>NW_026594428.1:19558040-19670540 GCF_907164565.1 Psammomys obesus
TCCACACTGAGAGTTCAGAAATGCTCTCCACACTGAGAGTTCAGAAAAAAAATGGTCCACTTTTTTGAGCAGAGTATGAAATAGCCTAAAATTAAAGGTTCACTGTATTTTGTCAGCAGATATGTGTTAATCACTGTATGGTATTCACAATGAGATGAAGCATGTGAAGAATTCAATAATATAATCTCCCAGCAGCCCACAGGGAAGAAGAAAAAATATCCTAGTTTCATAATCGGGCAATTGAGCCTTAGAAAGTGAAGTAACACAGGCACATCACGAGGCCAGCCACCTGATAGAAGGGCTGTCCTTCTCAGTCTCTCCTCTTTCTCCGTTCTGTGCCTTGCAAACATCTACTGTACTCACGAAGCATTTAAGATCCACATTCTTTTGTGACAGAAGGGATATAGAAATAAAGAATATTTTTTGTCTATTAAGTTTTACTATGTTAATAATCAGTTGTGTAACTCTCTAAATGTAATAGCATATATAAATAATAAAACATATTTATGTTACTTACTGCATATCTTTTCGTGTGTTGATAATATTAACAGCATGAGTTGATTTGTTTTCTTACAAAGGTCTGAACTCTTTCAAAGTCAGAAAAGAAGAAAACAAGGTATATTTTAAGCCATGTCTAATTAATTTTAAGACATGACACTTCAAGGAAACTAAGGGAACAGTATTTACACACACACTTTTTTTAAAAGTCAGTCCCTTCAACATTTGTTTTTATGTTTATAATCCACCTAATTAATCGTCGCCAGGATCTACATCACCTTGTTTTATGGGCAAAGTAGGCTACTCTTGGATGTTCTTTATTGATTGACAGTAATAAAAAAAAGAGGACCAAATGGGTATGATTCTGACATGGGAGCTTGTGTGTATAGGAGTTATGAGTGCATGGGCACAAGTGTGTGCATGTCTGTGTGTATTCAGAGTTACCTACCATAAGCCTGTGCAGCTCAGTACTTGATCTCCACTCTGGAGAACAGGAGAGACAACCGCCTTTAAGAATTTGCTTTCGAGGCTTGATTCTAATGGGACAGGTCTGCCTTTGAGCATTTAAAGGCTACATGAGACAGTGTGCTGACATGCTCAGGGATGCTGGTATGGAGGAGGAGAGTCAGAACACGCAGATGCTTGCTGTGGCTCTGTGTGGCTTACCTAGATACTCTGGGCCGATCCTCATCCTTTACATGCCTCAAGAAAATTCTCATGGGATGAGTTTGTTTCCCACAAATATCTCCATAAGGCCAGAAACCCTGCCCAGTAGTCAAGAGATTAATTTGTAAAGAGGCACTAGTTAAGGATTCACAGAGTGGTGATTTAGGGCATGCATAAGTGCTTTGTGATCTGAAATACTCTTGACAGTTTGACCTACATTGCAACCTCATGCAGTGGGAGGGGTGGAAATGGTGGTTTTCATGGGTGAGAGCTGACCAGAAGGCCCTGGACAGCTGTGAGTCCTTACCAGTGCATAGGTGCCATGTGATTGGGGTTCTGCTTCAAGAAGAAAAACATGTGGTTCCTGTGATGCCTGCAAGGTTCCAGGAAAATTTCTGTAGGAGTCAAGCATAGAGACACAGCAGGAATCATTCTGTTTACTGGACATATGGTGCTCTAGATTCTGCACCATTAAAGATCAGCCTTGTGATTTACACAGACAGGATGTTTGTCTAGAGATGTGGGTGTGGCTTGGCCAAAATAGTCCATCCACTGTCACACTGTTGTTTCTTCCATTTTGCTCTTCATGTGGTACTGACCAAAAAGAAAGAAAGAGAGAGAGAAAAAAAAGAGAGAGAGAAAGAAAGAAAGAGAAAGAAAGAAAGAAAGAAAGAGAGAGAGAGAGAGAGAGAGAAAGAAAGAAAGAAAGAAAGAAAGAAAGAAAGAAAGAAAGAAAGAAAAGAAAGAAAGAAAGTCATATTTCTTATCTTCTTTAATTTCTTTTAACTCAGTGAAAAGGCCAGAAGGAAAGAGGAAATTGCTACCTTACTGAATTTGATGGAGAAGTCTGAATGTCAGCACTAGAGACTGTCTGAGGGTTTGCATGGCATGAGTTTGGGAGAGGAGTTCTTTAGCATGGGGTTTAGTATTCACCAGTATAACTATTAAGAAAACAATGAAAATAGCTAACATAAATTATCAAGTGATTTTTAATGTTAGATAATATAAATTATAACATAATTGGCAATTTAAAGTACTGTAAGGTGTTTAAACTAATTGGTAAAATCAGTTCCTTTGTGAATATGAATGTGTTGAGGAAATGCAGTTAAAAATGTGCTGTCAGGTTTGCACTGCTTTAAAATGGCTTCTGACTGCTTAAATATCTGTGGCTGTTATGGAGATTCATAGAGAAGCTTTACATGGATATTTTATCTTAGGTATGTGGATAGGGGTGTGATTATAGGGACATTACAGTTCATATTTACAGGCATTATATCTAAAATATCTATCTATCTATGTATCATCTGTGGGTACAAGGCACATACACACACACACACACACACACACACACACACAAACACACACACACACACATACACACAGATGACTGTGAGCTACCCAGTGCTACCCAGTGCAGATGCTGGGAACCAAATTTGGGTTCTCATCTCTCTACTTCTCAGAACAAATATTTTAATACTAGTTTACATTTGAAATGTAGTGTGGATTTTATAAAGCTGAAAAATATTTTGTTTTCCCCAGTGGTGACGATACAATATTTTTACAACATTTTCAGGTTACATAACGAAATCTATTTTTATCCCATAGAAGGCAAAGGATTTCACAGTGGTTTTCAGTAAAACACACTCATGTTCAAGGCTTCACACTCCCCTTTCTGAGCAGCTGCACACCAGGGCCTTGGAGACTCACTTCCCGGAGTCAGTTTCTTGTCTGGATTAAAGCACGTTTGTCTTTCTCAAACCAGCATGGCTTTTCTTGTCATTTTTATGTCACTGTATGAAGAAAATTATTGAACGGTGTATTTCTGTGTGTGCTTGTGAGTGTGTGTTTGCATGTGTGTGCTTGTGTGCATCGTTTGTGTGTATTTGTTTGTGTATTTGTATGTGTGTGTTTGTGTGTCGGGTTGCATGTGTGGTTTGTGGTTGTGTGTGTGTGTTTGCATATGTGGTGTGTGTGTGTGTGTGTGTGTGTGTGTGTGTGTGTGTGTTTAACATGCTAGTGTTCCTGTCGAGAATTTTCACCTGGAAGGCTGACAGTATCTGCAGCTAGCACATATGAGTCGTAGCCACAGCCACATGGCACATCTGTGCCCACTGTGGTACTCAGAACATGTGCAGCCTTGGCTCTCTCTCTAACTGCCCATCCCTGATCCATAAGAGTCACCATTAAACACTGGAGAGATACTGGACAATAATCTACTTTCAAGGGTTGTGGTCACACTGTACCGTATCTAAGGCAAGATACTCGGGGAAAACTCTCATGATAAATGGAGATGCTGGCCATGACATTTGGAACAAGTTAGTTCTGTCTTTCACTTACGGGCTTACAGATGGATACCACCGATGCACTTAATTTGGTCTGGAATTTGATGCCACAGCATCATATTTTCTCCAGATCTTTGAGCTCCATAATGTCTTTTTCTTGATTTGTGTATTGCTAATTTTGCTCCAGTGAGTAAGTCTATGATCAGTATGCTTGCTGGGTTAAACAAAACAAAACAAAAACACTACTTTAAACTCCAGATTCCCACTGTATTCCTGTGGGATTTTTTGAGAGAAGATATAGCATGTACTACTCTGTAACTCATTCTGCTGATAATAGACCAGCATCCCCACAAAAATTGAAACAGGCAGGTAGCAAGCTGTCAGGTACTGCGTGTCTTGGTGCCATTGAGTTAGGATGATGGCTTTTGGGTCATGAGCCATTATTGACAAGATAATGGAACATTTTTTTTAAAAAATATCTTTGACATTGTCTTCCACCTTCTGGATAATCAAAAATAACCATGGGTCACATACTTTATTCAGGATGGAAGTAGTAGAGGCCATCCTTATGAAATGGTAATGAAAGTGTGTGCTTGTGATTCCATTGTATCATGATTATTTTCTATAACATTTCATAGAAAGATAATGTATCATATACTTTCTATCCTAATTATACATAACTGTAATAGTTTCATCTTCCCACTTGGAGTAAATGTGTTTATAAAAAACACCCCCAAAACACCAAAACTTACAGAACTCCATGACCTCAAGCATTCTGATGGCCAGGCATATTTTTCTCCACACATTAATCAAACAAAGCAATAAAGGTCCACAGGGATATATCTAACAGTTACTAGGGTCTTCTGGTGGGCCCTGCCCTTCTGGGTTTCACTTCCACTGTTAGATCCTTGCGTGCTTATGGGGGAAGCTCAAAGATTACCTCTATTTGTAGATGAAAATGGAGGACATCCAACCACTTAGTGGATGAGCTGGAGTTTGTAGCCGAGGGGTCACAGCTCAAGACCAGAGCTCCAGGAATTTTAAGAATTTGTTGTTAGGGGGTTTGAGATATGCTCTCATTCTATACAGCTAGGTTGCTCTTAAACTCACTCTGCTATCCTCCTTGGCCCAGAACTTATACCAGTTTGCATGCACATGGCTGTTTTGCACTCACTTTAGTGGGCAGCTGTATGTGCCTAAGTGGAATCACACCAAAGCCAGAGAACAGAAAGACATTGGATGTCTTCCTTTATGACTTTGCACACTATTGCCTCGACTCTCATGACCCTGTTCTTTGTGTGAGGAGTAAGCCTGTTGACCATCAACCCCTGTGGATCCATCCTTCTCCCAGTGCTTGGAGTTACAGGTTCATACAAGTATGTCTAGCTGCTTATGTGAGTGTTAGAGCTTCAGAGTCCTCTGTCATGCAAAGAAAGTTCTCTTACCTATGGAATTATCCCTTCAGCTCCATGAATAGGTGATTTTAAACATGCTGAATACAGTATTTGTTTTCTAACTTAAATGTATATTATTATATCATAAATATATGTAATGAACTTTTATCTTAAACTCGTATCCTGTCTTCTTTTTTTATTTATTTTTAAGTAAATTTATTCATTTAATCATTTCACATCCCAATCACAGCCCCCTCCCTCTGGTCCTCCTATTTCCACCCTCCCTCCTTCTTCTCCCTTTGCCCCCCTTCTCCTCAGGAAAGAAGAGCCCCCTTAAAAACTCACCCCAGCCCATCAAGTTGTATCAGTACTTAGTACATCCTCTTCTATTGATGCCAGACAAGGCAGCCCAGCTAGGGGAAAGTGATCCAAACACCAGCAACCGAGTCCATGTCATATATGACCCACACTCTCCTTGTTGCTAGGTGCATCAGTTACATCTGTGTCACGGGCCTAGGTCCAATCCACGCATGCTCTCTTTGGTGCTTCAGTCTGTGTGAGTCCCTATGGGCTTAGGTGAGTTGACACTGTTTTAGCCTGTCCTCTTCATGAGCCTATTCATCTAGTCATTCCTCTGCTTATTAGGGGATCAGGGCTCAGCACACTCATTGTATTTGAAGACAGTGTAAGTCAAACATGCACCTAGTATCCTTAAGTTATCAAGCACCACAGCTTAGCAACGTGCACACCTTGGTGGTTTCTCTTGGTGATTGTGGGGCTGACTTAGGGCTGAGGGTTACTACTTGCCAATATCTCATGATAGAGTAGGACCACATGTCTATAACTAAGGAAAAGGTTTAACTTCAAAATCTAATGTGCTGCTTCTCAGAACTAAGCACACGTCTCTCTTGTGTCATTGTAACACTGAATATCAAGTTTATACTATTGGAAGTCTGTGCCCATCTCTAGATCCTTCCAGATCATGCTAGCACCATGCAACCAAACTATTTCAATTTAAATGCTTGCTGGCATCTGCGATAAAACTGTACCTAGGCTTGATTTTAATCAGTTACAGTAGGACAGAAGACAGGATATGACAGTTGTGTAGGTCAAAGATACGTGAGATACCACTGTGCTCAGGTAAGGCCACATAAGAAAGAGATCATTGAAAAACATTACACAGATTAGATACTAAACTTGATCTGCTTGTCCAAGGAGTGACCTCATAGGGTCATACTTTTGTTTATAAAATGTTTCATCTGTTGGAGTGATGTGTCTGCTCCTGAAAGCAGAACCAATTGTGTCCATTTTCTTCTTGGTGGTTAATAAGTCATTACATGTGTGGCTGCGGCCATGTTCAGAGGAAACTGTGGTGTTTTCCTGAATGGTAAGATAAAGCCCAACATTCTGCCTTCTATCCAAGATGTTCCAGCAAGCATATGACACTTACCCAGTGTGTGTGTGTGTGTGTGTGTGTGTGTGTGTGTGTGTGCGTGTGTGTGTGTGCTTCTGTTTTGTTTGGTTGAGTTTTACTTTTATGAGACATGGTCTTTTGGTTTAGATCTGTCTATCCTGGAATTCATTATATAGACCAACCTGGCCTTGAACTCATTGTAGAGATCCACCTGCCTCTGCCTCCCAAGTGCTGGAACTAAAAGTGTACCACCATGCTCAGCCCTTAACCAATTTTTCAATGAAAATGAAGTCTACATCAGACAGAAAGAAAACGTGGGTGCTGTTTTCTACATCAAGTTTGCTGTATAACACATGCTGAAAGGGCAACTTCCAGCGTTAAAACAAGGTGTAGCTGTGACAGAATGGAAATGCTTGTTCCTGCTGTGTGCCCATGTGCCTGTGTTTGTTTATAGATGCCCAGGGCTTTACATAATAGTGTTGATCTGACAAGGCTGAGAAAACACTGTTCCTTCCTCGAGTTCAGGTGGAATTTCACCTAGGCAAGATGAATGGAGTGAGCAAGGAGGAAGAGGTTCTGGCACTGAGAATGCTGTTCGTTGGCACCCAGCTTCCACCTGTATGGCAGATTGTCTTGAAACTAATTTCATCCACTTACAAATAGGAGCTCCATATTCTGTCTAGAGAGTACTCAGTTTGCCTCTGCCCTATCAATAAGTACTTTAAGTACATATTGGCCACTCTTCTTCAGACCAGCTTAACTTTTCACCTTCTTCTTCTTCTTCTTCTTCTTCTTCTTCTTCTTCTTCTTCTTCTTCTTCTTCTTCTTCTTCTTCTTCTTCTTCTTCTTCTTCTTGTTCTTCTTCTTCTTCCTCTTTCTCTTCCTCCTCCTCCTCCTCCTTCTTCTCCATAACTCTCCTTCCTGTGACACAATTCTCCATACTAGCCTGGCAAGCTTGAACTGAGTCTAAATATCGCCTTCAGCTGTCCCATAGAATAATATCCTCACTCATTTTGTCTATAGGTAAATGATTTTCTTGCTTTAAATCACAAAGTTAATGAATGCTCATTGTAATTCAGGCAATATACAAGAATATTTTAAAACATATTTGGTACCTTGAGTCACCGTTCTTGACTTTGTACCCTCAATTGTAAAATATTTATTTGCTTTGTTTCAGTCAAAAATTGGATTTTTCTTTCTCTCTTCCGCTGTTGATAAATGTGAACATTTTGTTTTTACTCCATATTGTTACTGGATTTATATGCCAGAACGTCAAGTTTTACTGCATTGATTTTTACAAGCTGCATGATATTTAATGGTATGGCATATATCATAAGTTATTTGATCTCATTACTTAGAACCTTGGTCTATTCATTTCAAACAAATAAATGTGTTTGCTTCCTCTCATCCAGGTAACGTCTAACCTGAGACTTTATAGCATTGCTCTGCCAGGAGTATGTTATTTTCATATCCAGCCCATTGACATGGTGGCCACACTTGCAAAGCTCAATGGCTCTCCACCTCCCTTCTGTGTTAGCCTGTGCCTTATTTCCTGTCTTTGTTAGTGCTTGCATAGTTGGTTTTCTCAGCAAATTCTAGAGTTTTTTGTGGGTTTTTTTTTGTTTTTATTTTTTTTTTTGGTATGTAGTTAATTTTATTATCCCTAGCAATATGCTTCCATGTCCAGGCGGACACAGCTCTGGTTGAATTTGGTGTATACTTCTTTTTTGAACTTTTATTAATTACACTTTATTCACTTCGTATCCCCCCATAAGCCCCTCCCTCCCCCCTCCCTAAATCCACCCTCCCTCCCTCTTCTTCAAACATGCCCTTCCCCAAGTCTACTGATAGGGGAGGTCCCCCTCTCCTTCCTTCTGATCTTACTCTATCATATCTCATCAGGAGTGGCTGCATTGTCATCTTCTGTGGCCTGGTAAGGCTGCTCCCGCCTCAGGGAGCAGGCCAATCAGTTCATGTCAGAGGCAGCCCCTCTTCCCATTACTATGGAACCCACTTGGACACTGAACTGCCATGGGCTGCATCTGTGCAGGAGTTCTAGGTTATCACCATATATGGTCCTTGGTTGGAGTATGAGACTCTGGAAAGACCCCTATGTTCAAATTTTCTGGTTCTGTTGCTCTCCTTGTGGAGTTCTTGTCTTCCCCAGATCTTGCTATTTCCCACTTCTTTCATAAGATTCCATGCACTCTGCCCAACAGTTGGCCATAAGTCTCAGCATCTGCTTTGATAGTCTGCAGGGCAGAGCCTTTCAGAGGCCCTCTGTGGCAGGTTCCTAACTTGTTTCCTGTTTTCTTCTTCTGATGTCCATCCTCTTTGCCTTTTGGGATGGGGATTGAACATTTTAGTCAGGGTCCTCTCTCTTGATTAGTTTCTTTAGGTGTACAGATTTTAGTAGGTTTATCCTATATTATATGTCTATATGTGTGAGTATGTACTATGAGTGTCTTTCTGCTTCTGGGACAGCTCACTCAGGATAATCCTTTCCAGTTCCCACCTGCAAATTTCATAATTCCCTTATTTTTCATTGCTGAGTAATATTCCATTGTGTAGATGTACCACAATTTCTGTATCATTCTTCATTTGAGGGACATCTGGATTGTTTCCAGCTTCTTGCTATTACAAATAAAGCTGCTACAAACATGGTTGAACAAATGTCCTTATTGTGTACTTGAGCCTCTTTTGGATATATACCTAGGAGTTGTATGGCTGGATCTTGAGGAAGCGCTATTCTTAGTTGTCTGAGAAAGTGCCAGATGTATTTCTAGAGTGGTTGTACAAGTTTACATTCCCACCAGCAGTGGAGGAGGGTTCCCCTTTCTCCACAACCTCTCCAGCATGTGTTGTCAGTTGAGGTTTGATCTTGGCCATTCTGATGGGTGTAAGATGAAATCTCAGGGTTGTTTTGATTTGCATTTCCCTGATGGCTAATGATGTTGAACACTTCTTTAAGTGTTTCTCTGCCATTCAAGAATTCTGTTTAGCTCTGTTCCCCATTTTCTAATTGGATTACTTGGTTTATTGCTTTTTAGCTTCTTTAGTTCTTTATATGTATATTGGATATTAGCCCTCTGTCAGATAAAGGGTTGGTGAAGATTATTTCCCAATCTGTAGGCATTCGTTTTGTTTTGATGACGGTGTCTTTTGCTTTACAGAAGCTTTTCAGTTTCATGAGGTCCCACTTATTGATTGTTGCTCTTAGAGCCTGTGCTGTTGGTGTTCTGTTCAGGAAGTTGTCTCCTGTACCAATGAGTACCGATTTAATGTGTCTGGTTTTATGTTGAGGTCTTTAATCCACTTGGACTTTAGTTTTGTGCAGGGTGATAAGTATGGATCTATTTGCATTTTTCTACATGTAGGTATCCAGTTAGACCAAGATCATTTGTTGAAGATGCTATCTTTTTTCCATTGTATGGTTTTGGCATTTTTGTCAAAGATCAGGTGTCCTTATTGTGTGTGGGTTTATTTCTGGCTTTTCTCTTCAGTTTCATTGATCCACCATTCTGTTTCTATGCCAGTGCCATGCAGTTTTTATTACTGTTGCTCTATAGTACAGCTTAAGCAAATTCTAGAGTTTTTTGTTTGTTTGTTTTTTACATGAAGAAAATATTGAGCGATGAGGGCCCATAGTGATGAGCAGGCCATTTCCATGCTGAAAGACTATTAAGTCCCAAGACAGAAGAATGCAGACAACACGGAAACATCTTCTAAGGGCCACGGAATATAACAGCTCCGTTGTTAGTTCCATCAAAGCTCTTCATTGGGGACCTGATGGGCACTAATGGGATTGTGGCAGTTGTTGCCTGATCTGGACCACTAAGGGTGGACACGGATCTAATATAGACTTGGTGGAGGGTGTTGTAGGCAGAAGGGAGAGTGAGAGACTTGAGAACAGTTAACATGACTCACTCATGATCAATATTTTTTCTTCATGCAACATGCATCTCTTTTCACATTAACAAAAGCAGGCGCTTATTTCTGTATCCTTGGCTTTTGTATAGTTTATTAAATTCAAATACTGTTAACTTTTTATTTTTAATAAGTATTGTTTTTTGATCTTCTTTGTATGATTATATATTTGACAGTTTTCTGTTTGGGGCACTTATGTGTGTGGCACAGAGCTTTTGCCCATCCATTTGACTGTGATAACACTGTGAAGATGACTGTGCTTTTGGTAGAGAGTAGACTCTGATGTTGCTTCTAAGGTTTTTCTATTAGGAACAGTACAATTATAAATTTTTTATATTTCTTGGACAGACATGGAATTTTCCTAACACTAAGGAAGCCTACAGTCACAGCTATTGTGAAACACCAAATTGTTCCTATTGTCTCTTTTTAGGAGGGTGCTGTTTGTTTCCTACTAAACAAAAGTTTTTTTTTTTTTTTTTTTTTTTGTCTGTAGTCTTACTTTTTATATTCATCAAATCTTATTTACTGTTTTCTAATTGCTATGGAGTAGGCTGACCTTTTACAAGTTGGCTCATATGTTTTTAAGCTCCATGTTCTTTTTAAAATGTCTCAGAGAAGATGGGATCAGAGACAGAGGGCAGCAGCCATGGTGATCTCACATCCTATGCTTCTGGATCACTATCCATTTTTTTTTCCCCCACTGGTATTTGTCTCCTCTGCACCAGTGTTCACAGGCAGGGGATGTCACAGACTCAGTAATCCATGGATGCTACTTAACCTTTAGATGACATAAACAGCCAGTCAGTCCTCCTACAACAATGTTTATGCCCTTTCTTCTTTAGGAGCCACTCGACAGTCTCTGCCCTCTTTCATTACCTTCTCAGGAATTATATCTTTGAGTTCCTCTTTTTGTATTTTCATTAACCTCTACACCATCATTTGGCTTTTAGTGTTTTGAAATATAGATGGGAAAATCCGTCCGAATTACTTTAAACCATAATGACCTTTACTGCACTATCCACGGTGACCTTTCCACATTGCAGGATAATGAACTGAAGAACACAGCACCTTGTGTTCCCAGCACATATACCTGTCACAGCACTGCATAAGAAGCTAATAATTAGATGGGTTTTGTGGCCATTCAGTTAAGGTCTATTTTGAGATGTATTTTGAAGTCTCACATGTAAGCCATTAGAGATCTGGCAGTTTTCTATAGAATCTACTGTGAAAGTCATTGTAAGTATGATTTATTGACTGAAATAAACTGGACATGTTTTGTTGCCTGGAAGGAAGTGTCTAGACCGTTACAATGAACTAACCCATCAGCTGGAAACCTTGATATCCACCCCCTTCGGTGACTACTAAAAAAGTTTATAATACTTACATGCGTGCTATGTCTTAGGACCTGGGGATTTACAGAAAACAAAAGAAAGCCTTTGACTCCACTTGTTTATATTCCAGTGTGTCAAATAGTATGTAATCAAAGATATCAATTTATTGTCAGACATAGATCTCATAGGTTCTCTCAGTATTCTTTGATTGCTGAAGATAAAACAGTTGGGAAATATTTTGCTGTCATTGACAAAGTCAGTATGTTTTATTTTATTTTTATTCATTCTTGCAATTGTATTCTTCCTGGCTTGATTTTCCTTCGTTGAAAGTACTAATAATGTCTTTGTGAGATATGTTAATTTAGTTATTGTTTATTACATATGTTTAAAATGGAAAATGTATTAATATACATATATTATGTGGATAAATTATGGGGGTTATAACCTCCTTTTAAATAAATTAATGTGGCAGGTTGCAAATAATCCACAGATACATCAAGCAAGCAGCTTCAGTAATTTTAAGTGATATGAAACAGGATGTTAACAGCGTCGGGCAGGAATAAAAGGCAGGTTCAGTTGCCTTGGCGAATTACATCGAATAAAGGCTGACTCGGGAAGAAAGCACCTTGAAGAACCTAGACAAGATACTTTTTAAGACTCAGCCAGTGTTTCTGCAAGGTCGGTGGATGTAGAGGCAGAAGGAAGATCACGTGTATAAGCGTGCATGTGTCTGGCTGGCCTATGGAAAATGAGAGAGCTGAAAAAGAAAGATGCAGGATAGCTGGGCTGGCCACAGAAAAGGGCTTTGGGTAGGGCCAGTGGTTTTTACTTTTGGAAGGTTGCCTGGGGAACTACTGAAGGATTACAGCTATACTCCCTTTATCAAACTCCTTTGTAGTTGTCGCTGGTTGTAGCACCAAAAAACAAAGAAACAGAAATCATTGGTGCAAAGCCCAGTGATCAGTTCATCTCCTGCAAACCCAGGAGGGGGTAAAGTGAGAGGACAGGGTTAATGTGTATCTGTGGCAAGGGAGGCAACCAAAGGATTCTTCCTGGTGCCTATTTGGAGCGGTAATGACAAAGTTAACTCATGGGTTAGCATCTTAGTGGGCATATTAGAACAATAAAAATATGATTCCAACTCTTAAGAGGGAGACTGGGCAGAAAACAGGGCTGAGGAGTGGTGCTATCAGTGGCTTGTTTGGACCAGTTTAAAGACGTTTCCTTGTATTAAGTAAGTACAAGTGAAGACATGGATACATGTGGTTTTAGGCACAAGTTGACAGATGATAGAAGGTAACAGAAAACTGAAGTGGCCTTTGCAGACTCCTGCAAGGGCTGGAACTCTGGCAGGCTTTAATCTAGGCTTAAGTTTGGTCAATGAGGTCTGCACCTCCAAGATCAGTGAGCCTGTGGCTGCTGAGCCAAGTTCCACTCCCAGTGAAACACATTCACTGTAGAAATGAGGACTGTACCTTCAGGACAGCAGCATGGCAGGAGGCATACTTACGAAAATGTCACGGCCTCACACCTCCCTGTTTGGAAACTAAGAATGGGTGACAGTGTGTGTGCTATAAGATTATTTACAGGAAATACATATACAAATTCCATCTACTACTACATATCTTGCTATTTCATATTCATTATTCTTCATTAGCCACTAGAATCATTAAGATCTCATTAATTTTCATTTTATGATGTGTGTTTTATTCTTTTTGTGCATACTTGCCACAAACTTATTAATGCTCTTGAGGTCTGATTTAGTTTTGACAGACAGGATTGTAACAGTCAGGTAAACAAAGTATTCACTTTCCACATCTGATATCAAGTAGGCACAGTGTCCTTTGTAGACTCTGAAAACAGGGAATTTTTCACTAAACAGTCTATTTTTTTTCCTAAGTGTGTTAACGGTCTAATGTTTTCATCTGGTAATATTTCATGATATTTATATTTCAAGCTAGAATAATTACTTTAATAAAGTTACTCTTCCCTGAATGATAATGTCTCCTCTTTGTTCCTGTTGTTTCATGTGGTTCTGATGAACGACTAGAACTGGAATTACTTACCTAGACCCCAAGGGCTTGTGTGCGTGGCCAAAGCTCCCTTCTGTTCTCATAGTTCCAGGCCTCCGAGAACTCCTCTTTTCAGCTCGTCTGCCTGTAATAATCCCTTCATCCCTTTGACCATTAACTGGAAAATTATGACATTTAGAAAGGACATTTCTCAAAACCATGGGAATTCATATATTTGGACCAGATGTTAAGAGAATTTTAATAGGGGATAAAACATCTGTGACAATGAATGGCAGAGTCATGGAAAAAAGGGAGGCATGCATAGCATTTTAATGACAGCGTATGCACCCTAGCAATGGTAGTGTGCATGCATATACCACCTTGGCTCGCAGATGCTAAATGTCTACTCTATAAGGCCCAGAAACTGAGGCTTTGCAGCCTTGCTTTAAATGAGACCGAGAGCAGTAATTTTAGTTTGGGAGGATGAAGTCTATAGCAGAAATAAGTGCTAATGTACTCAAGTGGATTGGGGGAGGCAGGCTGGGGGCGGGGAAGAAAGCAGAAAAAAAAAAGAATGGCTACATAGATGCTAGAGGAAGTAATCCAAACAAAACCAGGAGAAATTTCAGGGTTTGGGGAAGATGAAAGAATAGGAATGGTGGGTGAGTCCTTGGACGGTGAGTTGGAACCCTGAATACATGTGTTCCTGTCTATCATAGGTAGTATGCATGCAGACAGTCAAGACAGCTCACAGGACCCTGGTCGATCAGGCTCTGCTGGGCTGCTTGTTTGAAAATACCCCCTTTTATTTATAGATCTACATTACACTGAGTGGGGATTGTGTTTGACTTGCTAGCTAGTAAGTGTATGTAAAGCCACCCCAAATCACAAGGGTGTGCTGGTTGAGTAAGGAAAACCAACATCCCATCCAAAGGGATGGGTGTGCACCTTCGTTTACAAGAAGGAAGAGAAGTTCCAGGTATAGTGTGGAGAGAGGGATGTTAGGGTGCGATGGATTCCAGGAAGACAAGGTCTTAGGAACTATTCTACAGCACTGGGCACATCACCAGGGTCATGAAGATGTCCAGTTGCATAAGGTCACTGGATGTGGCAATGAAGCAGTGACCGGTGATGTTGACTCCACAAGGGTTTTTATTTTTTATTTTTCTCCCAGAAGGTGCTGTCCCTGTGTGGCCCATGAGAGTCGCTTACAACTTGACTACTGTAATGTGTACTTCATGTGTCTCCTGCCTTAGGAAATGAAGCCATGCATGTCCTTTAGAAATTGCTCAGGTGGTTACATTGACTAAAGGCTACATTATTTAAAAATAACTTTATTTTCTTAGAAAGTGCTCTTGGTTTAGCTAGCAGGAGGAGAATGAATGAACTTTCACTTAGTTTTAAAACCTGCTGACAGATAAAATTAATATTGTCTTTGAGCAAATAATAATTTTATCTAATGGACTTCATTTATTTTTTATCGTTCCTCTGGGCGATCTGGAGCTAAACAGGGGGAAGAAGGCAAAAGCGTAATAACACGTTCATTTGAAGAGAGGTATAAAATTAGGTCACTGGAGCTGAACTATTATTGAAATGTATAAAATAGTTTAATGTTTGCTTTTTCCCACTTTATACCATGAGGTCGTTTTCTACAGCCATAAAATTCCTTCTCATTGGAGTGCAGATATGGTAGAACTCTCTGGACAATACTTGGCTCTTAGTTAGTAGCTGAGGGTGGCAGCCGGATGTCTTTCTCGGTGTGGGTCTGATAAGTGTTTTTGTTAAAGTACTTTTACAATCATTTCACTAATCATGTATGGTAAATTGCTTTTGGCTGAACCTTGGCAGTTAGGATGCATGGATTACAATAATACAAAGGGGTTTGATTTTTAAAAATGTATATAAAATTGAAGGTTTAATATGTGATAGCTATTCTGATTTCCTCTTTAGGTTCAATAAAAAACACGGAAGCTTTAATCTCAATGTATTTCTCTTATAACGGTGTCCAGTCACAATTTTGGAAATGTGTCCAGACATCTATTGGTTTGAACACTGTGTTAACTTACTATTATGGTTTTTCCAACTCTTCATTTAATTCCATTTTCTGCTGAGTACCTAGAATATTTATACTGCAGCAAAGAGAAAGCAGGGACTCATTCTATACCTTCCTTC
The DNA here is from genome assembly GCF_907164565.1 of Psammomys obesus. Taxonomy (NCBI): domain Eukaryota; kingdom Metazoa; phylum Chordata; class Mammalia; order Rodentia; family Muridae; genus Psammomys; species Psammomys obesus. Next base: position 19,573,737 of record NW_026594428.1, read on the forward strand.
CTGTGCTGAGCATGAAAGGCTTTGGGTTTCCTGGATCATTTCTTCCTGCTGCCCTGAACTTTCATTTCAATTCTGTCAAAAAGCCACAGCTCCTATCTTTGTTTCCACATAAAGGAATCCCTCCTTGGAAGATCTTGTTTTGAACTCTTGTTTTATATTAACAACATGTACACAAATAATCTATTTTAAAATGATGAATATTAAACCTAAGAATTTTTTTTACCTGTTTGACAATCAGAAACCCTTCCTGGGAGTTCTGAAACAGCGTCCTTTCCATCCTCACTGCAACCATGGAGCACAGCACGAAGGAACAACACATGTTAATATGGCTGCCTCAACTAACAACATTCTGTGAGTGTGTCTCCTGGCTAGTCTTGTGGCTCACCTCCTAGTATTTACTTTGCAGACAGGACTGAAGTGACTCAATCCACCTAATCCCTTGGTTATAAGTGGGTAGCTTTATAGACTCAAACAGAAAGGCCAACTTAATCAGCACAAAGCCAGGGGTCTGCAGGGCTCATTTTGATGTGCTTCGCCACTCACATTTGATCTTATGTACATTATAGAATGTGGTGGCGGTTTTGCTTTGTCAGCTACAAAGGGAGTCGATAGGCAGATATTTTTGAAATCTCCTTTGGCTATCCAACTTCTGGGAGTGACTGATTCATTGTCTCGTGTGGACCAAGGGGCTAAGCCGACTCACAATGTGACTCTCTCTGTGGCAAGAGATGGCTGAGTCACAACGCTTAACCAAAGATTAGCTCTGTTCTTTTGACATGTTCATGCAGCCCATGCAGTATGCAGGGACACATGAACTTGGCACCCAGAGTATGAGTTCAAACCAGGGCTTATAATAAAAAGAAGTAGAAAGGTAGACACATAACTGTTAGGAGACTATCCAGATAAATCTTTGATACGGAAGTGGTCAACTGCCATGCACTGGAGTTGTTGTGGAGGGTTCTAGGCAGGAGCTACCAAGCTGGCTGGAGCGGGTGCTTGCTGTGTGTGGAAACAGAAAACTGTTTCCTCCTTAATGCATGGATAACTTGAGCTGAGGTTGAGCACCATGATATCAGCAACATACAAACGAGTTTGCAGCGTTTCCTGTGAGTTACTCCAGAGAGTCTGAAAGCTGCCGGGCTTTTTAGGATGCACCGTGGGGATGGAGTTGGTTATTGGTAAAAAGTGCAGAATTTTTTGAAGAGTTCAAAGAAGCAGGAGGGGAATTCAGAGGGTGTGGAATAGGGCAGGCTTTTGCCCTAACAGCAGTTGCAGGCTGGAAGAGTTCCCGTGTCTGGCGGTGTCATGGCTGTAGTGCATGGGCTGGGAGGAGGGTTTGGATGCTGCACTTTGGCTAGCTCACTGAATGTCTCAAGCAGTGGCAAGGGATGGGATGACTATTTGAAACATGGCCACTTCAGCAGTGCTGACTGTCCCCTTCTAGAAATCTGCCTGTCTGTGCTTCTGAGCTAACAGGACCTGTAGCTTGCTGTTAGGTGGCACAGGTGCAGCCAGGACTTCCCTCATCAGCTTCAACTCTCAGGGACAGGACTGCTGTGTTTTTGGTGAGCTTGGGGCATGGCTTTGAATCCTTGCTGAAGCCACCTTCCTGGATTAGCTCACTATCTTGACTTCTTTGTCCACCCACCAACGCGATCATAGATGCCACTGGGTAAGGTGCATGATAAGGAAGGAGGGCTTTGTGTCTCTGAATTGTGCCAGAAGATCTGGCTACATCTAAATTTCACAATTCGGTTTAGAAGCCACCCATACCCCCCTGAAAGGATATACATTAAGCTTGTGTTGGATCTGTTTTTATTAATAACTGGTTAGATACTGCTCCTTAAAGAAAGCTTCTATTTAAACATTCATTCTTTTGATTTCTTTTTGATCTGACAGCATTTTTATTTTCTAAAAGGAACAGTTATTTTCTGTCCCCATGTCTATTCAGCTGCAGTGTGGGTGAGAACGGGAAATGTTATTTATCGCACAAACACTTTTATACAGAGTTGTGCTTATTTAGATCCAGCTTATAAAGTGATCCTCCCACATAAGGAAACCAAAGGAAAAAATTCAGGGGTTTTAAAGTAAATGCTCTAAAATGCGTAGATGTCACAATCCAGATTTGCCTTCTATAATATATTGTCATAACAACAAAGACATTTTTTTATTAACTTGCTTGATATATATTTAATTTTCTAGAACTGGTAGGATGTTATAAGAGAAACTTTTAGTGACTTTGATTCTATAAAAAGCCTTCCAAAATAAGGTTCCCAAAATGCAGCAAATAGTTATAATTAACATGGCTTTCAATTTTACTGACAAAGTACTGAAATGATTTAATACAAACTCAGTTGGGAGACGTATATAAGTATATTTTGTGTAGTGATGATAGTTTGAGTTCTAAGAAAAGAAAGGTTTTGACAAATATAAATGAGGGGTTATCAGCAAGGGACAATTTGGAAATTCTTGGAAGTGTTTTTTTGTTCGCCAAAATGGGTGGAGGCATGGGATGTTGGTTCATGCACCTAAAAGCCCTGGTCCAAGAATCACCTTGCTGAAATGTCAGTAGACCTAATACTGAGTGTCCTGCAGCAGATAGCACTCCAGTCTCTGAGGCAAGAGATCCTGTGCCTCCTTAGGAGATGGCATTTCAGCCATTAGAAGGAAGACTTAATCTGCTACTCAAACTGATCCTACCCAGAAGGAAATCTCTGTGGAGCGGGCTTTCTATGGTGAAGGTTCAGAAAACAAGATTCTACATAAAGACTGTGAGTGTTTTTTTTTGTCACTTCACCATGGTGGCAATGTGTATCAATTTATTCTAGGAAAAAAGAAGTGTCATTATATTCTGCAAATTAAGCCCTAAAGACTACCTGCCATTGAGTGTGCTTCTGGAGGTTTCCCATAGCAAGCACAATGAGTCTCCTCATTCATCCCAGACTCCATGTTGCTTTCAGCTGTGCTCTCATCTCCATGGTGATTCCCTCATGTCCCAATTCCCTAACATTATGTGGCCACTTGAGCTGTTGCTCTCTGACTTCATTCAGGAGACAAAGATTTTAAGGCTCTGTTTAGCACAGTAAGATTGACTGTAGGGCTGGAGAGATGGCTCAGTGGTTAGGAGCACTGGCCCCCTTTCCAGAGGTACTGAGTTCAAATCCTAGCAACCACATGGTGGCTTAAAACCATCCATAACAGGATCTGAAGCCCTCTTCTGGCATCCAGGCATATATGCAGATAGAGTACCCATAAATGTCAAAGAAGTAAATAAATCTTAAAAAAAAGATTGATTGTAAACAAAGGATGCTGGTCGATATGGTAGGCACTTGCTGGAGCTTGGATCATGAGTGTCCACAAGGCCCTTGTGTAAAGGCATGGTCCTCTGCACATGGCAGTAGTGTAGAGTGGTAGACCCTCAGGAGCTTGGTCCTAAGAGATGGAAGTGAAATGCTGGTGGTATATGGCCTGGCAGGGGATGTTAGTCACTGGCTCCTTGAAAGCTCTTTGCCTTGGCTGCCATGGAGTCAGAGGCCCACTCTGCTAGCAGCTCACACTCTGAGGTATCCTGCTGTCACAGACTGAAAGGAGTAGAGCTAAGTGATCAGACTTGAAACCACTGAAAGCATGAGCCAAAATTGTCTCTCCTTTTGTACAGATTGTCTCAGATAGTTTGTCACAGTAACAAGCAATTGACTAATAGTTAATGGCACTCTCTGTTGGCTTAATCCAGGCAGACTGACCAGCTTTAGTCTTAGCATCTCATGGAGTTGAGTTCCATTTAGCAGGTAACGATAGGGCGGTACTGTGTGGAGTGTGCTCTTCCAGAGTCATTGGTGATAGTGTTTTGGGTGGCAACTGTGGATATAAATGCTGGCATCACATCTTCCATTGAATTAGAATGGACTGAGGGCTGTTGCCATGAGTACCTGCTCTTGTTCTATCTTATTGCTAGGTTGGGTTTGTTCTCACATCGAGCTGAGGCAGCTCCTTGCATCCCTCCGAGAGCAGCCAACATGGCTACTCCAAACATCCTTAGTCTTAAGCATATATCTAAGATATATCCTTAGTCTTAGATATATCTAAGTCATCTCTATTTTTCTTTTATGTTTTTCTCTCTTTGTACTCCTTGCAGTTCCTGCTCACTTCACATCCCACCTAAATCTACCCATTTCTGTTTCTGGCTAGAATAAAAGCAGACCTCTAAGGGATGATAATAAAATATAATAGGAAAGAAAATAAAATCAAAATAGTACAAAAGCAACAGAAGAGAATGAGCCCAAGAAGAAGCACAAAAAAATAGATATAGATGCAGAGACCTACTGCTTTGCACATTCAGAAATCATGTAAAAATACAAAGCCTGAAGCTTTGCTACTCCCCCTCAAGTCCATACTTCTTGTTCATCAAACACTATCTATTCTATTTCCTCTTCCCAAGGACAAGTGTCCTTCTTCCAAGTTGCTTACTCTATATCTAACTTCTGAGGTGCTACAAATAGTAGCTTGATTGTCATTGACTTAACAGCCAATATTCAATATAATCAAATATATATCATATTTGTCTTTCGGGTCTGGGTTACCTCATTCAGGATGACTTTTCCTAGGTAAATCCATTTACCTGTGAATTTCATGATTTCATTTTCTGAAGGTGGAATATATTACTATATTCCATTGTGTAAATGTATAACATTTATAAAAAATACATTTATCCATTTACAGACATCTAGGTTGTTTCCTGTTTCTGGCTATTATTAATAAAGCAACAATGAACATGGTTGAGCAAGCATCTCTGAAATAGGATGAAGCATCATTTGGCTATATTCCTTAGAGTAGTATAGTTGCATCTTGAGGGAGGTTGATTCCTATCTTTCTGAGGAATTGCCACACTGATTTCAACAGGGCATTTTTGTATGAGTTTGTATTCCCTCTGGCAATGGAAGAGTGTTCCCATTATGCCACATTCTTGCCTTCATGAACTGTCACTTATTTTATTGACCTTGGCCATTCTGATCAGTGTATGATGAAATCTCCAAGTAGTTTTGATTTGCATTTTCTTGATGACTAATGATGGACATTTCTTTAAATACATCTCAGCCATTTGAGTTAGATGCAGCAGAAATATGAATCCTATTTTCACATTTATTCTGTTAGTTTGTGTCTTTTATTTTATTAATTACACTTTATTCATTTTTTATCCCCCCATAAGCCCCTCCCTCCTCCCCTTTCTGCATGCATGCCACTCCCCAAGTCCACTGATATTGGAGGTTCTCCTCTCCTTTCTGATCTTAGTCTATCAGTTCTCATCAAAAGTGGCTACATTGTCCTCTACCGTGGTCTGGTAAGGCTGCTCCCCCCTCAGGGGGAGGTGATCAAAGAGCAGGCCAATCAGATTATGTCAGAGGCAGTCCCTCTTCCCATTAATATGCAACCAACTTGGACACTGACCTGCCATGGGCTACATCTGTGCAGGAGTTCTAGGTTATCTCCACGAATAGTCCTTGGTTGGAGTATGCGTCTCTGGGAAGTTCCCTGTGTTCAAATTATCTTGTTCTGTTGTTCTGCTTGTGGAGTTCCCGTCCCCTCCAGCTCTTACTATTTCCCACTTCTTACATAAAATTCCATTCACTCTGCCCATCAGTTGGCCATCAGGCTCAGCATCTGCTTTGACAGTCTATACTGCAGAGGCTTTCAGAGGCCCTCTGTGGCAGGTTCCCAGGTCGTTTCCTGTTTTCTTCTGGCTTTCAGAGGCCCTCTGTAGCAGGTTCCGAGGTTGTTTCCTATTTTCTTTTTCTTCTGATGTCCATCCTCTTTGCCTTTCAGGATGGGGATTGAGCCTTTTAGTTAGGATCCTCTCTTTTTGCTTAGTTTGTTTAGATGTACAGATTTTAATGGGTTTATTCTAAGTTGTATGTTTATATGAGTGAGTATATACCCTGTGTGTCTTTTTGCTTCTGGGACAACTCACTCAGAATGATCCTTTCCAGGTCTCACCATTTACCTGCAAATTTCATGATTTCCTTATTTTTCATTGCTGAATAATATTCCATTGTATAGATGTACCACAGTTTCTGCATCCATTCTTCAGTTGAGGGGCATCTGGGCTGTTTCCAGCTTCTGGCTATTACAAATAAGGCAGCTACAAACATGGTTGAGAAAATGTCCTTTTTGTGTACTTAAGCCTCTTTTGGATATATGCCTAGGAGTGGTATGGCTGGATCTTGAGGAAGCGCTATTCCTAGTTGTCTGAGAAAGTGCCAGATTGATTTCCAGAGTGGTTGTACAAGTTTACATTCCCACTAGCAGTGGAGGAGGGTTCCCCTTTCTCCACAACCTCTCCAGCATGTGTTGTCCCTTGAGATTTTCATCTTGGCCATTCTGATGGGTGTAAGGTGAAATCTCAGGGTTGTTTTGATTTGCATTTCCCTAATGGCTAATGAGGTTGAACATTTCTTTAAGTGCTTCTCTGCCATTCGATATTCCTCTAGAGAGAATTCTCTCTTTAGCTCTGTTCCCCATTTTTTAAGTGGATTACTTGGTTTGTTGCTTTTCAGCTTGTTTAGTTCTTTATATATATTGGATATGAGTCCTCTGTCAGATAAAGGGTTGGTGATGATTCTTTCCCAATCTGTAGGCAGTCATTTTGTTTTGATGACGGTGTCCTTTGCTTTACAGAAGCTTTTCAATTTCATGAGGTCCCATTTATTGATTGTTGCTCTTAGAGCCTGTGCTGTTGGTGTTCTGTTCAGGAAGTTTTCTCCTGTACCAATGAGTTCTAGGGTATTCCCCACTTTTTTTTCTAGCCAATTTAATGTGTCTGGTTTTATGTTGAGGTCTTTGATCCACTTGGACTTCAGTTTTGTGCAGGGTGATAAGTATGGATCTATTTGCATTTTTCTACATGTAGACATCCAGTGGGACCAGCACCATTTGTTAAAGATGCTATCTTTTTTCCATTGTATGGTTTTGGCATCTTTGTCGAAAATCAGGTGTCCATAAGTGTGTGGGTTTATTTCTGGGTCTTCTGTTCGGTTCCATGATCCACCATTCTGTTTCTATGCCAGTACTATGCAGTTTTTATAGCTGTTGCACTATAGTACAGCTTGAGATCAGAGATGGAGATACCTCCAGAAGATCTTTTATTGTAGAGGATTGTTTTAGCAATTCTCGTTTTCTTGTTATTCCATACGAAGTTGAGAATTTTTCTTTCCAGGTCTGTAAAGAATTGTGTTGGCAATTTGATGGGAATTGCATTTGTGTCTTTTTATTGGGAAATTGAGCCTACACATAATGAGAATAATCAATAGGCAGTGTTTCTTGGTTCCTGTTGTTACTGAATTTTTTACTTTTTGTTTTCCTACATTTTTTTATTGTAGGTGTGATATTAATTCTTTCATGTATTTTCTTTGGTGTGGTTTATCTCTTCAGATTTAAGTTTTCCTTCTAGTGCCTTCTGTAGGGCTAGATATGTAGGCAGATACTGCTTAAATTTTGAATTACATTGCAATGTCTTTCTGTGTCTACTGTGATTGAAAGCTTTTCTGGGTAGAGTAGTGTGGTTCGGAATTTGTGGTCTTTTAGAGTTTGTAGAACTCTGTATAGGCCCTTCTGGCTTTTAAAAGCTCCTTTGAGAACTCAGGTGTTATTCTTATAGGCCAGCCTTTATATGTTGCTTGGTCTTTTACTATTGAAGCCTTTAATACTCTATTTTGTTCTGTATATTTAGTGTTTTGATTAGTATATGGAATTTCTTTTCTGGTTCAGTATATTTGGTGTTCTGTATGCTTCTTGTACCTTGATACACATCTCTTTTAGTTTTCAGAAAATTTCTTCTATGATTTTGTTGAAATTATTTTCTGTGCCTTTGACTTGTGTTTCTTTTCCTTCCTTTATTCCTATTATTCATATATTTGGCCTTTTCATAGCGTCCCATATTTCCGGGATGTTTTATGCTTGGAGCTTTTTAGTTTAATTTTCTCTTTGAGTGATGTATCCATTTTTCTATCTTGTCTCCTATGCCTTTCTTTTTTCTTTCATCTCTGGCATAGTGTTTGTGACATTTTCCTTAGGTTTCTGTTCAAGTTCCTTGATTTTTCTTCTTCAGATTTCCCTCAGTTTGGGGTTTTCTTTATTAATTCTATTTCCCCCTTTATGTTTTCAATTGCTTTATTCATTCCCTTCCACTCTTTGTGTCTTCATTGATTTTTTTAATGTATTTACTCGTTTCCTCTTTAAGGACCTCTATCATATTCATAAAGGCTTTTTTAAGGTCCCTGTCTTGTGCTTCAGCTACATTCTAAGAGCCTACTGAAGTAGGGTTGCTGGGCTCTAGCAGGGAAATTTTGTCCTGGTTATTGATTGTGTTTTTACACTGGTGTGTAGGCTTCTGGGTTTGGGAGGATTGTATTTCTGGCAGTTTCTTTGTTTCAATTATATGTTTGGCGTTTTCTTTGTTGGATGGCTGTTTTATCCCTTGGTTTCTGTTGCCTTCTCTGGTTCTTAGAACAGTGTGGTGGTTATATGTTACCTGGTAGGGAATGTTTTCGGGATTCTGCTAGGTATGTCCACTGGGGATTCCAGGTAAGAAGTTTTGTCTGTGTATTGGGAGCTGATACATAGGAATGGTTACGGCCTAGAAGAGATCTCACCTCTGGCTTGTGTGGCTAGTAGGCTCTCAGGAAATGCCTGCTCAGTCTTGTGTATTTTAAGATCCATCAATTGCTGATATTTTATGGCTTCCATCTCATGCCAGGAGGAAAAGGAAGGGAAGATGGGCTGTTTCACAGTGGGGTTCTAGATTGTCCTCTAATGGGAAAAAAATACTCTCAATATTTTAACTCAGGAAACCTTAGCAGCTGTGAACCTGCATGTATTACAGTTCTCTGTGTACAGGGTTCATTAGCTGTGCCTCTGGCTCCCCATTTGTTTTTCTACCCATCTCTCCTCCCACCTCCACATTCTTTTTCCCTCTTCCTCTTCCAGAAGCTCTTCCCTCATTGCTTTGATCTGCAGTCCCTTCATCTGTTTCTTTCTCTACCTAAGCATTTTATCCAATGAGAACATTTAGCATCTTTTACAATATTGACCTTTGTAATCTTTGACCTGCTCTAGAATTCTTAGTCTCTGTGAGTCTCGTTGCTCTGCTTCTTCATTGCCTTCTTCTATGCCCTCATTGGTGCTTACTGGTGCTCTAAGGCTTGCCTCCTCTACACTACACTGCTTGGTCGCTCTTCATATTCATACACACATGGAGTGATGTGTATATAGTTGACAATCAGTAAACAACGTGTGAAGGAGAGATGCTCAGATCTAGTTGCTTTTAGCAATACCAAAGTTTAACTCCCTTAAATTTTCTACTGCTTAACGTTCTCATCACCACTAGTTATTTAGCCATCAGGAATTCCTATTTATTTGACTAAAATTATTTAGAAACTGTTACATTGGATACACTACTAACTTGATGTTTTCCTTTATTTCTAAATCTTATACACATTACATATTATATATATTATATATTAATATTTACATAATATGCAATATATTATAAGATTTAAAAATAGATAAATACAAATTATTTTTATAACATATTATATGATTATATATATTGTAATTTGTAAATCTTCACTGATCCTTAAAGATGAAACTTTTTCTCCCTTCACCAACTAGTTTTTTTATTCTAATAGCTGCTTCTTGCAAGTGTTTCTGGGTCTTTGCTCATATGATATCTCTTCTCTATTTATTTGCTTACTATTTATTGTTTATTCATCATTTATTTATTATTTAACAATGTTTCACTATGCAGTCCTTGCTGGCATTGACCTCATAATCTTCCAGCCAACCTTCCTAAGTGCTCAGATGGCGGGCAGGGGCCGCCTTCACCTTCCCCCTTTTATATCCACAACCTCTTCTCTGCGCAACCTTCTCAGAAGATGGACTGTATTCAATTATCTGTGGGTTAGTCCTTTTCCTTGCTCTATAAAATCATCTCAGAAACTGGGCGATTTCTTCAAGGAAATACATTATTTTTCATAGTGCTGGAGTCTGGAAGTCTGAAATTAAGGGGTGGTGATGGATGAAGGTCTTTCTACTGGACTTCTGTTGTGGCGTGCGTAGCATGGGAAGGCGGTGTGCACAGGAGCACAAGGCAAGGGAGCTGAGGTGGCTGCAATGGCCTCTCTCGCAGCCCACTGTCAGTGTAACCAATCTCCCCCAGGAAAATGGCCTCTCTCCCTTACATGCCCCAAACAGTATACTCTTCCACTGACTGCTACATTTCATTCATCATGTGTTTGATTGTCAATTGCTCTTGCATTCCTAAAAACTTCCAGTCTTTGATTGCAAATCTTATGTTGCTGCATTTTATTGGTCACCTAACGTAAGGAGGAGCTAAATTGGTTCTACTCCTCTCAGACCACTAATACCCTTGTTTCTTGCTGTGTGGATTCTGTCTCCTTTCCTGTGGAAATCCCTAAGTGTTGCCCGTTGATTACTTTTGGGAAGAATCCAGTGATCTTTCCCATCTAATGTGTCCTTCTCCTTGCCTATCGGACCTCCCCTGAATGAAGATTGACCTCATTTATCATTTAAACCCTTTGAGGCTTTACATGCTACTTTTGATTTTTATTTTTTCCTTATCGCCTGACCTGGCGTTTATGGGAAGCTCTGAACTATGCATTCAGCTTCTTAATTCTTGCATGTGCAATACCAAATAATTACATTTTATATACAGCAGAACTTCTGTGGATACTATCTAAATGAAAAGCAGTCATATCGTGATAGTCATTTATATCTCTTTAGTCCATTCGCCTCTGGTTCCACAATCTAGTGGATTAGAACAATAGCCTTTTAAAATAAGTTTACACATTGGTGTTCAGGAGCTTGGGCAGGGCTCAGTTGGGTTATTTTTCTGTGCTTGTGACACATGCTGAAGGTGCTCAGTGTGTTTCAGGTTTAGTCTCAGCAATGGTGGCTGGAAAGCTGGGTTTTATGCGTTCCAGCCCCCAAACCACTTGAGTGGTCTCTCTCCTGAGACAAACACGAGGTTCTACTTCTGACCCTATTCCTCCATTCCTCAGAGAATGTGTTCTGGATGGTAGGAAGTGGCTGTCATGCTGTAGGGCCTGGGTTGGTAATTAGAAGTTGTGACTCCTGTTGTGCGGCTCGCTGAGCAGTGCCGCAACAGGGCAGCCCATACTCACAGGCAGAGGACCCCATCCTGATGGGGGAAGGGGACAAGTTGGACTCTGTGGCCATGCTGACCAGCCACACCCATTAGCTCTACCCTTTCTCTCCTTTGTGCTCGTAATTGACAAAGCCTACAGCCACAGGTGATTTTTCTGAACAGACGCAGCAAATTTAAACCAACTCATTCAGCTCTCTGTTCTCTCTGCTTCTTCCTGTCTACACTGTTTTACTTTTCTTTTCAGCTTTCTTGGCATAACCTGCTTTCTGTACCAAGTACAGTGGATCACTCTAGAGCACACTTTTGCTGCCATCACTCCCCAGATGTCCTCCTGTGTCCTTCCTTTGCTGTGGAATGGCCTTCCAGAAACCCCTATGTCTTGAAACCCTCCTTATTCTTCAATATTAAATTCAAATCTGACCTCTCACTGAGGCTATCCTTGATCCTTCTAAATGGCAGCGACACCCTCCATTCACTTCCAAGGCACTCTTGCTTTTGTTAAAGTTAGATCTTGGGTTATTTGTACAAGTCTGCCTTATTGTAAAGTGTGTGTTTTTCATGGTCTTGAAAGTGCGTCAGCTTCTAGCCTCATCTTTTTATTCAACCTGGTAGTAGATAGACTTACATTCTGTTTGAAGCACACTTGGCCACAAATTTTGCAGATAGATCATCTTTAAATATATAATGTTATTAGAATTATTGACAAGAATTGTGAGCAATAATGCTAATCAGATTATTGGTAAAAGACAAAGGCTGTAGCCTTATTAAATAGGGTCTTATGGATGATAAAGTGAGATGAAGTTACAAGCCAACTCTATTTGCACAAACAGGCCAAGACAGACTTACAAGGAAAGCCCCAGCAATGATGACAGTGATTAATCACCATTACTTTAGAGGGGTGTGACCTAGGAGAGCTTAAGCTGGGATAGTCTCAGATGTAGTTCATTTACTCACACACACCTACACACACTCACACACCACACCAACATACACACAACCAATCTATATACGCACAATCTACACTATACAGAAACACAACCATATATACACTTGTGCGCGCGCGCGCGCACATACACACACACACACACACACACATCCACATATTCCCACGAACATATAAACCATACAAACACCAAACATACCATACAGATACACATCCACCACACACATCTCCCACCTCATACACAACATACCAATGCACACACATATTTGCAACACACATTTGCACTATACACACACATACACACATGCACACACACACCCATATAGCCCCATGCTGTTTCTGTTTTTTAACATCCCTTGTCTTCAACATTGCAAACTTAGAAGATTATGATAGGAGACTTTTACAAAATGCTGTTCATCAGGAATAAAGCTCTTGTTCACAGAATTCCTCTCTTGCATGTTGTAGGTACCTTTCACACATGAGGAGAAGGTGAGCTCCACAGAAGACACATTCCCAGAGTCAGAGGCCCCTTGCCCACCATGAAGGGAGCCTGCGTCCTTGCATGGCTGTTCTCAAGCCTGGGAGTGTGGAGACTTGCTCAGCCTGAGACCCCGGACCCTGCCCAGTGCCAGAGAGCAGAGCACCCCATCATCTCCTACAAAGGTAAGGAACGAGCGTGTACCGATGACAAGACCACAATGTAAACTCAAATCTCGTATTTAATGCAAGATGATAGAAGGATATTGCTGTTTGCTCTGTGGTTTCACCTGGGCAATTGTTTAGAACAAAGACAATGCCTCAGAGTGGAGGCATGATCCTCATGGAGGATCCCAGATGGGATTTCCCTGGATGGAAACTGTCATTTCCCATCTTCTCTTAACAGGTGCTTTAGGCCGCCCAGCCATTCAAGTCAGAAGCTGAAACCATGACATTAGCACTGCAGTAAACAGTAATAAGAGGAAAGAAACTAATCTTCTTTGGCAATTTTTGACAAAGCCAAGGTCTTGGCTTGACAAGCCCCTTCGTCCTGATGGAGCCTCACAATGCAGTGGGATCCATTATTGTCTGAAGTGTGTTCTCCATGTTGAAGGGCTTGTCAGTTGACAGTCTCACCTGCTCTTCTGTTCTTTACCAGAAGTTATGGAAGGTCTTCGCGACCTGGACACTTGAAAGATTCACAGTGGGGAAAACAGAACAAAACAAAACAAAAACAATGCCTCTGGCCTCAGCATGCCTCTATCATCAGCCCACATCATACGATTCATTTTCTTAACTCATTTCAATAGCTTTTCACTAGTTTTAAAACTTTGTATCACAAATTTCATGTAGAGATGTCAAATATGAACAATAATCTAAGCCCCACATTTAACAGTTTACATTCTATTTTTTTTTTCTCATTTAATTCCTACCCATGCTTTGTTCCTTACCTGTCAAGTGATTTTGATGCAAATTCAGGGTATCATATAATTTTATCTATATCAGTCTACAGCTATTAATGAAAAGAACTTTATGATATTATTTTTATACCAAACATGGAAAAGCTCCCAAGTGAAATTTTTCCTAAAACTATGAAGTACATAGTGTTGGGAAGATGAGAATTCTGTTGAGTCAAACAAGGATCTACCTGAAGTCCATACAGCACAGTTTTCTTGGAGAGATCTTAGATGTCTTTAAATGTTTTATGCCATTGTTTTTCCATCTCCCATGGGGGAAAATATATATATATATATATGTTAAGGAACTGGAATCACTCATTCAGTCTGATTTCTGCTCACTGCATCCTGACTGTGTCATTTGAATGTGTGTGTGTCCCTTTTTTCCCTGTAATTCTGAAGTGATGTGAATCTTGATGAGATTCACACTCAGATCTTTTTCACTTTTGTGGGCTGTCACTGTGAAGCAGTGTCCTGTGAGCAGATGGCAGTTATTTACAGACGCTGGCCAATGGCAGAAAATGGAGAGGTTCTAGGTTTATCATCTTTTCCTCTTCTAATAGAGACTTCCCCATAAACCAGCTGCCCTTGGCCTGCTCTCTGAATGGGACTGCTGCACAGCGGGAAGAGGAAGGCATGCTGAGGCTTCCCCTACAACCAAGGCTTTTGCTGTGGTTTTGTTTCAGTCTGGTAACCACAGTCCCTCAGAAGTTATGATTTCTCTTCTTTTCCTTACTGTACTGATTAGCTTCATATCAACACATGACTTTTATTATAACTGATAGATTTAATTCATTGCTACTTTTTTTTTTGACCTGAGGACATGAGAATGATGCCCTCTCAGCCCAGCATGTAGGGTTGTGTCCTGAGCACAGTGATAACTTCCAGTCTCTTGGATGAAAGATACTCTTATTCTCGGTCCTAGTTCCTCCCACCGCTCTGAGGTACACTAGCAGTTAAGGCTCTTTCGTGAATAGCACTAGGGAGAACATACATAAAAATAAACACTAAGAACTCCTGAGAAGTCCAGGTTGATTCTGGGTTCCAGGGCCTTGACTTCTGCCACCTTCCCCTCTATCTGTTTCTCCCACTGACAGAGTCTCTCTGCCTCTGCAGGGGAACACTCATTCCTTTTCCTTTTCCACAGTGTGTGACACACCTCTCCATCACTACAGTGTGTGTGACCTCTCCATCACTATAGTGTGTGACCTCTCCATCACTACAGTGTGTGTGACCTCTCATCACTACAGTGTGTGTGACACACCTCTCCATCACTACAGTGTGTGTGACCTCTCCATCACTACAGTGTGTGTGACACACCTCTCATCACTACAGTGTGTGTGACACACCTCTCCATCACTACAGTGTGTGACACACAGCACTCTGTTATTTCCAGAGTAGCAGCTCCATGCAACCTTACTTCCTGGGATTCATTAAAACCCTTGAAGACATTTTTGTTGTTGTTTTCCTTTGGTCTTTAGGATATGTCGTTCTTTGAGGGATTAAAACTCAATTTACAGCTTTAAAGTCCCGGAAAGCCATCCCAATTTGTACAGTTTTGCCAACACCTCATGCTCAGTTTATTCCCATTTCTATATTTCACTTTTGATTTTCAGAGGCTGAACGTTAAGTCGATGCAATGAGATTTGTTCATAGAAATCTATCTTTTCTATATGTTTTCTGCACTGGGTTGCCCCTCTAATTTACATAAAGCTTTCCTTATACTTCATTATTCTTCGTTCTTTCGTGCCTCACAGATGCACACCCCCATATACATTCAAACATAATCAAAGCTGGCAATCTGTCATCAAAAAGTGGCGTGTGTACAGGTTGACTGTCTGCAGTAAACTCTGGTGTCAGGATGCACACATTCACAGCAGGGTTCTTCTTTTGGTTCAGCTCTCTGCTATGTTGTGCTCTAATCCTGGCAACAACCCATCGCTGAGAATGCCTTGGAAGAGATTTCAAGGACTGGGAATTAGGTTAAAGGGTAAGACGCCTGGCTGTTTTGGCTGCAAGCATCAGAGTCTGTCTCATGAGGGTAGCGTTGCCTGAGGATTTGTTCACAGCAGCCTCACCAGCAGAGCGTGCTGTCAGGGTTTGGATCTGAGTCCACCTCACAGTTCATCAGCGACATTTCAGAGTATTATAAACTATATTTTCACCCAGTACTGGGCAAATACTCCATCACTGACTTACTCTACCACCTCTAAGTTGCCTACTTTTACTTTTGGATGAACATGTAACAAAGAGTTAATGAGTGCCTGCTATCAACATCTGTGCTAAAATTTGATCCCATAGAGGCCAAGTTCCAGTCTCTGAGAATGAAAGAATCTTCACACCATGCTCTGTTAGGTGTCTGTGTCATGTGCAGGGAGCCCAGGAGAGGAACATGGGAGTCAGATAGCCACAGCCCCAGATCCTTGTACAGAAGGTTTCTAGAAACTGCTCATGGGAGAGCTGAGCCCCAAATAGCTGCCAGCAGAGTTAGGAACCCCATGAAGGGGCAGACATTCCAGAGAAAGGAAATGAATAACACTAAGTGCTGAAGGGGGGGAAAGGTGTGCCACAGGTCCTGGAAAATACGCAATACCGTGTGAGTCATAGCACCCTTACTAGGTGAAAGGGTAGGAGGTTGAAGTGGCTCTCGTAGATAGTGAGGGCTTAGATATGCATGCTATGGCAAGATACCTGAAGATCAACCTCCTCTGGAGAAAAGGATGTGTTTTAGCCACCAAGCATAACCATTCTGGGGCTGCTGCTATGATCAAAGGCAGCAAGAATGAGAAACTGAGGTCTAGATGGTAACACACGTATAGGAAAGCAGAAATGGGGCTGTTCTAGATATTGGAGAGAGCTATGGTTGATGATAGAATGGATAGAGGACCCAAGAGCCTAGGAAACTCTGTTGATATCTAGGATATTTGATCTTCACTGCAAGTATGCTCAACAAGGGAGGCAGGTGTGAGGGATATAAAAAGTTTGAACTGTAAACCCTGCAGTCCTGTGAGCCCCGAAAAGAAGGATCTGGCTGAGAGCAGCACAATGCAGACCTCAGTGAGGGATCCTTTTAAAGACAGGGCTGCTCATGAACGTCTGATAATGCAGTGTTCAAGTTCAGTATGGGCCAAAAGGCAGATTAGTCATCCTGTCCTGCTTTGCTTGAGCCTCTTCTTCTAGTGTTGAAAGGTTTCCATTGGAAAAGCTGGCCAGCTGATCTCCTTTCCAGCACTTCTCAGTAGTGGTGTGTCTGGGTATTGCTTTCCTAGAGCTGTTGCAAAATTACTGCCAACTGGGTAATTTCTCGATGTCTTCTTTTGCCATGTGCTAGCCAGCAGTCCCCTGTGACCGTGTGAATGAGGCTGTGCTCTCTCTGGTAACTTCAGAAGACATGTTTCTCGCCTTCAGCAGAAGTCTGTAGCCTTCCTTGGTTTACAGTCATGCTGGCTAGTCTCCTAGGCTATGTACTTTCTACAATTTCCCTTTATATCTTTCTGTCTTCTGTTCTCACTCCATATCACTCTGTGTTAAGGCTAACCCAATTCCAGTATCACCTGGTCTCAAACACTACCTCTAGAGAAGCAATTTTCAAACGGTGGCACATCCACAGGTGTGTTTGGTTAAGACTCGGGGATATTTTTGTGTGGACTCCGAACAACCCATATCATGTTGCTTCACCAGGGTGTTGTGGGGGGGGGGGTAAAACACATTTCACGTAGAGATAGATGTGTAAATCTAAAGAGAGAAAAATATTAGTTGTGCAGGGGCAGGAAGACAGGAAATAGCTTTGAAAAGAGCATTACTGAATAATCCCTTACTGAAGATGGGGAAAAGCCAGGTGAAGGAAGGGTCTAAAGAAAGAAAAGAGAGGGGGAGAGAATGAGTGTGGCCATGGCATTGAGCTGTAGGAGTGGGTGAGCTCCTGGGAACAGGTGAGAGGTTAACTGATAGGAAGCAGATTCCACCGCCAGTGATCCTCAGAGAAGGGAGGGGACCAGGCACCCCGGATTCAGGGCAGAGTGTGGGATGAGGAGGGGTGGGAGTTCCTGGGGAGTAGACAGGTGATACCCAAGAGACTGGGGGCTCTCGGAAGGAAGTGAGGCTCTGAACAAAGGGTAGAACTGCTGCTAAAACACACAGAAGATTCCCTGTGGATGTTAGGAGTCCTCAGAATAGCTCACAGTGGAGCTGACAGTTGCTTACCACTCAATCACATGAATATTTTTTTTAACCTAGGACCAGCTGTGTGTGGAAGTTTGAGACACTAACAAGGGGGAAGGAATTGGATAGTCCTGTTTTTCCACATGCTTTCAAACATCATGATTTAGTGCTACACTTTGGCAGCATTCTGTATTAGAGGCTATTAGTGAAGTTATACGCCAAAGCTTAGTGACCTTAGTGTCACCAACCACATTTTATCAGGATCTTGATTGGAAGTAACTGTCCAGGCTGAAGATTCTGGCACAGTCTTGTTTCCCAGCCTCAGGGCAGGACTTGTCACTGTGGGCTCAACCTCTTTCGCTGAGTCCTTCGCTTCCCACACTCTACAGCCTGCTGTGTTTGACGGCCACCTCCGTGGCTGCATGTTCCAGAAGATTTATCCATGAGTGTGCAGTGGCAACAAAATACCCTGACCCATTGCCAACGTTCCATTCACACTGATGTGCTTGTCATTTCCCTAAATGTCTGTTCCAATAAATGGGGAAAACAGTGACCCTTCCCACAGCATGCCGCTTAGCTTGCTCGCTGAGTCCCAGAGCCATCACTGAAATTAGCCTTAAATGTTTCTGGCCTACTGGAGGCCATTGTACCTTATTCTGTTTTTGTTTGTTTATTGATTAAAGTTTACTCAGCATGCCGGCTATGTAGAGTGTGCACCGCACTGATTGAAATGGACTTACAGCAAGCAATTTACCATTATGTAGAAAGAAAGACCATTGATGAGTGAGTCAGTCCATACTCCGCAAAGCCTTAGGCCTTACAGTCTCAACTGATCTGGGGGAATTTCATCAGGGTCTTTGTTGGAAGCATTTAGTATTAGTGCCTGAGATTGCTTCTGCCTGCAGATCCACGCAGGGCACTATCGATTTCCACTCCCAGGTCCCTATTTTATCTTTATTTTTAACCCTTTGGTGGTCCCCTAGAATGTCTTCCTACTTACAAGGTTATTGATTGACCTAAGAATTGTTTCAGAATTTATGGAAAAGGTTATGCACTATAGAGGATTAGTAATATCTAGCCGCAAGAGCTTGGGAAGGCAATAGGGGAAATTGTCTTTTCCAGCCATGGTCATTACTGGGCCGAGGCTGGGAGTGGTAACTTATCTGCACATGAGCCCTTAAGTGGGCAAATGATCTTAAATTTGGATGTTTATTCCTGTATCTAAGTATGGGTAATTATTTTTTAATGAAACCTGTAATTTTTGAATCATGTAATTATTTCAAATCATATTTATGCATGTGTTAGAAGCATTGGTTTGTCAGATGATGAGGAAAAAAAATACTGAGCATGTTTTAAATGTGCTGGCACTTTTTTGTGCTTGGTGACTGAGCAGCTCAGGTCTTCGTCCCCTAAGGCTTTGTGGAGTATGGACTGACTCACTCCATCAGAGTCTTTCTGTCTACAGAATGATAAAATGCTTGCTGTAAGCCCATTTCAATCAAGAAGCTCAGGGCCCTTTCTACTCCTGTCCGTGATGCTGAGCTCCAGCTCGTGTTGTGCCTATTCACAGCCATTGCTGCCACTGTCCCACCTCCTGCCGCTCTTCGCTTGACATTGCCACAGACTATTTGTCTGCTGGTTATGGCTGGCCTGCCGTCTCGTCTCTTCCTGTTATGGCTTGAGAATATGTAAACTAGCCAGTGTCAGTTTCCCTCAAAGGTAGAGCACATTTACACTATGCGCAAATGTGTCTTTTGGTTCCATGCGCATCCCTTGGCTCCATGTAGGTGTGTCCATGGTTGTGTGCACAGCTCTCGGCTCCATCTGTGCCCCTACCTCCATGTATTTCTCCTGTCTCCATGTGCATCCCTGGTTCTATGCACATTTTCTGGCTTTATGTGTGACCCTGGATCTGTGTGTACCTATCTCCTGGCTATGTGTGTGTCCCATGAGTTCACTGTTTTCCTACAGGTACATACATGTTCCTCTGCTCCCTGTGCTCCACGTGGTTATGTGTCCCCTGGTTCCACATTTTCATGAGTCTATGCCTTGTGGCTCCCATGGTTTTATGTCTGTCTCCTGGCCCACTCCTAGCTCCATTTTTCCTTAACTCTATGTTTTCTGTGGCTTATGGAGTGTCCCATGGTCCTGTGCATGTATTACAACTCCTAATATGCCCATCAACACTGTGTTTTTTTAATCTGAGTTTTGGGTAACTATAGTCTTTACAGATTTTTTTTTCACACAATATATTTTGGTCATCTTCTTCTCCTGCCCTTCATTCCTCCCAGTTGTTCCCTACTTACCCAACTTCATGGTCTTTGTCCCTATCTTCAAAATACAAAACAAAATAAAAACAAAAACAAATAAGCAACAAAAAATCCAATAAGGTGAAAAATACCAAAAGAAAACATGGCTGGAGTCTTTTGTATGGTCATGTGGAGTGAAGGTCTTGTCTAGTTTTAGCCTGGCTTACAGAATCCAGTGCTTTTGTGTCCAGGAGAGGGGCTGACATAGATGACCCTTGTAATGTCTTATAAGTTTTATGGCCTTAGAAATAATTTGACAGGCCAGTAGTGAATTATTCATCTCTGTCCAGTCTTAGGCCCTACCAGAGCGGCCCTGAGAAATGTGTCTGGGGTGCATGGTCGTGGTCTATTCTCCAGGATGGAATTAAGAATTCCTAAACAAACAAACAAACAAACAAACCGAACCAAAACAATAACAATAACAATAACAACAATAACAAAAAGCCAAAAAGAAGTAGGCACTAGAGACTGTCAAGAATAAAGGTTCTTCCAATTAAAAAAAAAAGAAAAGAAGAATTCCTATTTAGTTTAAATGCATCACAGTAATCAATGTATCAATGTTAATGCTTATAATATTTCTATACATTTGGGAATAGTGACACACGCTTGTATTCCACAAAGCTCAGGAGGCTGGGGCAGGAGAATTGGATGTTTAACATCACCTTGTGCTGCATAGCAAAACCCCGACTCACAAATATAGAAAATATTAGTTTCATGCGAAGTGAATTAAAACAGAGCAAGAATCTTGTCCCCTGGATCTCACACAGCACTGACAGCCTAATGTGATGTGATGTCACACTTACAAAGTCAAAATGTGCTGAGCAATTTGCAAAGGAAGCTGCTAAGGTATGAGCACACTGCCCCTTTGGTTATGCTATTTGGAAAGCACTTCCACTTTGAAAGTGTGCCACTAGTGTTCTGTCTGTAGAAATGGAGTGTGAGGGAGTACATGCAGCTTGCCAGCCCCAGTGTGTGAGTCATGACTATGAGTACATGGAGGCCCTGGATGAGAGTACTGCTTGTTCATTCCTCTAGTTTTGAGGCTACTGGTAATTTTCATGTTACTCCTCATTTCATGGCCCCTGATAAGTAACTGCTTAGCGCTTAGTGCAAGCATCTGTACTCAGTCTTAAGACACAATCTGAAGTATATTTGGTTACTTCCTATCATGAGGGAAAAGTTTAGATCATTTTATGACTTCCGATAGACTGCCTTATAAATGAAGTTGTTCTATGTGGTCAAACTTGCTCTAGGATGAGGATTGTCTACTGCCTCCATCAAGATTCTGATTTAGGATTATGGGGGGCGGAGCCAAGATGGCGACTAGCACACACAGTTTCCGAGCTGTGGAAGAGATAAAGTTCTGAGTTGATGAGTGGAAGAACTTCTGAAGCCAGGGAAACAACAGAGAGACTTTCTAAACAACAGGGAACATCGCAGGAGGTCAAAACCTTGGTCTCGGGTCACCCAGGGACTTGTTTGGGGAAGGTGAGAAACGATCTCTCAGCACTCCCCTCCCCCAGACCTCCCTCCTCCTCGGCACAGCAGACTCACCTTTCTCAGCGCAGACCTAACTGCCTGGGGCCTGCAGCCACTGAGGCGGAGCCCCAAGCCCTTTATCGGCAAAGGCCAGCAGTACTGTGTCTCAGAGCCCCAGATTCACGCGCGGTGGCTGCACCATCCTCCCAGGGCCCGAGTCTGCTAGACGCCATACTAGCTCCGCAGGAGCACCATCACTGACGGTACGGCCCGCCCAATCCCACAGTGACAGAGAATACGCTATATACTCACCAAAACCAGACAGAAACGCCATACAAGCTAGACACACCAGGCGCTGGGCCTCCGAAGCTTGGAGAGCACAGTAAAGAGACCCCAGAACTTCCCAGAAAGCATCTGGACTAGCAAACCAGTCTCCAGTTACAGCGGGACTTTCTAACCTGGCGGCGGAGCAGCACTGAGCTGGCGGGGCACATCAGCCCTCCAGTTTAAGACTAACCAGGGCCAAACCAGAGAACAGAAAGGCTGGTTACCCCGATTCCCACTGACGTGACCACCCTGAAATCTCCAGCTGCAGCAAAACCTCATAACCTGGCAGTGACAGCAGCACGGAACTGGCGGAGCACATCAAAGAAGCAGGGCCAAACCAGAGAGCAGAGAGCCCAGATACGCCGATCTCTGCCAAGTGACCTGTCTGTAAGTGAGTGAACCCTTGAGAATCTGCAGCTCCCCTGATCCTGGGTCCTTCTAAAACAGAAGCCAGGCATCGAACCCCCTCCCACCCATATACCCACTTTGGGAAACAGAGGGGCACTTGGA
This sequence comes from Psammomys obesus, assembly GCF_907164565.1. NCBI lineage: Eukaryota > Metazoa > Chordata > Mammalia > Rodentia > Muridae > Psammomys > Psammomys obesus. The sequence continues at coordinate 19,596,078 of NW_026594428.1, forward strand.
ACATTGAAGTTCCTGCTCTGTGGGTCTAATTGAGGCGTTAAGGCAGTTAATGCCAGAAATTGCGCTGCGATCATCACTAGCGCCTGCGACATATACATTGCAGAGCCCCTCCCACACACTCAAGGGTTCAACATTAGCCATCACTCTGTCCCTCGAGACACACGCCCACACCCACTTACACACACACACACATATACACACGCACGCACGCACGCTTGCATTTGCCTCTGTTTGCGCCTGCGTACTTTCCTCCCACAGGTACAACTAGTCCTCAGCATACGCTAAGGACACGGGACCTCTCTCAACTTCCTGAAGAATTCTCCAGACTCGAGAGAGAGACAGTACCAGTCTGATCGGCAGAATCAAAAAACAAACAGGGAAGGTCTCAGATAAGCCAATGGCCAGGGGTAGGCGAAAGAACACTTCCAACATAAATCAGGACATCATGACTTCACCAGCAAACCCCAAAATCGATGGATACTCCAATTCATCAGAAGCACAGGAAAATGACCTTAAAGCCATGCTTGCTCAATTATTTGAGGTTCATAAGGAGGAATTGAACAAATCTTTCAAAGAGTTGGCCAGTCAATTGGAGGTAAAGAAAGAAGAAATAGACAAAACCCTTAAAGAAACACAGGCAAACATAGCCAAACAAATAGAGGCACAAGTAGAGAAAAAAATCAGTGGCATACAAAAAGGAAATGAACAAAGAAATAGAGTCCATCATAGAGAGACAGGAATCCAAACTCAAACACATAAAAGAAATGGTGCAAGGCATGAAAACAGAATTAGAATCAATAAAGAAAACACAAAATGAGAAAACTCTTGAGCTGGAGAACTTGGAGAAAAGATCAGGAACCACAAAAGTAAGCATCACCAACAGAATACAGAGATGGAAGAGAGAATCTCTGGAGCTGAAGACATACTTGCAGAAATTGATACTTCTCTCAAAGAAAAAGTAAAATCAGAAAAATTCCAATCACAAAATATCCAAGAAATCAAGGATGCTATGAAAAGACAAAATCTAAGAATAATAGGAATTGATGAAAAAGAAGACTCCAGGCTCCAAGGTTCAGAAAATATTTTCAAAAAAATCATAGAAGAAAATTTTCCCAACTTAAAGAAAGAGATGTCCATAAATATACAGGAGGCCTACAGAACACCAAATAGACTAGACCAGAAAAGAAACACATCACGTCACATCATAGTCAAAACACTAAATCTACAGAACAAAGAAAAGATATTAAAAGCAGCAAGGGAAAAAGGCCAAGTAACATATGAAGGTAGACCTATCAGAATCACACCAGACTTCTCATCAGAAACTATGAAAGCCAGAAGGGCCTGGGAAAGCATCATGGAGACTCTAAGAGATCACAAATGTCAACCCAGACTACTATACCCTGCAAAGCTTTCAATCAACATAGATGGAGAAAACAAAATATTCCATGACAAAACTAAATTTACGCAATATCTATACAGCAAACCAACCCTACAGAAGATACTAGAAGGAAAACTCCAATCCAACGAAAACGAATTCACCCAAGAAAACAGGGCATACAGATAATATCCCAACAAAAATGAAAAGAAAACAAGCAATGAAACAAGGTAAGATCATCGACTCCATTACAAAAGGAACTAACATGCATTGGTCAATATTATCTATCAATATTAATGGACTCAACTCACCAATAAAAAGACACAGGCTAACAGAATGGTTACGGAAACAGGACCCAACATTCTGTTGCCTCCAAGAAACACACCTATGCAACAAAGATAAACACCACCTCAGAGTAAAGGGCTGGAAAAATGTTTTTCAAGCAAATGGTTCCAGAAAACAAGCTGGAGTAGCCATCCTAATATCTAATAAAATAGACTTTCAACCCAAGTTAATCAAAAAAGATAAGGAGGGCCACTATATTCTCATCAAAGGAAAAATCCAACAAGAGGACATCACAATTTTGAATATCTATGCCCCAAATACAAGAGCACCTACATTCGTAAATGAAACAATATTAAAGCTTAAATCATACATTGATCCTAATACCTTAATAGTGGGAGACTTCAACACCCCACTCTCATCAAGGGACAGATCAACCAGACAGACACCAAATAGGGAAATAAAAGCACTCACAGAATCCCTAAATCAAATGGACCTAATAGATGTCTACAGATCTTTTCACCCAAACTCAAAAGAGTACACCTTCTTTTCAGCACCACATGGAACCTTCTCCAAAATAGACCATATAGTTGGTCACAAAGCAAGCCTCAACAGATACAAAAGGATTGAAATAATCCCTTGTATACTATCTGACCACCATGGACTAAAGCTGGACATCAACAACAACAGAAACAACAAAAAGCTGACACGCACATGGAAACTGAACAACTTACTACTCAATGACAGCTGGGTCAAGGAAGAAATAAAGAAAGAAATTAAAGACTTTCTAGAATTCAATGTAAATGAAGGCACAACATACCCAAATTTATGGGACACATTGAAAGCAGTGCTCAGAGGAAAATTTATAGCACTAAGTGCCTACAAGAAGAAATCCATAACATCACATACAAACAACTTAATGGCCCAACTGAAAAACCTAGAAAAAAAAGAAGCAGATACACCCAAGAGGAGCAGACGGCTGGAAATAATCAAACTAAGGGCAGAAATCAATCAATTAGAAACAAATAAAATTATCCAAAGAATCAATGAAACAAAAAGTTGGTTCTTTGAGAAAATCAACAAGATAGACAAACCCTTAGCCAAACTAACTAAAAAACAGAGAGAAACCATACAAATCAGCAAAATCAGAAAGGAAAATGGAGACATAACTACAGACACTGAGGAAATCCAAACGATTATTAGGTCATACTACAAAAGCCTATATGGCACAAAATTTGAAAATCTAAATGAAATGGATAACTTTCTTGACAGATTCCATCTACCAAAATTAAGTCAAGATCAGGTAGAAAGACTGAATAGCCCTATATCTCCCAAGGAAATTGAAGCAGTCATTAACAGTCTCCCCTCCAAAAAAAGCCCTGGACCAGATGGCTTCAGCGCAGAATTCTACAAGACCTTCAAAGAAGTACTAACACCAATTCTCCTCAAACTATTCCATAAAATAGAAACAGAAGGAACACTACCAAACTAATTCTATGAAGCCACAGTCACTTTGATACCTAAACCACACAAAGATCCAACAAAAAAAGAGAACTTCAGACCTATCTCTCTTATGAACATTGATGCAAAAATACTCAATAAAATACTTGCAAACCGAATCCAAGAACACATCAAAGATATCATCCACCATGACCAAGTAGGCTTCATCCCAGGAATGCAAGGGTGGTTCAACATACGGAAATCCATCAATGTAATCCACCACATAAACAAAATGAAGGAGAAAAACCACATGATCATCTCCTTAGATGCTGAAAAAGCATTTGACAAAGTCCAACACCCATTTATGTTTAAAGTCTTGGAGAGATCAGGGATACAAGGCACATACCTAAAGATAGTAAAGGCAATATACAGCAAGTCTATAGCCAACATCAAACTCAATGGAGAGAAACTTAAATCAATCCCACTGAAATCAGGGACAAGACAAGGCTGCCCACTCTCTCCATATCTCTTTAACATTGTACTTGAAGTCCTAGCCAGAGCAATAAGACAACTAAAGGAGATCAAGGGGATACAAATCGGAAAGGAAGAGGTCAAAGTGTCACTATTTGCAGATGATATGATAGTATACATGAGCGAACCCAAAGATTCAACCAGAGAACTTCTTCAGCTGATAAACACCTTCAGCAAAGTGGCAGGATACAAAATCAACTCAAAAAAATCAGAAGCCCTCTTGTATACCAAAGACAAAAAGTCTGAGAAAGAAATTAGGGAAACAACACCCTTCACAATAGCCACTAATAACATAAAGTACCTTAGTGTGACTCTAACCAAGCAAGTGAAAGACCTGTTTGAGAAAAACTTCAAGTCTTTGAAGAAAGAAATTGAAGAAGATCTCAGAAGATAGAAAGATCTCCCGTGCTCATGGATTGGTAGGATTAACATTGTGAAAATGGCCATCCTGCCAAAAGCAATCTACAGATTCAATGCAATTCCCATCAAAATACAACTCAATTCTTTACAGACCTTGAAAAAAAGATTCTCAGCTTCATATGGAGAAACAAAAACCCAGAATCTCCAAAACGATCCTGTACAACAACAGATCATCTGGAGGTATCTCCATTCCCGATCTCAAGCTGTACTACAGGGCAACAGTAATAAAAACTGCATGGTATTGGCATAGAAACAGAAAGGAGGATCAATGGAATCACATAGAAGACCCAGAAATAAACCCACACACCTATGAATACTCAATATTTGACAAAGAAGCCAAATCCATTCAATGGAAAAAAGACAGCATCTTCAACAAATGGTGCTGGACCAACTGGATGTCTACATGCAAAAAAATGAAAATAGATCCATATTTATCACCCTGCACAAAACTAAAGTCCAAGTGGATCAAGGACCTCAACATAAAACCAGATACTCTAAATCAGCTGGAAAAAAAAAGTGGGAAACAGCCTAGAACTCATTGGCACAGGAGACAACTTCCTGAACAGAACACCAACAGCACAGGCTCTAAGAGCAACAATCAATAAATGGGACCTCATGAAACTTCTGTAAAGCTGAAATCTTCTGTAAAGCAAAAGACACTGTCATCAAAACAAATAGACAGCCTACAGATTGGGAAAGAATCTTCACCAACCCTTTATCTGACAGAGGGCTAATATCAAGTATATATAAAGAACTAAAGAAGCAGAAAAGCAACAAACCAAGTAATCCACATAAAAAATGGGGAACAGAGCTAAACAGAGAATTCTCGAAAGAGGAACATCGAATGGCAGAGAAGCACTTAAAGAAATGCTCAACCTCATTAGCCATTAGGGAAATGCAAATCAAAACGACCCTGAGATTTCACACACCCATCAGAATGGCCAAGATGAAAAACTCAAGTGACAACACATGCTGGAGAGGTTGTGGAGAAAAGGGAACCCTCCTCCATTGCTGGTGGGAATGTAAACTGGTTCAACCACTCTGGAAGTCAATCTGGCACTTTCTCAGACAACTAGGAGTAGTGCTACCTCAAGACCCAGCTATACCACTCCTAGGTATATACCCAAAATTTGCTCAAGTACACAACAAGGACATTTGTTCAACCATGTTCTTAGCAGCTTTATTTGTAATAGCCAGAACTTGGAAACAACCCAGATGTCCATCAACGGAGGAATGGATACAGAAATTGTGGTATTTTTACACAATGGAATACTACTCAGCAATCAAAAAGGAGGAAATCATGAAATTTGCAGGCAAGTGGTGGGATCTAGAAAAGATCATTCTGAGTGAAGTATCCCAGAAGGAGAAAGACAAACTTGGTATATACTCGCTTATATAGACCTACAAGACATGATAAACATAATGAAATCTACACACCTAAAGAAGATAATCAAGAAAGTGGACACAGGCGAAGGTGATTAATCCTCATTTAGAAAGACAAATGGGATGTGCATTGAACTTATGACAGGAGTCTACCACAAAAGGCATCTGAAAGACTCTACCTAGCAGTGTTTCAAAGCAGACACTAAGACTCATAACCAAACCCTCGGCAGAGTGCAGGGAATCATATGAAAGAAGGGAAGTTAGTATGATATGGAAAGGATAGGAGCTCTACAAGGACCAAATATATCTGGGCACAGGGTCTTTTCTGAGACTGACACTCAACCAAGGACCATCTATGGATATAACCTAGAACTTCTGCTCGGATGTGGCCTGTGGTAGCTCAGTAACCAAGTAGTTTTCCAAAGTAAGGGGAACACGGACTATTTCTAACAGGATCTCAAGGGCAGGCTGTCTGACACCGCCCCCCCCCCCAGGGGAGGAGCAGTCTGTTAGGCCACAGAGGAGGACTTTGCAGCCAGCCCTGAAGATACCTGATAAAACAGGGTCAGATGAAAGGGGAGGAGGTCCTCCCCTATCAGGGGACTTGGAAAGGGGCAGGGAGGAGACCAGGGAGGGAGTGTGGGGTTGGGGAGGGAATGAGGGAGCGGGATACAGCTGGGACACAGAGTTAACAAAATGTAACTAAAAAGAAAAAAAAAAGATTCTGATTTAGACCTTTTTTTGACTTGGACCCATCATTGCATTTTATCTATCTTTAAGCATATTCTGGTCTTTCTAAGCAGTAAGTGGGCAAGTTTGTGTGTTTCTTACACTAAGAATTCAAAATAGCCTTCCTGACAAGTGTGAGGGAAGAGTGGGGATAAATGCACAGTGAGTTTTAATTAGGTAGTACTTTCTTGGATCCTGTCATTTTTCTTCGCATAGTAGCTGAGCAAAATAAGCAGCTGTGGTTACAATTGAGAGGCAAAGCTTTATTCTACAGTTCATACAACCAGGCTGAAATATCTGTGTTTCCAGAGAGACAAGGGAAGGACTAGCTACTTCTTAAACATTGCTAGCATGTTTTCTAATTCATTTAATATTTAAACTTTTACTTTCTTTAGTCTCTTTCCACATGGAAAGAAAAAGAGCCATGAGGTAGACTCAAAGTTTTGGAGAAACTCAGTTTTCCTTTTCTAAGCCCAGGTCCCTCTTCCAGGTAAGAATTATCGCTACTTGTAAGCAAGAACAGTGCTTAGTTCATGCTGACATTCACAGTGATGATGTGTGTTCTAGAGCTAAATGGATGGATTCCTCCTATTTCAGGCTCAACAGAGATTTATGCTGATATTTTACCGTTCCCACCTTGGAAGTGCTTCTGGACAGCATGTTAGATACACTACAGAGCCTGTTAGCAAAGATCAATGAAGCAAGACCCTGATGCCCAGAGTGGCCCGGCCGAGTGCTTCTGGTGGCCATCAGACAGTGATTAACGATTATCATCCTTGTTGGTCATTTTGATTTTTGTTCCACTCAATGCTCTGGTTTTAGCACAGGGAGCATTTTAGCTTCTTCTACTTTGAAGATAAAGGCAGAGGTCCATTTCATTAATAATTCAATCAATATTTAGTGAGTGTATGCTATGTGCTGGAAATTGTTTTAGCCACTGGGGTAACCCTAGCCAGCAAAGTAGAGATAAATCCTGGCCCACACTGACTTTCTGCTCTATTAGGGAGACAGCCAATAATAAGCTGGTATTGAGTGGGCTCCCAGGTGAAACTGAGAGAGAATGTAAAGCAGTGATGGGTTAAAAGGAGGGGTTCGAGACGGTCACCATGGAACTAGGTCTATCAGATGGTTTCCCTTTGCTTCTTAGTCCCCACTTGATCTTTTCTTCTGTTCATTCTTTAAAACTGACAGGTAGTTATTGCACATATTTGTGTAGTGTGTGAAATAATAAATAAAAACACACACACAACACATAGCCTGTGATTAACAGTTTCGTCTCTTTAGACATTTGCTATTTCTTTATGTTACAAACCACTGGGCACGCCTTTTTCCATTCCTCCTTTATCTAATACCTGTCACATTGTTGTGACACTCTTTATGGTCCCGCTCTGGATGCTGCTCAGTGTGTTAGCCCCATGGCTCAGGCTTCCTGTTATGATTAGGGGTAACTCCTGTTACCTCCATCTGCAGACTCCATCGTTCCCATGTGAGTCACAGCTTTTAGAAAACACTAGCAGAGATAGATTTAAAAGTTCCAGGGTTATTGGGATCATTAATTCTTTTGTTTGTTTTTTTTATTTATTTTTTAGGGAGATTAAACACTGAGTGGGAGATTTTGGGTAATGTAAATTTTTGAGATTTCAGTGGACCACTTGGTCTGCTATGCTAAAGATGGACTGGAGTTTAGGCAGATGGGTAGGTGCAGAGCAGGAGACTAGTAGAGGACTTATTTTCGCTGGCTTGCATAAGGCTACTAGTGGTAAGCAGGAGGAGCAGTGATAGTGTTTATTTGGGAAGTAGAATAAAAAGTACCGGCTTTTAGACTATATATGGGCTGTAGGAGAACAATGTGTGCAGGACTGATTCTAGGCTTTTCTCTTTGAGCCACAGAATCATTGAATGAGGTGGAGATTTCAGTATAGGCATTGTGTGAGGAGTTTTGGAGCTCAGAGTTTAATAAATTAAAGTCAAGATGCTATACACTCACCTGGAGATTTTGAAGAACAATCTTAGCTGGAGATAAACCCATTTGTGAAGTATTTGCTATTTCAAGTCTTAATTCTGGGACCTAGGGAAAAGGATATAGACACAAATGAGAAGAATTGGGATGAGTAGACCCTGGGGCAAGTCAGAGAATGGATTTTGGAGAGATGAGGCAGCAGACAGAGTGAGGAAGCATAACTGGGACACTTTTCACCATGCTGCAAACTGGAGACATGGTTCCAGCATAATGAAACAGGAGGGTGCTGCTGACTGACAGGCAGAAAAGAGCACTGCGTACACAAAGCCCCCAAAGTCTCGAAGCCTGAAACAGTGGCGCTCTTCTGCCTATGAATGTCTTTCGAACACATTGGGTGGCAAGGGTCAGGCCATTTATTTTTATTTGTAAATGTCCCAAGAATGGATTGGTTTATTACTCTTTAGGAAAAAATTATCATACTGAAGTTGGTATACAGAAAACAAGAAATCTCAAGAGGTTGGTCTGGCTACTTAATATCATTTTGAACTTGCTTTTGAGGAATGGTTAAAAACATACTCTCAGGAGACGAGGTGTTAGACTTAGGTTCTGAGCCTTAGAGTGTGAACCTGTGCAAGTGACATAAGAATTCTGCTTGACAATTTATACTTTACCACAAGCTTTGTGGTTTGCTGAGTATGGGTTTGTGTATATGTGAAAGTCAGCTAAGATAGAACAGACATCTTTATATCCATGATTAAAACCAAAAAGTTGATCTCACATGGAGCCATCTAATGCTCTTCAGTGAAAGAAGTTTAGAAAACTGAGATGTAGTGAATTGTGAATCGATCACTGATGATGAGGAAGAGAAACAGAAGAATTTTGTTTGCCTCAATGATTTTGCTATGTATGTTTCAATGTTAACCCTTCTAAAATACAAAGATATGTTGGGTATTTCTCATTTCAAGGTTAAAGGGGAAATATAAAATCACTGCATGAACAGGTCCAGTTAAATTTAAATACTTAATCAAATTTTAAAAGAACTGAAATAATATAATCATATTTATTTAAAGAAAGATTCATTTGACCTATTTTCTTTCTTCATTCCAAAGTATAACTTCTATGATTTAAAAAGAGCCTGTTTACAGCAATCAAGCATGCAAATAATTAGTCTCTATACCGTAGCAGAGAATCAAGCTTTTGGAATACATACATGGATCCAAGAAAGTTTCAACCCAAACCCCAAATTATTAGCTTTGAAAACATACGTGTAAAATGAAGAGCACATGAAAGTGTGAATTCCTTTTTGTGAGAGTGTGTGGCAGAATTTTGGTTACAATATCTGATATTTGGAGAATTGAGGGTCTATTGTCAGAGAACGTCCATAACTTTTTTTTTTCTTGTTTGTCTAAGATTTGGTGAACTGGTTTTTAAATTTGAAGTTGGAAAGTAATGTAGGGACTTGACCATGTGGGTGACATGGAAAGTAAGGCTGACTTAACATTAGCGCATTATGAACAAAAGGAAAGCCAGACAGCTCTAGAAACTAAACTGTGCAGACCATGGAGAGCAGGCAGATGACACAGTGGGAGTGCAATCGCTCAGGAAAAGAAAAAGGAAAGTGAGTTACAACTGGGTGGAAACCATGCACGGAGTTTGGACCTCATTAGAGTCAAGCTAAAGCTCAACTGCAGAGCAGCAAGTGAAGACCTCTTTCACACTTAGGCAGCCCGGTTCTAAATAACCAGCAGCTCAGAAAATCTCCAGAGGAAATCTGAATTGTTTCTATCTGAATAGCAATCAGAACATCATTTACCCGAATCTGTGGCCTGCAACTTCAGTACTTGTTGCTTCTGTCAGTGATTTCAGGTGTATGTAGGGAGATATTTTAAAAGGCAAACTAAACTCATGTACTGAAGAAAAATTTTAAAAGTGAAGCACAGAAAGGCTGGAGGGCTGATTCAGTGGGTAAAAGCTTGTCACACTCCCGTGAAGACCGGAGATCAAATCTCAGAACTTGTGCGAAGGTGGTCATAGCAGCTCAAAGCTGTCATCCCAGGAGACCTAATGTGAGAAGGGAGCAGAAACAAGGGATTCCCTGGAAGCTCGTGGCCAAGCCAGCCTGGACCACAAAACAGGAAGAGGAACAGGAAAGAGACACGTGACAGCCAATAAGGTGTGGTCGACGGCTGCCACCATAGGCTGTCCTCTCGCTTCCACATGAGCCTGTACTTACACACACCAATGTGCACGTGCACACATATGTTCACAGACATATGTTCACTGACTACTCACACACACACGCACACACTCTACATGAGAGTGTAAACCAGCTAAGCATAAATATAATAAAAGAAAAAAAAGGACATAGGAACTTAACCTTTCTTCTTGGATAAGACTAGAAAAAATCAACAAATTTCTTAACAAACTGATGATAGAAGATAGAAGAGACATGTTATCTAAAATAAGGAATGCCCAAGGAGGCACCAAACTAGAGTAATCGAAAGCAGTAAGCAAAACCCTTCATTCCACAGTTTGACAACTTAGGGAAAATTGAAAAATTCTTTGTAAGATACAGTCTATCAGTTTCACTAAAGACACCTTTAGTCTCATTACTTGGGTGGCTGAGGCAGGAGGGTCACTTAATCTCAAGGATCTGAGTTCATCCCATACAACATAGTAACCCCCGACACTATGCTCAGTAAAATAATTAAGTTGATAGTTCAGAATTCTCCAACAAGGAGTTAGGAGGTTGAAGCAGGAGGATCACAAGTTCAAGCCCTGTGCTAGGAGGAAATTCAAGGTCAGTCTGTGTACACCACTTCTCAAAGTAAAACTTAAAAGAGGGCAGGGGACTAAAACTAAATGATCGAACACATGCCGGACCTGCGCAAAGCCCTGCGTTCAACTGTAACCACTAAAACGGCTGATGTAACTTCACGTGACCTACACTGTGGATTTTACTAGAAAGTGGAGGCAAATTTCATCAGCTCTACATGATCTTCAGGAGAGCAGAAAGGGAGAGAACACCTACTAACCGCCATAAGCAGATGGTGGTGTCTTGATATTAAAACCAGAGAGGTTAGCCCAAGATGTAAAACCAAGACCAGTGAAACAACTGGAGCCAGCGATTTGCATAAGGGATGATACATCTGCCCAAGTTAGTTTCATTCTTTAAGTGCAAGAATGGATGGTATTTCAAAGGTTTATATTTGAGAAATAAGTCAGTCAAATAATGCCTTCTTTGACTAAAATTATAATAAATAATTCTTAGCCGATAAAACCCGTACAATTCTCAGTACATAGACAGTAAAATCAGGGCCGAGGAATGTAGCTTTGACAGTGGAAAAGGCACTTACAAAACTCTCGGAATCTTACATGACGTGTAAGGTGATGGAATGAATGCTTTCCCCACAGAGCAGTTTCCTGTTTGGTATCAGCGCATTCTGTTACCATCAAACAAAATACAAAGTCAAAATTAAGTAAGTGAAACTAGATTGGGAAGGTGGCATTAAAGCTAAGATTTGCCTTATAATATTTCCTATATGGAACATCCTAATTGACACTTTTCAAAACCTTTTGAAGCAAATGAGCTTTTTGTAATTTCAAGGCACAGAGTAAACATAAGGAATTCAATTGCTCTGCAATATGATATCAGGAATTAACAGAAAATCAATTTAAATAATTTCCACTTCCATCTAAAATTGTGAATATGAAAGTGTGTGCAAGTTCTACACAGTGAAGTCACAAAGCTCTCCAAACCACTGGTCAGGGATAAATGCAGAGATCTGAGCGCACATGGCATGAGATAAGACTTAAAGCCGTAAGAACATTCCACGCATTATAGCCACATATTGCTGAAGATAAGATAAAAACCTTCTTACACTCTCATTGCAGAGAGTGTAACTTCCTAAACTTCTGTGGACATATGTAGGCAGCATGACAGATTAATTTTTGTGAACTTGTTATGATACCACAATATAGTGGTTATATGTTTAGGTCAAAAAATGTGGGGACCCTCTTCTCTTAACACACAGTGTGACAACTTCCATAAGGATAATTGTGAGACAGTGCCAAGAGACATGAAAAAGAGCCACAGATCAGTTTTCAATTAATTTTCAATGGTGATCAGTGGTAATTCATTGAGAAAAATGTTATTTTCTTAACAAAGCAATAGTGGAAAACTGAGCACACACATATACATATATATAAACATACATGACCTTGCGTATGTCTACATATGTATACTCACATTATATATATATATATATATATATATATATATATATATATATATATATGACTATGAATACTCAGACAATTTACAAATTTAACTGATGTGGACTGTAGATTTAAATAGCTAAAATTATAAAACTTCTGGGAAAAACAAGGGAAACATTTCAAACTTTCGAATAGGCTAAGATTTCTTAGCTTGATTTTTGTTTTTATAGCTTGATTTTTAAAAATTCCATACCAACAAGTTTAATATATTTGATTTCAACACAATTAAAAATATTTGTTCTTCATTAACGCCACTAAAAATGTGTGATCAGTAAAATTAAATTTAAAAAAAAATGTGTGATCAGGCTACACTCTCATCAAAATGGTTGTAAAGTATACACACATGTACACACATACATTCACATACACAGTGATGGTTTTGTTTTTCAGTGTTTACATTCAGTGGTGGTAACATGCAATCCGTTCTTTGCTTTGAAGAAGAAGTTCTTAGTAGGTAGACCTTCAGAGTTTCCAACTCCTTGAGTTTTGAGTGGGGCCATGTGGTGGTTTGAGTTAGAATATTCCCTGTGCGTTCAGGCTTTTGAGTACGTGGTCTCTAGCTGGTGGCACTGTTTAGGGAGGTTGTACCACCGTGCTGGTGGAAATACATTGCTGGTGGAGGGCTTTGGGAGTTCATAGCCATTGCCCACCTCTACTTTTCTCTTTTCACTTTGTGTTTGTGGTAAAAAGTGTGAACTCAAGGCACCTGCTGCCATTATAGACTTTTATCCTTCTGGAACTGTGCCAAAATAAACTCTTACTTCTATAAGCTGCTTCATTGTGTTGTATCAGAGCAACAGAAAAAAGTAAAAAGTGTAACTAAGGAAAGGAGTCAGTTGTGTAGAGCAGCTCCAGCTAACAGAATCTCTGTGATCCCTGGGTGCCCATAGTCTTCACTGACAAACATGGTGGCCCTTGACTGCTGTTAGCTGCTGGGCAATAAAGCACTGCTACTAACTAGAATAATGGATCTCTACTTTAACTTCATTCTAATTGTATTGAATTTTAGTTAGGTTAAATAGGCATCAACTGCTTGTTATCATATTCCGCACTTAGACATCTTCCACCAGAGCTGTTCAGTGAGCGTTGATGGGGGCTTTTTCTCTTTCAGTGTTAGGGTAGAGGTTTCTGTGTCCCAACATCTGTTGAATGAGTTACACAGACAGCATCAGGATTCCTATTTTCAGAGTTCGGGACTGGACAGAAGGAAGAGTGATTACTATGACTCTGTTGTAGAAAGTTCTGATGTAAAGGAGACTTCATGATGTTTTCACTGTTACTGCCGCTATCTTTAGAGGAAGCATTATTATAGTCACAATTTTATCAAAAGTTCTGACTACCTTGATGGTTTTATTGATCTTAAATTCAGAAAAATAAATTCAAGGGACATTTGCAAAGTTAAGTTTCTTGCTCCTCAACTGCAAACACAGTACAATTCTATACTGAAAAATAAGACATAAGTTGCTATTTTACTAACAATAAAATTTTTGTCACAAATGTTTAGTAGAAAATTAAGCTCATCTATAAAAATTTTTTGATCTTTCATTTGTATGCATTTTAAATTAATTACATACTAAGAGATTTACATTCTACTCTAAAATTAGTCCATTTTTGTTATCTGGCCTCAAACAATACAGTATTGAAGTGCTAGCATATATTTTAATTCATTATTGCAGTAAGGTTTGGAAACTCTTGGCCTGAAAACCCTCTGGCTTCTAAGCTATTGTATTAGTTTGACCTCTTTGGCTGTGGTCCACATGTAACTGATTTAACAGCAATCTCAATCACAAACATAGGGTGGCCCCCTAATTGGATGAAAGGCCGGCGGTCGTGGTTGGATCATAATCTCAACAGTGTCAACAAGGTCTCGAGCTCTGTAATTTGTTCAGGAGTCCACACGGAATTGAGCCCTGCTTCTTACTGTCGTTTCAAGTTCGGTGGCTGTTGGAAGCATTTGAAGCCAGCCATCAGCAGGTGTCGAGGCATCATCAATGTCTTTCGTCATCTCTTTCAAGTTTGAAATGAGAGCACAAGCAAAATCTCCCCTAGGATAATTTACTTACAAGTGGCCAGGGCTATGATGTCTGGCTGGAGGTGCAAGTGGAAAGTAAATGTCTGGTAAGAAGGAATAGGAGAAAATATTTTTGCATCTTCTGTATCCAATAAGCCTGGGACTTGGGGACAACAGGGGAGGCAGTCCTTTGGGTACATCCTTTTGTATACCAGAACACTCAGCAACTTAAGTACTATTTAAAGTAAAACTTAATGTAAGAAAATTGATGGTGATACAGCCATTTCACTAGGATGAATCAGTACAGGCTTCCACCGAGCCCTGCCATGGCTCTAGGTTCATAAAGCCTCCATCAACTCCCACTGAGCACGATCTTCATTGCAAGGTGCTCATCTTTAGAATATCATAGCAACATTGTTCATCTTGGATTTTGTGTCTGGGGCACCGTCTCCATGGTCTTTATTTAGCATTGCTAAATACCAGCCCTTTTGTTTAACAAACTGATTTCTGTTATCAAAAAAGAAAACTTCTGGGCACCTCAGCTTCTCTTACAGCCCTGTGTTCTGATTTCTGTATTTTCTGGTATTCCTGCTTGGAAAATATCCCTAGGAAGTGTCTGTGGGCCTCATGAAATACAGCCATCTCTCTTTTTGTATCTGAACCCTGGTGGGTCTATGAAGAACACTGAACCTTTTCACACAGGATCTTTTCCAAGAAGACTGCTTCGTATATCTTTCTGCTAAATGACTGACAAGACACTCTACTTACCAGACTCAGAAAGCAAGCCGAGCAGATAATTCTTAACTAAATGTAAGACACCAACAAGGAAAGCAGTAATTTCCCATTCTTCTCTTTTATATGTTAAAATGAGTACAGAATGACTGGAAATTCCAATGGTTATACATGAGCAGTTGGGGAGAAAAAATGATCTGTGGGTGATTTTCTCTGCCCTATGAAATGGATAATGGAAATTTGACTCTTGGAGAATGGCTAAGTATGTTCTTAAGGAACTCATGGCATGAAACTGTGGACATTATAATTAAACAAAGTTAAAGCCAATGCAAAGTAATTTAACCTTTCTACAGCTTAAATCACACTACATCTTTGATCTGATTAAATACTGTTTGATGTTGATAAGCTATTTATTTGAAATCTCTTGAGTTGTTTTTTTCCCTCAAGGGGTATGTTAAAAGCAAGATATTTCTCATTGGAAAAATTTTAAAATTCCACTGGGATAATCTTTGTGAATACGTGATTCTCTCTCAAGAAAGATCTATGTGAGAGAATCTCGCCTACATTTTTGAGGTCTGATTGGTACAGATATAGAGGAAGAATTGCATTCAAGGTACAAAGTAAGTTTGCATTAGGGGCCAGATGCGTTATTCACACCATTTATACGATGTAAGTTTCTTATTCTCAAGGTATTTATGCAAAATTACTCACTGTCTTCTCTGATTTAAGTCAGCTTTTGAAAGCTCTTAAGGGCAATGTTTGGAATTTAGAGGAAAGAAAAAGGACATATGGAAATAATAAATTTATGTGGTTGGTTATTAAAGATGCCTGCTATGAAAAAAATTTAACTTATCCAGCAATGAAAATAAGAGTGGAAAGTCTGTAGTGAACTTTGCACGTGTTTATCATTACTGTTCTTATTTAAGACTTCCTCTGGAGCCAAACATGGACATCCCAGAGTTTTTTAGAAACCAATTTTAAGTCAGCCAACGAAATACTGTGTTTTCTCTAGCTATACCCTGCTTCACTGTGCCTACTTCCATATGCTCCTTTTTTTTTCCTGGTCTCTTGAGATGCCTTTTTTTGTTTTTCTTTGATTCAGCCACCCAGTACACAAATTAAAAATAGTTTTGGCTGCAACAGAGCCACTGACCCTTTGCAGCACTGTGGCTCTTGGCAAAGGCCGTGCAACTGTTGTTTGCGGGGTATGGGTGGAAAGGATAGAGTTGGAGATATTCTGTGGATTGCTCTGTAATTCTCATTCTCCAGCTTCCTCTGCCTTCATTCATTTGTGAAGCTCCAGTTGATATTACCAAGAATTTCACACTCCAAGTGAGCAAAAGATATCTTCCCAAGGATAGATAATGCTGTTCTGCAGTGGTGGCACTTTCCATGACTTTGAGCAAAGTAAAAATATTTCCTCATTCTGGGGATACGTTTTTAGGGTAGCCCCACTGTTGGACTTCCTAGAACTTTCTTTATCCATGCAATTTGCTTCAGACTTACTCTTGCTCTACATGAGAATCATGACCCCTGCCTTCCTCCCATGGTAGGTGGGGAAATGGTACCTAACTTTGCAATGTGAAGATCAGTTCATTACTGCATCTGGTTCTTGCTCAGTTTGTTTTTCAATCATCTGTCATTAAGCCTTTGGTGGGTGTGGATTGGACAGGAACATTCATCAGACAGAGCAAAACAAAAAGCCCCCTCTCAGTTCGCCATGATGGTTTCTTTTGTGCTGAATGTTTTCATTTACACACTGAAAGATTTTCTCCCTTCA
Organism: Psammomys obesus; assembly: GCF_907164565.1. Taxonomy (NCBI): domain Eukaryota; kingdom Metazoa; phylum Chordata; class Mammalia; order Rodentia; family Muridae; genus Psammomys; species Psammomys obesus. Next base: position 19,612,999 of record NW_026594428.1, read on the forward strand.
TAGTCAGAGACCAAGCTTCTCTGACCACATAAGCACATCAGGTTATATGTGGCAAGCATGTGGCAATGAAATCTCACAAATGTCCAATGTTCTCTGGAGGACCACAGTCTTCACTGGTGAGCTTTCTAACAGTGTAAGTGCAGAAACTCTGGGATGGAGAGACACTCAACAGTTAAGAGCACTGGCTGCAATTTCAGAGGGCCGAGATTTTATTCCCAATACCACATGGTATTTCATAACTGTCTATAACTCCAATCCCAGGAGATTCAATGCCATCATCCAACCTCCACAGGCAGATACACATGCCGGCAAATTTTCTGTATACATAAAATAAATGAATTTTAAAAAACTGAATTGGAAAATTTATTGGGTCTGAAAATAAGCTTACTCACATGATCAGAGAGCTGTAGGGAAACTCCTAGGGGTCACAGGAAATATTTAATTATTTTCAAGAGGCCAAGCAATTCTTGTCTGGACATTATGGGTACCTGGATGAAGAGTAACTATTTCTACTTAGCTTTCACTAGGCACCACAGAAATCACCTCATAGTTGACATTTATCCAGCATAGGAACATGCTTTAGGGACTGGGAAATGTGGGGGCTAGATCTCAAAATCAAGATTAGACAAGGTGTGCACCCTGTAGTTTTTCTGGTTTCCCTTTTTATATAGACTGGACTGTTAGCTTGGATTTCCTAATAGCTCATACTCTGTTTTAAAGAATCAGTTATAAGATAAGAAGTAGGGTGTAAAACCATATATCCTTCACATGAGATTTAAAGTATTATTATTTATCAACATAAAAACATGGAATAGTATGGGGATTAATTACCTCTACCCATTTGCCATAATGTACTAATGACTCTAAAACTGATTGGAAGAGGAGACAATTCCTATATAAAATATTCAGCAAGACAGTTGAGGAGTCTCTTAAGTCACAGCCTTAAGGAACATATAATGAGTTGCCTAAAACCATGGAAAAAAAAGACCTGTAACTCACCTGTGAGTGAGTTAAAGGAGGAGGAATGCCTGGAATACTTGGGAGGGGCACAATTACAAAGACTTTGGTTATTGAAACTTTAAAACATGTTTAGAGAGGAGAGGATGAGAGCAGCATAGCATGTGTGTATGCCTGTGCATTTATGTGTGATTGTGTGTATTGTGATGCATGTGTATTGTGTGATTATGTGAGTGTGTGTGTGTGTGTGTGTGTGTGTGTTTGGGGATTATGGTGTCAACAGAGAGCAGAAACTCACCCCCCTCTATAGAATGCCAACCCAAAATTTGTTGTTCTGTGTGCAAACTGGAAGTTTAGACAATCATCCAATTTGTTTTGTAGGAAGAGGATAGGAAGCTGACTTAAGTAGAAATTATCACTGGCAGAGAAACTGGGGCACTGAGCTTTCTCCTTGGATCCCCACAGGGAACCAAAACAAGCACCCTCCCTTCAAGGGAGGAGAACCAAGCCGACAGCACTACATTTATGGGGTCAGAGCTCGCCCTCTAGTGTTTGCCTCCATGGCTGGATCTGGGACAGTGGTGACAGAACTTGGTGGTGATGAGCTAAGAGTCAGAGGGCCCATCTAGCTGATGGGGCAGGGCATGACTTGGAGAAAAAGTCAGGAGACACCAGTGACAGCCGTCATTATGGTAGATCAGCCATGAACAGGCTTGAAAATATAAAAAGATACGCATATGAGGTCAGCGTGATCAGAGCCAGGCTTGCAGCAGATGGGTGGGAAAGACCCAGAAAACAAGTTTCTGAGTTGTAAGGAAATGCTGGGGAGTCTGATCATGTAGCACTCACAGAAGTAGATTAACCTGCAGATGACTGTAAATGGTATAGTTTTTATTTTCATCATAACCTGAATGATATTCCTCAGGAGTGTAGTTTCAAAGTTGATGTGTTTCTTTGAAAGCTATGGTCTTATTATAACACGTTACAGAACTTAGTAAAAATGCGTTTTCTTGGAGAATGCTACTAACAAGTTTTATTACTCCTTAACTTACTTTGTTGTTACTAGAGTGCTTTCATGTCTTCAGTCATACATACTTGGCAAAGTACCTTTACCTAGTTTTAGAATATTAAATGCATATCAGACTGCACCACAGCAAATTTCACCAGATCTCCTGCTGCATCCTGTCAGTGTCATTAAAAGAAGCAAACCCCATCTCTCTAGATGCTGCTCCCTCTGCTAACCCCAGGGCTGTTCATATGCCTGAACTGTCCCCTCAAAGAATGAGCACCAACCTGGGTGACAGGATGCCCTGACAGTGGGGTGAATGGAGGTTCATTTAAGGAATCTCACTGAAATACACAGAAGGCTCAATGATGACAAATCCTAAGAGCTACTGTGTTAAAGTTGAGTTCCTGCTCATCTTAAATTACAAACAAACATCCTTTCATAATCCTACATAATCCATAATGTAGGAAATTCACAGAAACTCTGAAACCTACCATCATAATCTTAGGAAAATGAACTCACCCGGGTTTTCAACACAAAAGTTTCAGGTCAACATAGTTCTTATTTCCAAGGTGGTTTTGTTTGTTTGTTTATTTGTTTGTTGTCCTCTAGTTCCAAGGTGTTAATCTTGAAACTAGCTTATCCCTTTGCTCTTAAAACATAACTTTCATATTTTCTTTTCGCCCCTTTACTTTCAAGGAAGTACCTGTTAAAGATCACGCTAATGTGAATTCTTTAGTGCCTCACAAGGCAACATAGTATGGTATGGTACAAGATATAAAAGACAGACACTGAATTTTCTAAAGGGATGGGCTAAGATTAAAAGCAGAGGTATAATATTTATAGGTTAAAAAGTTACATAGAAACTTCCAGGAAAGGAAGGGTTGAGTCATTTCTGATTCCACCCATGCTAGCCCAGTCACCAGCTCAGTTTAAGTCTCTACACAATGGAGAACTCCTTCTTAGGCTATATGTCACATAGTGGGGAAACAAAGTGGGGTCTAGTTCTAGAATCCTTGTGTCACTGTGTAAATTACAATTTACAAGGCATACACAAAGACACCCACACTCATACAAACCCCTCCATCTCCCAGTGACCACATATTCTCTTCCCCAGTGACTATCTTTTCTCTAGTTAGGTAGCTGAGAATGTGAACCAGGAGATGTACTCTGCCCACCATCTCATGGTGTGCTATCAATGGGACAATGAAAAGAAGCTGGTGTGTCTGACGTCCATGTTTTCAGAACTCATTTAGTTGTGGTGGACAGCAACTGCCATTGTAGGGCATTCTAGGGGGTAGAGGAGGATGTTGGTGTGGAGTATCAGGGCCGTGCGTCAGAAGGTGAGTGTGCTAAATGCTAGGGAACCTGCGTAGGCTTGCCGCTGGGTTGCCAGGACTCCTATCCCCATTTCCTGTGGGCTAAAATATTTGCAAGAAGGCACAAGCCATACATTTGCTTCTTGCACAGGTCTGGTAGACTTCAATGCCTAAGGCAAGAGATACATTTTCTAGCTTACAGATAATGAGTGAAACGACAAGAAAGGAGTTTCCAAAATCTCATTGGAAGCACTTTTGTCCAACACTCAAGCTGTGCCTTACTGTTCAGTTTCTTTCTGTCCTCATACAGCGGATGCTTCCTGGCTAATGTGCGTCTCCTCATCCATGTCATTAACATGTATTCATATGTTAGCCATTGAGATGGTGTGCATTCACTCTTTAAAGCTTTCCTTTTATGTACATATATGATGTGAATGTGGCAGGGACAATGTGCCTGTGAGTGCCGTGTTTGCTGAGGGAAGTAGAGGACATTGGGCCCCTGAAGCTGGAGCTACAGTTGATTGTGAACTGACCAGCTTGGGTTCTGAGAAACATCCGCAGGCTTTCTGCAAGACAGCTATGCACTCTTAACCATTGATCCATCTCGTCACCCTGGCACTTTTTAAATGCAGTTGTACTGGGTGCCTGCTTTGTGGCGATCTTATTGTTTATCTTATTATTGATCAGAAAAATGAAAGCTTGGTATGACATCCCTCTCACCTTTAGTGAAAATGGCATGTGTGTGAACAGAGAAATTGGTTCCAGGCCGAGTAGGACAATATTCAGGCATTTCATGGTATTGGAGAATCTTTCTCTCTCTTTTGTTTAGATAAATATGTACAGTCTCTGTTTCAACAGCCATCCTAGATGAAGTCTGAACAATAGATTATAAAGCACTAAAAAGAAATGGAGGTGATGGGATCTCTGGGTGGTCTTCAGGCTCAAATCGCTTGATATAATTGAACAAAACATACACTGGGTAACAGTGAGAAGAAATGGGCATAAGAAACCATATGTATAGGGTTTAGGGAGGTTTCATATGTAAGAATGCTGAGGCAGCTTTACAGAATTGGGGAGTTAGAGGCCCACAGCACCAAGGAAGAGATTCTTTGTTTCAGTAAGGTGGCCAGCATATGATGGAAAATATAGATGGCCTAAACCACCATTGTGGCAGGATGGTGGAAAGGCATATGTAAGAGAATTCAAACAATAGAACTGGGCTTCCATGTTGGTAGACTAGCACTGAAATATATTCAGGATCATCTATGTATTTGGTCCAAGGTAACTGAAATTCCTGGGAAGGGCAGTGCTCATAATCTCCAACCAAATAACACAAATTAGAAACATCACTTTAAAAACGAGACTAGACATTTTTCTTCATTTTCCATCAGTACTGGACCATGTAACATATGTTCAAATAACTTTTGCCATGTACATTTGTGAGCATGAAAAGCAATTTCCTGCTCATGGCATTAGTCTTTGTCTGTCCCTTATGGATCTGGCTGCTTACATCATCACAGGAGGTCACTACCCTGGAGCCTTTTGCCTTCATGTAGTTGGTAGAGGGGCTACTTCTTAAGAACAGTTCATCCCAACTTCTTTTCATCCTGTTAACAGAACTAGCATTTGGAAAGGAGCTAACCATTGTCCTGTAAAGGCAAAGATACATGGCAAGGATCCCTTGTCCCAGACATCTTTTCCTGTAGTTATGTTTATGTTTTGAAAAGAACAAAAATAGAAGTGTTTATAACTGCTAAGGGAAAAAAATAACAACTACAGACTGGAGTCATCAGCTTACTTGGTTCTGTTTGTGAAGACAATTTTTGCTAATTATAGTCTTTGTTCAAGGGTTGTATTATCATACTGACCATATGTAATTAACCAGGCTTTCCTCCCTCAATGTATGAAAATAGAAAGCACAGCAGCTTTGCCCATGTCACGGTCTTAAGCAAGTTCTCTTTTAGCCTTCAGTAGAGACAGTCCAGAATTCATCTTTACTTGAGGAGTTCTCAAATCTCTGTATGGCATTAAATTTAATAGGGCTAGTATATCAAAAATAGAATTATAATTATGGAAAGTCAGTTAAAGGGAGGGTGAATGGTAAAATGAAATGAGATTTTTAATGGCTTGCCAAGAGTTATAATTAATGAGATGGGGATTTGGCCATGTATGTGACCTTCAGGTAAGAAATAGAATTGTCTGTGAGTGGGTTCAGGAGGAGAATGCTTTTGCAGAGGTAAGGGAGTCTCTCTGCCTTGGTATCTCTGTCTCCCCACCCTTCAGGAAAGAAAGTGCCATTAAGGCCCTATCAATTCCACCAGAGAGTCATTGGAAGGAGAAGAGGAAGTGACACCCTAGAGCCCCTAAAATGAAGGTGTTCTGTTCTTAGTCAATACCTCTGCTCAATGGGCCACTTGTAATTATGTTTATAACACGAAGCTGGTTTTCATGACAATCATAATTAGTGGGTCTGATCTGCTTTGGGGTCTGTTTTGTACTGCGATTTTCTTTGGATACTAGTTGCAAACAAAGGAAGAAGAAAATAGCACAATGCAACCAGGCTTGCATGCCCAATCCATCCTGTGGCTCAGCTTCCTTGCACACCACATGGGTTCCTGAGGCTATAAAAATTGTTTTTGTCTGATTAAACACAAGTCTTTTTGAACTCCATGGGGGTTCGTTTCCGCTTATGCTTTCTTGTAACTCTGTGAGGAGTCATTTTATTCTTCTCTCTTCCTCTTCTCTGGGTTTGATTTGCAATCCAAACAATCAACAAGTCAGCCCATCTCACCCCCTTTGTTTTTCCCTTAAATTGCAAAAAAATTATCTGTTGAATTTCATACCCTGTGGTACAGGTAGACAGAAATCAATGTTTCTGTTTTCAATCCCCGATTTATTTTTGTTTATGTACAGAAAATTGGCTGACTAAAAGACAGGAGCAAATCATTACAAATGTCTAGCAACTGGTTCACAACGGATATTAGTTATGCATCTAATTACCACCCCTGGAACCTGCCTTCCAAGTAGCCGGGGGCGGGGGTGGGGCAAGAAATACAGTTGTAAACGTGGCTGAGGACTTGCCTGGCAATGTGGCTTCGGGAGAAAGAATTTGGATGAGGGAGCATCTTGGAATTTTTACATTTAGAAACTGGATCCAATTTGGAAGCATGCAAAAGCACATGGGAAGATAAATAACATACTGGTCTGGGGGTGGGATTAAGTAATTAGATTAATTCTTAGATCAATACTGTGGTGATTATTCATTCTGAAGTTCCTCCGTGAACCACAGAAGTTCTAGACGGTTTATAGAGAATAAGCTGACCCTTCTAATGAAGAACATGGGGTTTGTTTATTCATCTTTGCTATATTCATTTCTTTCTGTACTCGGTGACGCATATGTCAGTTTTCCTGTCCCCCTAACTCTGTTCACATCCGAACCTGCCCCAGGAGCAGCCTGTATACTCCCTTAGTAAAGACCATCTGTGTCTTGGCATTTATGAAATCTTTCCTTTGTGCCCATCTACCTAGAGTTCCAGAAGCAGCCAGCACCTACAAGTCATGTATACTTATTGGGATTTCTAGAAAAATACTCCAATAGCCCTGTAAGAAAGAGATTCTATCCTGGAGCCCCTAACAGGAAGGTGATGTTGTTACTCAATGTCTCTGCTTAATGGGCCACTTGTAATGTGCTTATAACCTGTTCTTTGTTCATCACCACATCTCAGAAGAGGGACTGTAGAGAGAAAGGCTCTACTCAAAGCCTGGGTGTCACCCACATATAGCTAATCATTTAATCCAGGGTACCCCCTATACTTGCTCCCCTCTATCACATCTTCCCCAGACTATTTGGTGTCCTGCCTCCTGCATTCTGTCTTCTGTGACTGTGCCCTACAGGACAGCCATCATCACCTTTGAGAATGCCATGCAGCTTAGGTCTTCTCTCCCCTCATACACACATGCCTTGGCTTCCCAGGGCCTCACAACAGGAATTAGAGACAAATACAGAGCTAAAGGCCAGACCTAGCCCACTGCTTGTTACCATGACTCTTATTTGTTTATAACTCAGATGTAGCCACTCAAGGTTGTCTGTGGTAATGACAGTATAATTGAGTATTTACAGCCATGACCATGTTTCTGTTAAGTCAAAATAATGCCCAACTTTTTAGCAGTAAGTTTTTATCTTTGTCATAGAGAGCAACCTGAGCCTTTTGCTTTGGCCTGTAAGATAGCATGTGCTTTGCCTGCCTGTCATCTCTTCTCTAACTTCTCTCAGTAGTTACCCTTGGATCTACTCACCAAGGGGCACCTCCTGGAATCAGCTCTCATAGTCCTCTGTGCAGCTATTCCATCCAATTATCATTCCATCTTAAATGTCATCTGCAGAAAGTGGCCCTCTCTGTATACTCTGTTTTGAGTCCACCCATGTCACACTATGAACCCATGTCCTGCTCTGTTGCCACTGTGGCATTTGCTGTCTGTCATTGATCTTCCCCTCTTACTGGGAGTTTCAGGCTTTGAGTGCAATAGTATTCTCTACTTATTTTCCTGTGTGTCTGTAAGTTTCCAGAGTGATAGTTGGTCAGTATTTACTACATGAAAGGTTGAAATGATGTCTAGCCATTTTGTCTGGTAGGGCCTGGTCTGCTTAGCAGATGTTACTGGGATGGGGCAGTGACCATGATAAATACCATAAAGAAGAAGCTCAGATCTGGGAAGACCCTGAAGTCCTCTGGGTTATGTCAGAACATAAGTATGTGATCCTGTCAAGACACAAAACACAAGCTTTGGAATAAGACTGTGACGTTTAATTCACAGCACCCTAAGGAGCTCAGGCATGCCATAAATACAGCTACTGGTTTGTCCTCACAGTGGTTGTGTGGCCTGCTGGGACAAAGGACTGGCTGTTACAAAGCCAGGCTTATGGAGCCTGTCAGGTTAGTACCTGGAAATGAAAACAACCACAGATTCACCAAAATAAATGTAAAGAGCAGAACAAAAGCAAAACTTCATTTCCTTTTCACATCTCTTTGTGGACCTCTTTGTGGTAGTCAGTCATTTCAAGAAGTTGGGCAAGGAGAGAGCTCTCCTGGGGTGCTAAACCATGGCAAAAATCTACTTCTACTGGAAATAAAACTTCTGAAGTTGTAAATATCAGATTTATGCTTCATGTTCGAAAAATAACTTTTTTAAGCATCTGGGGTGTTTACCTTGGGGCTGCTGCTACCATGCAAGCCTGAGAGCAAGCCATGCAGCTTACGGGACAGACTGGCAGCCTAGACAGCTTGCTGGTTTCTCCCAGATTAAGTGGAACAGTTGTAATTAGCTGAGGTTTCAAATGATTTTGTGTGTGACTGCTGAGAATGATCAACATCTTCTTTGTTTTATGAAAAAGGCAATGATTCTTTCCATGGCTTTCTCATTTCTGATAAAAAATGCTAACGCCTCTATAAAGCCAATGGCATAAAGCATTCTGCAATTGCCACTGCCAGTGTTTCCACATGGTATGCAGTAATTTATATACATCTGGGGACTGAGGCTCTTTCTCAACTAATCTATAATAATTCCTTAGTGAGTGAGTGTCACTGAGAAGCATGTTCATAGAATGTAATGACTGCTTACACTACAGTAGAAGAGGACTCTACATGCAAAGCCTAAAACATTTACTATTTTAACGTGTACCCAAAAAGCATACACATCTATACCATGCAGCATCATTGAGAGTATATATATATATATATATATATATATATATATATGTACATACATATATTATATTGTTATACATAATTGATCTTTTAGCAACAGAGACAAAAACTAATAAATAAAAGAACTCTGGACACATTTACTCAGAATCCTTAGTTAATAACTGGTACACGTAAGGGCTTGTTGAATCCTACACAGCAAGGCATCACTACAGAGTTAGAAATGAGTCCCAATCACCAGATACCTACACATTTTCACACATCATATAGCAGCAATTGACAGTAGCAATAGCAGAATGTTTTATCCCATAAGTTTTATAGTGGTCTTCGGGGCGTGTGATGGGAGAGAGAAGTGAAAGGTAGTTGTGAGAGTCACTGAACACCAAGGCACTGGTGTGAGCATGAACGTGGGGAACAAAGAAAGCTAGCATAAGCTCAGGGTGTGGCTTGGCAGCTGGGGATTGGTCACATTTGAGTAAGTTCATATGTTGGAAGGTCCACAGGGCCACCAGATCCAAGAATGTGATTTCTTCTGTCTGTGTGGCTTTCACAATGAATTGGAACGCACATGGCAATGGGATGTAACTGTGCTTATTTCCAGTTCTCTTGGAAGATTTATCTATCACAGACTGCCTTCTGGCTTTATTTGAATATTAGTGGTACTTACCTAGTAGAAAAAATGGGTACTGGAATGGAGTGTGTGTTAATTTTTGTCATCTGTTGATAATTTACTGACTTTTGGGCAACTGTCTGATGTAAAAATAAGCCTTCAAATCTATGTTATACCATTCTTGAAACAGATTGTATAGATTTGTGGATGAGAAATATTAAAGAATGCCACTAAGCACGTGATGGATGGCATTGCCTTGTCTCCAGTCATGAAACTAACACCTCAGGTCTAAACACAACCTACGTCTCATAAACCTGTGGACTAGCCACTTCAGACATATGCTTTTTTATATATATCTTTAAATATTTATTTTTCTACATATTTCAAAATGTTTCACTATGACATTTTTTTTCTTTGTAAGATTTTTAAAGATGTTTGAAATCAAGTGTATACGTGGGATGGGGTAACTGCACACAAGTGCATGTGCTTTTAGAGACCAGAAGAGGGGTTTGGATCTCTGTTATTTGTGTTATTTGTGGTTGTGAACCTCCTGGTGTCTTTTGTGACTCCAAGATCAGGTCCTCTGCTAGAGAAGTATGTATTCTTAACCTCTGAGCCATCTCTCCAGCTCTACCTTCTTTCTCTAACTGGTTCCCTTCCTCTTCCCAAATAGTACCTACATTGTTTTCATGTTGTTGATGTTATGTATGTATGTGTGCATGCATGCATGCATATATATATGCATATATATATATATATGCATATATATATATATACAAATATAAGTGCATGTTTTCATCTGTCTATCTTCTCTTTATTATTCTATCATCTATCAATTTATCATCTATCAAGCTATCCTCTGTCTCTATGTCTATCATCTGTCAGTCTTTCATCCATTAATATATTATCTCTCTATCTATGAATGATCTACCTATCACCTGTTATATCTATCTATCTATCTATCTATCTATCTATCTATCTATCTATCTATCATCTATCTATGTAATCTATCTGTCTAGAGGCTCCACATGAAAGAAAATATATGATACTGAGTCTTTGTGCTCTTGTGTCTTGCTTTAGCCCCGTCTCCTCTTTCTTTTAGATGTTTTCTTACATCCCATAGTTTTTTTTTCTATTTTTAAACTTAGATCCTTTATGTGAGAGAAAATACTAACAGTGGTTTGAATGAGAATGCTTCTCATAGGATGTTGTAGTAGGTTTTTCCTCTGTCCTTTAGCTCTCAGAATAATAACTCATGAGACTCATCAAATATTATACAAATATCTAGACAATGTAGCTAGGCTCTTTTCTGACTAGTCATCAGTTAAAATAGCCCATTTTACTAATTTACGTTCTGCCACATGGCTGGTTATCAGAGCTCAGGCACCATGCATTCATCTTCCTCACATCTTGCTGGCTGAATGCCTATATATATCCCAGCAACCTTTCTGCCTGATGGATGTTCTATGTCCTACTTTTTTTTGCCTTAAATATAGGGAGTAGGTTTTTAATTGACAGGTGCTGCATCCATACAATACACAAGAGAGTACTTGTACAATGGCTCATGTATTTGAACTATTGATCCTTTCACTCAGTGGTACTATTTATGGAGATTTAGAAGTTGTGACACTTCTGGAGAAAGTATGACGCTGGATATTGCCTTTGAGAGTTTAAAGACAGGAATTTCTAGCTCGTGTTCTTACTTTGTGCTTAGTTTCATGATGTGAGTTCTCAGCTTGCTGTTCCATCCTCTATTCCTTCTGTCATGCCTGCTGCCTTCCTGTGAAAATGATGGACTTTTATCACTTTTTATCCATGAACTCAAATAAACTCTTTCTTCTATAACCTCCCTTGATCGTGGTGTTTTTTCAAAGCAACAGAAAAGTTACTAATTCAACATGTAGTTGACCTTCTGCATTTGGCTTATTTCCCTTAACATGATAATCTTCATTGTGATACTATTTAAGAGAACTCAGATCTCTTCTTAATCATTTAAATAGCCATCTAAGTGAGCTAATAATTTGTTTACATACCTGACTCATTTAAACCAATTAATGGTATTTGAATTTAATCCAGAAATACATAGGTAGTTTTTAGTATGCACCATGTTTAGCATAACATAAGAGGATGGCCTAAATGGGTTTACAAGTCTTTCAGGATTGATAGTTGACTAGAAGGACTCACAATACTATGAGAAACTGTTAATCCTTCTAATATGTTTTCCTAAGTTGATGGTATGTTGATTAAAATTATTAAAGAGAAAAGATAGAGTCATTGTTTGCTTTCTATTGCTGTAACAAACACCATGACCACAACCAACTCGTGGGGGAAAGGGATTATTTTTCTTATACATCCCAGTCACAGTCTACCAATGAGGAAGTTAGGTCAGTATCTCAAGCAGGAACAAAGGGCAAAACTACAGAGGAATGCTGCATACTAGCTTGCTTCTAGTCTCATATTCTGTCATCCTTCTTACACAACTAAGAGCCATTTGCCCAAGGGTGGCTTTGTTCACTGTGGGCTGTGCCCTTTCATATCAATTAACAACCAAGAAAAACTCCCCACAGATGTGCACACAGGCCAGCATGATGGAGGAGTTTTATTAATTAAGGTCTCTTTTCGTAGTTTGTGTCAAGTTGACAAATACTAACCTATACACATATATCTGATAAAATCCAGTAGATACTATGGACAATTTGATACACATAGAATTCTATACACACTTGCAACATTCCCCCTGAAGTCACATTTGGCAAATTGTTTACAAAATGCCAATCAGAGAGACTCATCCTTAGTTTGCTATTTCTTGTTTTCATTTAGGATCTCTCTACTGGGAATGGAGCATCTGCCTGATGGATCTAGTTCATATCTCTCTAGCCCCTCCAGAGGTCATAACGAGATAACAGGGCTAAAGACAACCATGTTCCCATTGTTAATGTAGACTGCACAACACAGATTAATGTTCTCAGATAAATTAAAGAAAAAAAAATTCACACCAGACAGGACATTTCAAGGACTCAGTCAAAACCTGCCTTCTTTTTCAGTACATTTGGTTTGAATCCCTTAGACCTGATGAGTCTAGGCTGTTAAGAAACAACTTGTAACTTGATTAATTTACCCCCAGGTATAAATTTCTACACTTAGCTTCTGGACAAACTTGCCATGATTCAAAGGACCACACAGCTTCAACAATGTTTGTAGAGAGTGGATCAGCCTCTAATCCATTTGTATTTGCCTCAGCAGTAGTTGGTTCAGAGGAGGCCTAGTTCATTTGTAATGTAACCATAGAACAAGGCTTCTGTGTTGTCAAGGAAGCTTGCTGTTGCAGTCTCTCATGTGTGTTGTGCCACAGAAAAGACAGAAGCTATGTACAAGAACTGAGAGTTTGAGACATCACCACTGTAGCTCTGGAACGATAGTGAGGGGGTTTGGTTCAGAAATGTGAGGACCTGAGTTTGTCACTGGCAGTCCCATGAAATCTGGGCATGCTGGTGTGTGCTTTAATCCCAGTGCTAGTAAGATAGAGAGAGCCTATGGTTGGGGCGGGCTGGCCAGCAAGCCTAACATAATCAGAAAACCCCAGATCCTAGTAAGAGACTGCCCCAAAAGACAGAGTGTACAAATCGAACCAAGAGTGGCCTCTACTATTAAAACACATCCTCACGCATGTGTACCCTACACAATTCGAATTCCTATGAAGGCATGCTCTCCCCACCCACAAGAGAATATACATATTGAACTTCAAAGATATTGCAGGTAAGCAGTAAAAATAGCACAGTAGGTTTTATTTGGGTAACATCAAAATATTCTAAGTAAATTGAATTAAAGTATAGGAATTAATTTACCTAGTTATTAGCGTTTTTAATGTGCACACTAAAATTTTCCAAATGGCATATGTAACTTTTTTTTTTTTGTTCGACAGAGCTGCACTAAAGCATTTATTACCTTCATTTCACCTTGTGGGGCCCACTAATAACTTCTTCAGCTTATCTTTCTTGTGTGAATGTCTAGTCTTTTGAAGCTAAATTATAAATGTGACTTGGTTTCCCAGTCAGCAACTATACTAGTTTCTTACACATAGCATGGCCCTAATAAGTATTCTTTGCCACATAAAAGAATAACTGGACTCCCCAGGAATGTTGGTGCAGGTTGTTGTAGTGAAATTTCTGGGGAAACTGTGGGCTTCTTTTGGAAAGCATGTTCTGGTTTTTATGTATACCTGGAATCTCTCCTTCTGCAAAGAGACCACCCTGGGACTCATTAGACATTTCTCCAAGTAGGGAGACTTCTTTTAATACTGTGGTATGTCTCTTGAGTTCTCATAACTTGCTTCTGAATTCTGCAATGGTGGTATATTACATTTGAATGTGATTTTTCAGCTAACAGGAGAAAGTAAAGAAGCTGAGCATAAAGTTTGAGGATGGGGCTGAAGGAGAGCACCATAGCCTAAGCAAATGAATTAAAACAAAACAAAACAAAACAAAACACCTGAGCTCTGACAATGTTTATGAGTGTGGCGAAATGAGAGTTGGGTTGCTTACGTGAACTAAAAAGCCTTCAAACTGTTTTTTGCAATCCCTGTCATTACTAAGAGCTGACTGGTTCTCTTAGCACTTCTCAGACATAAGATTACTGTGGTTTACACAGCCTGTTTGGCTACTCCTGGCATGGGGGTAGGATAGGAGAGGGGTAGCAAGAGAAGATAGTACCCATTACATAGAAAGTGTTCATTTTACTGATTTTAGTCATATTAACAGCATTTGTAATTCATAAGTCATAAATCTAAAGGAAATTACTTTTTAATGTCTCCTGGCACAACATTAAGATTTTTTGCAATTAGATTTTATAGCTCGCAGTCATATGTTATGGGTCACAATGCAAAATGAAGACCCTTCTGTAGGACAGACCCACAAATTTAAGACAGAGCAGACTGGGCACTAGCTTCCTGGGGGAAGGGTGGTGATTTCAGGCTAATTCTAGCCTATAATTTCACGACCTTGCTTGGCATATAAATTCCCACAACTTCTTATGAGAGTTGCCAGCAATAAAAGCCGGCGATGACCACCTCGTCCTTATCTTAAGGAAACTGCTATGAGGGATTTAGTACAATAGAAAACTGCAAAGGTCTTGACAACTGTAAGAGAACAAAAAGGCAAGCCCCATTGATAAGGTGTTCCTCGACGCATCCTTCCGAGAACTTTCCATTATTAGTTCTCACCAGATGTGTCTGAGGGAACCATGAATAACTCAGGAATACCTGAGCCAGTAGTTACCTGAAACTTTTCTGTTGACATTTATTTCTATGATAGTTCAAGTATTTGTCATACAGGTAGAGAAATGACAAAAATGAATGGCATTTCAGAGTGAGAGTGTAAAGAGTGGCTTCCGAAGAGAGTGGTCCCCCTCAGTTGGTTATATGATGAATAGTAGGTTCCTGATGAAATATTTTTGTTTTGACTTACTACTAGATAACAGACACGTGAAGTATGGAGATGGAAATATTTTACAGTCTTTTAGAAAAATGTCTAAAGAATCTGGGGCTGAGGTCCTTGTGAATGTAATTTTAGGAGCGATTCTTGTCATGGAGCTCTGACTGCTGCTCCAAGGAGTCTTGATTTTTGCATATGACCTTGGATGGTGTCTGGAACGGGGGCCATCAGGGAAAGAGAGCGAACATTTAGCAAGCAGAAAGTGGTAGAGCAAGCGAGTACAGACCTGCTAGTTCTGGGTTTAAAACATTTCGCTCCCTTGATTTTTGATCATAGTCTTAGCTTAGATTATATTGCTAGGGCAGGTCGTGTAAAGCTCTGAAGCTGCCGATAAAGTTCACAGAAAAGGGAGGCTTGCCAACTTGAAAGAGTATTAACTATCTCTGAGGTAAGTCTGTCTTTTTATCCCTTAAGAAAAAGCGAGTAAAAGAAAGACTTTGCAGAGTGTTCTGTGTACTCCAGCCTGCACTCAGTTTCTGCTGTACTGACAATAGCCACGAGCCAGCTCTCCCATCTTCAGGACGATGTCTAGTTCTCCCACCCGCATAGACACATGCACACCAGATCCTAATGGATGACTGCATAGGTTTTTAGCTCTTCAACTCAACCTATTCAATTCTGCCTTCTTATCATAGAACCTTCTGCATCTCAGTAAAGCAGATCTGTATTTGGTTAGTATTTTAGTCCTTAATACTTAACCAAACACTTAGATCCTAAAACACAGACAGTGGAAATGGTAAATGGGGTGTGCACTTTTGTGTGTGTGGTGTGTTTGTGTGTACTTACCTTCCTGTAGGAGTATTGTCATTACAGATCTGTGCCCTGATGTTTAGGACTTTTCATGTGGATTCTGAGCATCTGGAGCATCTGAAGAACTGAGATTGTCAGACTTGAATGAGCTTTCCAGCTCTGAAAGTGCCCCCACCCTAGATCCTAACTGACATATTAATCATTATTAATAGTGACAGTAGCAAAAGCAGAGCATGCATTTAGGCTGAAGGAGAAGTTGACTTGGTGAATGCAACTTTCTTGGTTGCATTTCACTGTACTCTAGTCTGCAGTTGAAAACCAAGTGGGTATTGATTTTGCTTAACAATGTATCAATTGGAATACATTTACTTTCAAAATGAAGAGGTTGCTGTTTTCCTTTTGTTTTGCTGCTCTGGAAATGTGCTGCTGAATTTTTGTCTGTGGAAGCTTCATAATACAGCTCCATGACTAGTTTAGTTTATATGTCATTGGATTTTGATCTAAGCAGGACTCCCCTTACCTTGCTTCAATTTTCTTACCTTTGATGAAGCAGTGAAAGAAATATGGAGATTTAAAGTGGTGAGCTCTTTGCAACAGAACCTAAAGCCAACCGTCCTGCTAAGATTATGGATTAGCTAATTTGGAGCTGGTGTTGGTGCTACGTACTCTGCATTCATAGCTTCAATGGCAACGGGATACAGTAGCTTCAGGAGACATAGAAACAATAGGTTTTGCTTTGTGCTTCAACTCCTTCATCTGATGCAAGTTGCTTTCTGTCTGTGGCTTGGAAAATATTTTCCTATCATTTCCAGTCCTTGCTATATCGTGAGTCTGATTCAGTCTGAATTTTCAAATCCTTATAGATGTTTTGAAGTATTTTCTCTGTTCCGCAGCAGACTGAAGAGGGAAAGAATGAGGAATAAAATTGGAGCTGCTGCATGCCAGTCCTTATCCACCCTTATCCATTTTGACAAATCAAGCCAAGTTGGGCTGTTGGAGTGGTGCAGAAGCATACCCAGTCTAGATTCACTGTCATGTTTGGATCAAGAGCTGCTCCACAGTAACAGAATCCCTTTGTGGCCATATTTTCAGATTTCCAAAGTTTCCCATTATGGCATTATTACTCCGAGTATCTCTAGAATGTGTTTTGTTTGTTTGAGATAACAGTTCTCCCACTTATCTCTCCCGTGTAAGGAAGGATCACAGACTTGCATTGTCTAAGTCAGCATGTAGTTTAAAATTCCCGATTATTTTTGATCAAGCTTATTAACCTTCACTCATGTTGATTAAAATAGTTTTCTTCAAAGTACAAGCCACATTTAATTTAAAAGCAGAATTTGTGTACTTTTGATTAAATATTGACAAAATAACATGTGTGAGGCTTATGTTGTCGTAAGAACTTGCAGATCAACACACCTGGTTTGTGGTAGAAAATCATTATCAGATGACATGTGTCAATAATTATGCTTGTGAAAAGGTTGGGTTTTCCAGGGTGCTCAAGCGTCAAAAATGATACATGAGGTGTTCAGTTGGAATCTGCAAGGTTTGTGTCGCTTCACGTCCCAGCAATGGTCTTGATAGATGTTGTATTCCAGTTCCCCTCCATCATGTGTATCTTCTATCAGTCGCAGAGGAGGAAGGAGGAAAGTCAGCTCTGTGCAGCAGTGAGCATAATAGTATCGATGAGCCCTGAATCCGCTCAATGCAGAGAGTGCTCTGGGCTGTCTCTTTGTCGACTTTCTTCTTTACATTTTTGACCAACTATAAGCTCATTTTCTACCAAATGTCCAGGCTCCACAGTCTCCTCTCTTGACCCACATCATCTAGTCTATTTCAGTTCATTTTATGAATTTTGAAAGGCGATATTGATAATGATTTACTGCTCTTATTGGCATCTGTTATCATGAAGGTAAACTGCATATTTTATGATGCTAGAATCTCTGGGCCATTCTTATATTTATTAGATAAATCCAATTCCCTGTGTTTCATGTAAGCACATGCATGTATGTATCTGCATGTGTATATTTGTATTTGGATGTGTATATATGTATTTGTGTGTACATATATATGGGTATGTTTCTATGTGTGCTTGTATGTACACACATGTGTCTGATTTGCAATACTATATACATTTCTTTAACATAATTTAAGGTATGTTCTCAGTTGATTGCTGGGATTCCTCTCTTATAATGCTACTGATCCCTCCTTACCACCTAGAATATCACAATAATTACAACCTCAAACTGAGATGGGAGTCTTTATCTTTTTGTATGAAACAACTTCTACAAATGTTTATATTATATATTCATTATAGACTTGGTCATAATGCACATAAACCTAATTTTGTTGCTTCTCTAGCATGCCATATGTTGGAAATCATAAACTAATTATGTAATTAGTTTATGTGCTTTTAATAGCAAATTAGTGCAACTAATAAGCTTTAAAACATGTCTTAAAGGGGAACACTAGACAGAGTGGTATAAAGTGACTCCAGTTATACTGGAGACATTAAAGGGAAAAGGGCTGACTTAGGAAAGGTAGCAAATAAATTTAAAAAGATGGGATTTGGGAAAAATCAGAGCCCTGGTCTCCAGCAGAGGAAAGTGCCTTGTGACTCTGGCCTGCAGGGAACATTGAAAGGTTATGGTACAGAAATCCTCACAATGACCTTGATAGATTCAGTAAGAAATGAGGGTGTATGCTATGCAAACATGAAACAGACTAACATTGGTGAGGAATACAACAAACAATCAAAATTAAGAAATTGTACAGTTTGGCTGGTGTTGAGTGACCGTTGCCCTAAATGTACAATTTGGGTTTTTTGGTGTGTGGGGTGGGGAATACATTTGAATTGCAGTTAATGAAATTGTACCACACTGACTGCTATACTTGTTTTCCTTTACTTACTCAGCTTCTTTATACTTCAGAAACACCATTGTTTTGCTGTTGTTTTGTTCTTCCTCAGACCGGAAACCTACACCTGAAGTGCTTGTCCACCTTCCACCTGTCAGCTCTTATGGGTGACTTTCTTATGGTTTCCTGATCTTTTAGTAAATCAAGTCATGCCCCTAAACATTGACTCCTTAATTTAACCTGCAAATGTTTTGTTTTGTTTCGCTTTTCTCACTTGGTCTCACCTCTGATCTCTAGTCTGACTAATGAGATCCTCCCAGCACCTCTCACATATCTGTTTTCATGGCTGCTAACTAAATTCTATGGTAGTCAGTGCTTTTAATATCCAGTATTGTTACTGTCTACACTTTCCACAGCATCTTCTCTGTCAGTGGCTTATTCCTATTTCCAGGGTCTTTGATCAATAAGTTAACTGCTCACTTGAAAACTTGTAAAAGTTTTCTTGTGACACCTCTTATGAACCCCAGATATCATAGACTGTCCATGAATTTCTCTACTGTTTATGTGTAATTATACATCTTGATTTTCAGTCAGCAACTGTTTCTTTCTCCTTCCTTCTTTCTTAATGCATTGACTCTTGAATGGACTCACTCATCTCTAGTCTTTGAATTTATACCTTCCTCAATGGCCAACACATTCAAGGCACCATTTCAACATTGTAGACACCAGAGCTTTGGTTTTCATTTCCCATTGTTGAAAATACTGTTAGAGTACACAGAGAGAAACTATGGTCTCCCATGTTGAAGTCGGGGGCCTAGATAAGGTAGGGTTAGAGGTAAACTTCAGTCTTCATGTTAGAATAAAGATGGTTAGATGATAGGCTGGAGAGGGGGTTTAGAGCAGTGAGGAGCACTGGTTTCTCTTCCAAAGTACCTGAGTTCAATTCCCAGTACCCACATGGAGGCTCACACCTCTCTATAACTCCAGTTCCAGGGAATCTGACATTGTCATACAGACAAACATGCAGGCAAAACACTAGTAAACATAAAATAAAAAGAAATGAAATTAAATCATTAAAATAAAAGAACAACAAAAATGTGTGGTCTCTGTATTGGATAACAGATTATTAAATGAGGTAGGGGTAGAGGAACACTGTGGTCTCCTTGTCTGCTCTTCTAGCACATGTGCCCTATGATTCTGGGGGACTCTTCCCCTCCATTGCCCCACTGACCTCTCCTTTCTATAGCTGTAGAATTCCTGCAGCCCTACAGACGCTTATACATTATATTTATGTTTATAGAGACATTAACACTATTGCCCTAACTGCACCATAAGTTTTTAGAGGGATCATTTACCAATAACATTTTATAGTATTGGTCTTATATTTACATAGTTATAAATGAGTAGTTGTTTCCATTAATTTATGGTAAACATGAAAAATGTGTGTAAAATGCCAAAAAGAAATGGGGGAGCATATACATTAAAATTTCAAAAGCAAGTCTTTCTATGAGCTTAGACCAAAATTACATTCAATCAGTATCAATTCTCCAGCAGCTGATAATGAAGATGTTTTGTTACCCACCCAGAAAGCTATACCTCTGCTGCATGTGTTATGTGACAAACGTTTTCCACAGTGGGTCTGTTTTTATCTTCAGTCTTTATTGAAACAGATTATCGCCTTTCTTCAAACCAATAACAACATTGGTTGGACAGTTAGCATATGCCCATTTAGTCAGTATTACATTATTCAAAAACTAACTCGATGAAAAAGAACATCCAATTATATGGTTGGTTGCCAAGGAAGAGGAGAAGGTATCCGGAAACTGGCAAACAACACGCTGCATGTTTCTTCAGTGCCAGGAATGGGCCATGGTTCAGAAATAGTGTTACATCTCTCTGCAAATGGTGTTGTCTCAGCATAATCAGACTCAGGGCTGGGGGCCTTCTAGCATGAGTGAACAGTGATGCGGGGGAGGAAGCCTGTGACTTTACAGTGACTGTTTCCTGGTTTCCCTTAGTTTAAATCTCTTTCAGAATGGCAAATAGGATAGACACCAGAAGTGGTGGAAGAGAGGGAACAAGATGGGAGCCTACTAGAGAGGGTCCTCTGAAAGGCTCCACCCAATTGGGGATTGAAGCAGATGCTGAGTGAGACTCACAGCCAAACTTGGACTCAGGGAGTAGTAGGGAAGAAATGGGTGTAGGATAGGGATAGAAGGACACGGAAAGGACAGGAGCCCCACAAGGAGACCAATAAAGCTAAAAATCCTGAGCCCAGGGGATAATGCAGAGACTGATGCACCAACCAAGGACCATGCACAGAGAGGACCTAGAGTCTCTGCTCAGATGTAGCCAATTGTCAGCTCAGTCTCTATGTGGTTCTCAAGTAAGGGGAGCAGAGGCTGCCTCTGTCATGAACTTGGTTGCCTGCTCTCTTGCTAGGCCACAGAGGAAGAGGATGCAGGCAGTTCTGATGGGACTTGATAAGTTATGGGCAGATGGCAGGGGAGGAGAACTCCCCCTTTCAATGTACTAAGGGAAGGGGATAGGGTATAAGAGGGAGAGAGGGTGGAACTTGGAAGGATTTCAGGAGGGAGTTTCAATCAGGATATATTGTAAAATAATAATAATAAACACAGAAAATAATGAAAAATAAAATAAAAAGAAATAATGAAAATGAGTTCTAGGAGTAGCTACAGATTTCTCAGCTATAAAGGACCAAATGTGTTTAACGAGTCTAAGTGCAGGGCCAATATAGAAATCTGAATGGCCCACAATGGAAGCACTGGTTTGAAAGAGGCAGAGGTGTGCATGCTTTGTCCCTGGTTCCAAGCCCAGTGGGTTAGTTAGTGTTCGTGCCTCAACCCAAAGTCTCACAGAAAGCTGTCCTTCCCATTCCCTATTCCTCTGACGGGTCCTGTGGATGCTCATCCTTCAGTCAAAGGACAACATGGCTTGTACATAACAAGCAATGACATCTGCGTTGCTGTTCACTGGGTGGCCACCCTCTGTGTTTTTCAGGTTAATGCATGGATTCTATGATGTCCTGACAAAAAGCCTCTAGTGGCACCTAATGATTACACCAAGGGACCCCCAAGTCCTCGCTGCTCTGCTCTCTCTGTCATCCTTGAAGCAGATAATTTATTACTTTTTATCTCTCTTTTTTTTTCATGTTTAGAAATTGGCCCCTGGTTACGCGAGTTCAGAGCAGAGAATGCTGTGGATTTCTCGAGGTTAACATTTGACCCCGGACAGAAAGAACTTGTTGTAGGAACAAGGTAAGAGATGCTGTATTTTGCCTCCACAAACATTTTTCTAACTTTGTTGTCATCTGTGCTTGACACCTGGGTTTCCTGGATGAAATCAAAGAGTCCCGAATAATGCAGTTTCCTCTAAGAAAGTAGTGCTGTGTTCTTGTCGTGTGTTAGATCCTCAGACAGGGAGCAGAGGTGCTCCTCACTGCCAGCCTGGATCAGCCCCTCCCTGCTGCAGTAATTCTTCAGTTCTGAATTTATGGACTTGTTCAGCCCAGAATCCCAGAGGAGTGTTCTGTCAGGGATCAGTTCTTACTTTAATAGAGATAACGTTACTTTGGGGGTGAGGAAAGTGAGGCAGTAAGTAAATGAGCTTGTTGTGCAGAGGCGTGTACACTCTGAAAGATAGGCTCCAGTTTCCAACCCAGTCAGTTTGACCCAAGAAAACATGTTGTTGACTTATCTGTATGTTCTTCCATGGAGGTCTAGAGACCACAGGCTCCCATGTGCTTCCAAACACCCTTCATTACCTTTTTTGTGACTTTGAATAGGCCATTTCCAGGAAGCTGAGAATTCAAGAAAGATACCATGTCTCTCTCCTCAGAGCAACAGATTCACATGTGGAGACTACACCTGTCTGTGCCTGACACAGGAGCCCAGCCCCCAGAGTTAGAGTTGTCCCCCTCAGGCTGACTGATGTCTCCTCTGAAAATGTGTTTAATTCCTACATCCAGGAACATGCCACATGTAAATATGAATTCTTCTGGAACCCAAGGAAGGCACTGGGAGCAGTGCTGTGTTGTTTCTTTTCCATATCAGATGCATTTCTGAATTATGTGACATGTATTTTGTTGATCGGAGATTTGTAAATTTCTTACACAAATCTGAGTGAAGCTCAATTTAAATTGTTTTCTGTGTCTTCTAGTTAAACATAGAATGTCTGCTAGCATCATCTGCTTTCAGATCCTGTTCCAGAGTTTGGGGAGGAAATGAGAGGTTACTAACTTTATATAGCACAGCTCTCCTGGAGGCTCTGAGGAGCCTTAATGTGTGCCTTCATGTGTAGGTAGTGTGGTCTGTAGCTGAAACTGTCAGTGAGTGAAGAGAAGAGGGCCTAAATCACAGTGCCACTTTGGATGGTTGTGAGGAGAGTGTGGGTGTGAGCTAGATCCTTGGTGTCTTTTTCCTCACTAGCTACTGTTGATAGGACAAAGAAGTTTCTGATGCTGATCTCATCACATTCCATCACTCAGAGAGTGGGCTGTACATTGCAAGAGTTTTAAACTGGCCTCCCATTCTCTACATTTTTCTTTTCCTTTTGTAACCAAAGCTAACATCATATCTTTATATAATGGCTGCCCTTGGGAGAGCCATTGGATACGAGTTGGCTCTCTGCTTTGACTGCCAACACTCTGCCTTGGTATCTCATGTGTATCTCTCATAATTTCCCACATGATCTAGGCTTGTGGAATTATTTAGATTTCCTATAGCTGTGTAGTGTACTTTCTTGTCTCAGCGATCTGTTTTGATTTTTTTCCTGTAATACTAGCTAATCTTCCATCAACCCATGCCAAACTTTTCTTCTTAGGAATAAATATTCTTCACATTGAGAAGGACCCACCTCAATCCTGGTCTTCTATCTTTGCCTGTGTTGCATGGTTCCATTAGTACCCAGGGGTCTACTGTTCTGACTGCACCTTTGAGGGTTTGTATTATTTCATCACAAGTATCACCCTCTTCCTAGTTAGCAAATGGGCAAAATCTTTTGTCTGTTTCCCTAAAATATTGCATAGTTTCTTCCCCTTTGTATGGGCCTAAGGTTATCAGACTATGTAATAAGCCTAATACTAAGATTGGATTTGTTTCTTCATATATCCTTGAGAACATTTCAGAAAGCAGGTTTAGAATGACCCCAGGTTTTCTGAAGATAGTTACATCTGGAACTAGCATGAGAAGGTGACAAGGCTGTATATCTCACAGCTAGGCTTTGACTGTGACCCAAAGGAAAGAGGACCCAGCCAGTGTTGGCCCTCCATCCCTCATTCATCCTTCAAACCTTTAAAAAGGGCTTTGCATTCACTGGGCTTGAGAGACTCCTCATCTCTTGAGGACTGAAAAATCTGACATTTGATCAGGACACTAGTTTCTATTAAGGGATATGACAAGACACAGAATAAACTGAAGAGTGTGGCAGGCTGTCTCCTGTGCCTGCTCTGGGTGCAGTAGCAGCTAGAGATGCTTCTCAATAGAAAATCACCCTTGTGTCTCTCTGTCTGAGCAGCTTTGTGGGTCTCCATAGCATTGCTTTCCAAGCTGAGGTCTCTGGGAGAGAATGGACCAGTGCCTGAATGGGCGGCATAGCATTGTGTCCAGAATGAACACAGACAAAATGTCGTATGCTCATTGACGCCTGAATTTCAGATAATCAAAACATGTTTTTGGGAGGCTGGAGACCCTGGAGACACAGTCTGCATTTTATTTCCTAGGACAGTGTCTAATACATTTGTGGTATTGAATAAATGAGGAAGAATGGGATGGGCGAGGCTTCCCAAGCTCCTAGACCCAGAGCCTGCATCTGAGCCTATTTTTTTATCTTTAAAGTTGATATAGTAATTTTCACTCCTTCCAGCTGTTGTGCAGATTAATGAAATAGTCCATGACAAAGTATTGCTCTCTTAACAAGCTCCCAGCAAGCCTGCAGCGTGAGGAAGCATGAATCCACGCTCGTGCACATGAGCTTTTCAGGCAGATAACCCAGAAGGAAGAGGGCAGGAATTTCATTTAGGAAGTTTTGTGGGATTAGGCTCAGAACCTTTGAGAGGGAATCTGATAACTTATGAAACTTTAAAGATAGCCCAGGTCTAGTTTGGGAAGCCATGACCCAGCAAGACAAGTTTGGATAACACGTGTGTTTTTTAGAAACCAGTAATGGTTTTAAATACCAGCTGTGAAAAAAGAGAATGGGATCCCTTTATATTGTTCATTGTTTAGCACTAGATACCATAAGAACATATCTGGACTAGTTGCTCTTTGTACCGGCAATGGTTTATATCCCAGGACTGGAGTCAGTTAAAAATCCTTAGCACTCTTTGATAAGGGGAGCCCATTGTGCAGCAGAATAAAATACCTCTTTAGGCAATCTGTGCTTATGTAGCACCAGAAGGGATTTGAATCAGAATCCATGCAATTTCTAGAAGGATTCATCCACCTATCATTTCCAAGGTGTATGTTGACATTCAAATAAAATTAAATGCATTGGCATTCAAATCCTGGTTTTCTCCTGCTTCTTTAAAATTTAATAATGTTTGTCTTTGCAGCCATTATACTTGGCCAACTTCCTTTTAAGGAAACGTGGGAAGTGCAGTAAGATGTTAGGAAATCAACACTTGCAGAGACAGCCACAATCCACCTTTCAGTTATTTGCTTGTGGTGTTTGACTTGCATGTGTTTCTATTCTTAGGATAATACGTTTCGGGTTGCAATATGCTTCTCGTCACAAAACCTACCAAAATCAATTTCATAGAATGAAAGAAGAAAGGAAAGTCAAAGCAAAAGAATATGCTTTAGCTTATGGTTTTTATGTGGATAATTGCGAAAGGAATGGCAGTAATAATACTTCACAAGCTACAAGGCTCAGTTTTGCTGTAGATAAAATTGTGGCAACAGATGTAAGAAAGGGTGATAACATTTTTATTTTGCAAATGAGTTCTTCTTGTGCCTCAGATTCGATCTAAGGGTGGCAAGTGATGATGGAGATTCACAGGGCTCTGCGCCACGTGTTGAACTTGACTGATGATTGCATATGACAGCTGACTTGATGCACACAGCATGCGGTGCGGTGCCAGTCCTCTGCAAGTTAGCTCCATTTAATAATGCAAAATGCTGAACCCTTGTCATGAAAGAATGCATCCTCAAAGCTGCTGGAGCACCTTTGCCATAGAACAATAGGAAGACATTGACTTTTTTTGGCTTTATGGAAAACTTTTCTTCAAGGTGGTTTTCTAAATAAAAGCACTGTTCAATGTGTACCTTGTTTTAAATATGTTTTTCCCTAAATTCTATTTGTTTTCTATGCTTTGCATATTTAATTATTTGCTTTCCATATTTAACTTCTGACTTTCAGTCTTAAGTTTAATGATGGCATACCCATTATTGTGCACATTTGTAATCTGTGGTGTTTTACTCAGAATGGACCCTGTTAGTGCCTACAAGCCAACCTTCATCCACAGTCCAGATGCCTCAACCCTCTCTATGTGTAAGGTGGTGAGACTGAGGCCCAGAACCTGGTGCATCCGACAATGTTTCACGATAGGTAACACATTGAGTGATTCATTTCTCTGGGAAACTTGGTTTCAATTTTATGTGAAAACAATCACAAAACTAAAACATGATGAGTACACCAAGTACACAGAGGAAGTCACCTTATACATACGCTTTCATGAGAGGACCAGCCAGTAGTGCCAGACCTTACACAGCTAGCACAGGGGGATCAGCCTACAGCTGTGCACCTTGTACACGTGACCCAGTCTAGAATGCATGTTTTACACACTCAGTCATTCCACGCAAAGAAGTTCCTGCATCACTATTCTAATCAGTAAACATTTTTCTAGATCACTGATAGGTCCTTATACTCCTACATTAAAAAACAGTATAGATTACCAATCAGCATGGGTTTTTGTTTTGTTCTTTTGTTTTTTAACAAAAAATTTTTAATTCAGTTTAAAACCTGAGTGCTTCCAAGACAGGGCTTAGGCTTTTTGTTTGTTTGTTTGTTTGTTTAGTTTTTTGTTTGTTTGGTTTTTTTAATCACAATGAACTGATTGTTTGAGTAATTTCACTGTATTTTTAACCATTTGTTTCCCCATGCTCAAAAATGAAAATTAAAAGAGAAGGAAAGAGCCATATACTTCCCTTCTGGGGGAGTTTGCTTTATGTATTCAAAACTGTGAAAAATCTTAAACACATCAAAACTGTGGGTTCACAGGGAACAGTCACTGATTTGTGTGCTGGCTATCACAGACCACCAATTTCCTTCTTTACTATGTGTACCTGAGAGATGAGAAAGAACATTTGTATAAGTTGTTATTTGAAGCAAGAAAGCAATGTATACAGTAGTTGAATTGCATGTTCCTAGAGGACCATGGCGGGTTCTAGTGGGGAGAGTGTGTTCTTTTTATGGTTGATCTTAAGTTGGTTCTGGCTTGTTCACATAGGAAGCCAGGGCACTCAAGTTGTGCCTCCCTAATGACCTCTCAATGAATTATTTTAAGAGAGCACTTGCTCTCATAAGACTATGCTAAATATGAAGGCAAGCTTCCATTTAATTAACATATGTCTTGCTCCTCACCAAATATACTTTGATTTCTAATCAAGGTGTAGGGAAGGGCTATTTTAGATTCAGATAAAGTTTACTTTTCCAAAATTGCCTAATGCCATTCTCTGTTTCTCAGATAACTATAGTATATGTTTTTGCTTTAACATTTTACCCAAGATTTACCCTGCTGGAATTACTGTATCATTAAAAGTAAACATAGAAATGCTCATAGGATCAACAGTTCACCTTCCAGCAGACACATCTCTTCCTGATTTTGAAGGCTCAATTTTAGTCAGGCTTATGAAACTAAAGGTAACATTTACCAAGGGGATGGAATCAGTGATTGGGAGTGAATCCAAGAAGCAGTGGGCCCCATCATGCAGAGAAACCTGAGGGGTTGTCCAGGAGGAAGCTGTGTCTCATTAGTTATGACTAAGGAGAAGCAGCTGGAGATGGAAAGAGAGATGCCTCTGCTCATTCCTGCCTCTTTTTGTTGTCTGACCTCTCCTGCACCTTTACTTGGGGACTTAATTACATTTTCTTTTCCTCCTTAGGGCTGGTATTAAGTGTATTGGTGCTTAACATTCTTTACTTCATTAGCATGGCTTAAGGAGAGCCATCCTTTAACTTTTTGGTTAAAACAATGGTGGGTCTGTTTCCTTTGGCTGCAGGAGCTTGGGTGAGCCAAGGTTTGAAGTTTTGTATCCGGCAATTATCAGGGAGATGTGTGTTCTATGTAATATTGTATGTAGACTTGTCTAGGGAATGGCACCCCTTGGATTGCTACCAATACTTTTAGTCTCTTACTTTCCTGCTGAGTGTTTAAGACCATACAGGTGAGCAGAATTAATTTAATTTTCTTCCTTCAAGGAAGTTGTGGGTTTAGTCCTCAGGGTGACTTGCTCTTGAGATAAGTGCAATAATTAACCCTTTGTACAAGGGGCCTGACACTGGCTCATTGAGTCAGCTGTTAGCACACAGGCACACACCCCCATCACTGCAGCTTCTTATTGCAAAACAGGACAGAATGAGAGAGCTGGGAGCTTAGTGAAGAAGAAAGTTTGAAGAAAAGAGTGAGGTTTCTGTTTGCTTGCTTGTGTGTTTTTAAAGAGGAAAGATTTGTAATAAATACCAGGTATTAATCTTTTCTATCAAAAACTTGTGTGTAGGAAAAGAAATTAAAAACTTTTAAAATCTTTTACCACCCTACACACATACCTTGTAAAACTTTTATCCAAATGTTTTAATCATCCATCTCTATAAAACCTTTGTTTACACCTTTATTCTAGGAGGCTGATGGTCTGGAACAGTGACTTCTTTCCCTTTCCTCCTCCATTTTCTGTGGGCCACTTCTTTTCAGATTAACCAATTGAATAATCCTAATGCATAAGAGATAGGATTCCAGCCAGTAGGGAAAAGATCCAGTCACCACCTGAGTTAGGATAAAAATCCAGTGTACTTCCCACTTCCTGTCCTGGTATGAGTTCACTCTTCCTGAGCACACTTTCCTAATCAAGATCAGATATGCCTTGCTCAATCCAAAAAAAAAAAAAAAAATATATATATATATATATATATATATATATACACACACATATATATATATGTATATATATATATTATCTTTACCTTCCATATTTCTTTCTTTCTTTCTTTCTTTCTTTCTTTCTTTCTTTCTTTCTTTCTTTCTTTCTTTCTTTCTTTCTTTTTACATAGTCTGTTTGATTGATTAACTTGAACTGTGGACTCATGCTTCTTAAAAATGTCCTCTCTTAAAGACACCCAGCTTTCTGCTTTGATAGTCTGCAGGGCAGAGCCTTTCAGAGGCCCTCCGAGGCAGTTTCTAGCTTGTTTCCTGTTTTCTTCTTTTTCTGATGTCTTTCCTCTTTGCCTTTCGGGATGGGGATTGAGCATTTTAGTCAGGGTCCTCTCTCTTGATTAGTTTCTTTAGATGGACAGATTTTAGTAGGTTTATCCTATATTACATGTCTATATGAGTAAGTATATACCGTGTGTGTCTTTCTGCTTCTGGGATAGCTCACTCAGAATGATCCTTTCCAGGTCCCACCATTTACCTGCAAATTTCATGATTTCCTTATATTTCATTGCTGAGTAATATTCCATTGTGTAGATGTACCACAATTTCTGCATCCATTTCAGTTGAGGGGCATCTGGGCTGTTTCCAGCTTCTGGCTATTACAAATAAAGCTGCTACAAACATGGTTTAGCAAGTGTCCTTATTGTGTACTTGAGCCTCTTTTGGATATATGCCTAGGAGTGGTATGGCTGGATCTTGAGGAAGCGCTATTCCTAGTTGTCTGAGAAAGCACCAGATTGATTTCCAGAGTGGTTGAACAAGTTTACATTCCCACCAGCAGTGGAGGAGGGTTCCTCTTTCTCCACAGCCTCTCCAGCAAGTGTTGTCACTTGAGTTTTTGATCTTGGCAATTCTGATGGGTGTAAGGTGAAATCTCAGGGTCGTTTTGATTTGCATTTCCCTAATGGCTAATGAGGTTGAGTATTTCTTTAAGTGTTTCTCTGCCATTCTATATTCCTCTACAGAGAATTCTCTGTTTAGTTCTTTTCCCCATTTTTTAATTGGATTACTTGGTTTGCTGCTTTTCAGCTTGTTTAGTTCTTTATATATACTGGATATTAGCCCTCTGTCAGATAAAGGGTTGGTGAAGATTCTTTCCCAATCTGTAGGCAGTCATTTTGTTTTGATGACAGTGTCCTTTGCTTTACAGAAGCTTTTCAGTTTCATGAGGTCCTATTTATTGATTGTTGCTGCTAGAGCCTGTGCTGTTGGTGTTCTGTTCAGGAAGTTTTCTCCTGTACCAATGAGTTCTAGGGTCTTCCCCACTTTTTCTTCTACCTGATTTAATGTGTCTCTGTTGGGCAGTGTGCATGGAATCTTATGTAAGAAGTGGGAAATAGTAAGATCTGGAGAGGACAGGAACTCCACAAGGAGAGCGACAGAACCAGATATTTGAACACAGGGGTCTTCCCAGATACTCATACTCCAACCAAGTACCATGCATGGAGATAACCTAGAACCCCTGCACAGATGTAGTCCATGGCAGTTCAGCATCCAAGTGGGTTCCATAGTAATGGGAAGAGGGACTGCCTCTGACATAATCTGATTGGCCTGCTCTTTGATCACCTTCCCCTGAGAGAGGAGCAGCCTTACCAAGCCACAGAAGATGACAATGCAGCCATTCCTGATGAGATCTGATAGACTAAGATTAGAAGGAAGGAGAGGAGGACCTCACCTATCAGTGGACTTGGGAGGGGCATGTGTGAAGCAGGGGGAGGAAGAGTGGGGTTGGGAGGGGAAGAGGGAGGGGATTATGGGGGGAAACAAAGTGGATAAAGTATAATTATAAGATAAAATAAAAAATAAATTAAAAAAGACACCCAGCTTTGACCTATGGCTGATTGTGTGTGTGTGTGTTACTACAAGCATGAACATTTTCTCTCTCTCTCTCTCTCTCTCTCTCTCTCTCTCTCTCTCACACACACACACACACACACACTTCCTTCTTTGTGTTGTGATTTTATTATTCTTTGTTAATATTCACTAAATATCAGTGTACTTAAGGATCACTTTTCTAAAATTAACCGTTCACTGTGCTGGTTCTGTGAAGTCATGTGGTCTAGCAGAATGTGCTTAGACAGGTGTGGTTTAAGAAAGACTTCTAACCATGTGTTCTTTATGCTTCTTTTATCTTGTTATTTCTTTCACATGTGTGCATATGATGTGAATGTGTGTGGGTGCACGTATGTGTGGAAATGCATGTGGTGTACCAAGGCTAAGGTCTGCCCAGTGATCTTCCTCATCATTTTGCAAAGTCTCATGTGAAATCAGCGGTCCTAGAGAGGACTAGTCGAGCCTACTCATCTTGATTTTGGGATCCTGTCTTTTCCACCCAAATGCTGGAACTGTAGATAGGTCACCATGCCAGTAGGCATGGACCCATGGATCCTGGGAAGCCAAACTTCTGTCCTCATCCTTCTGTCGTAAGTATTTTAACAGCTGAGCTATCTCTCAAGCTCTCTGCAATGTTTAAAAAGAAAAAAAAATAATCTCAGTTCCTTTATTCTGTATTTGGGCTTAGAGAAAATAAAGCTAGCCAAATTATTTATGTATTTATTTAAATAATAGACAAATAATTATTTAACATGTATGTAGTTATCTAAATTTTAAAATGAACAAATAATGAAAGTCTTTCTCTCATGAATATGAAGAATTAGCTAACAACAGGGTATGGTTGTGATTAAGGTTTCTCTGATTTTTCTTTTAATTTATGAAATTTGCTAATAATATTGGATTCCTTCATATAAGCATTGGATATACCTTCATTACTTCATTTTTACTAAATAAGATGCTACTTCTCTATTTCTGAGCCTTTTATTGTTATTTTTATAAAATGAGTGTGGGTTTGCCTCACACTGTTCTTCTTTTTGTTCTTTTTGGAACAGAATTGATTTGTACCTTAGTTTGGCCTGATACCCACTTGGCAATCCTGCCTTGTCCTTTAGGTTGCTGGAATTCCGTGTGTGTATCATAATGTCTGACAAGACCTTTTTAATTTCCTTTTGTCTTGTCATGCTCTTGGGGACTGGAGATTGCATTCAGGGTCTTAAGTGTGCTGTGAAGTGGTCTAACAGTGAGTTGTGTTTTCATCCTTTCATTCCATTTTTAGCTGGAGGGATTGAGCTTAATGCCTCATTTATATGTTAAGGCAAGTGCTCTACCACTGAGCTGTGTCCACTTACACCTTATGAACCTGTCATTTAAAAATGGCAATGTGCTTTTAAGATTTCTGGAGATAAGTTTTATTTTTGAAACTTATTTCTAGTATGTGACATTTTTAAGGGTTCAATTGAAATACCTTTTTTAAATTACATTTTTATTTTTTATATTAGTTACAGTTTATTTACTCTGTATCCCAGCTGTAGCCCCTCCCTCATTCCTTCCCAACCCCACCCTCCCTCCCTCATCTCCTCCCTGCCCCTTTCCAAGTCCAGTGGTAGGTAAAATCCTCCTCCCCTTCCATCTGACCCTAGCTTATCAGGTTTCTTCAGGACTGGCTTCAATGTCCTCCTTTGTGGCCTAGCTAGGCTGCTCCTCCCTCAGCGTGGGGGAGGTCAAAGAGCCAGCCATTAAGTTCATGTCAGAGACAGTCTGAAATACCTTTTTGTAGATAGAAAATAAGATGAGTCAAGCCAGGCAGTGGTAGTGCACACTTTTAATCCCAGCACTCGGGAGGCAGAGGCAGGCACATTTCTGTGGATTCAAGGCCAGCCTGGTCTACAGAGAAAGTTCCAGGACAGCCAGAGCTACACAGAGAAACTGTCTCAAAAAGAAAAGAGAAGAAGAGGAGAGAAAGAAGAGAAGAGAAGAGAAGAGAAGAGAAGAGAAGAGAAGAGAAGAGAAGAGAAGAAAAGAGAAGAGAAAAAGAGCTAATATGATACCTGAGTACCAGACATAGAAAACAGAAAATAAATAAAGTCAGAACTACCTAAAAATTTTCCAGCCAAAATAACATATTTAATATATTTTTAAAAATTTTAAAATAATCGAAAATATTTTATTATTATGGGGGGGATTATGTTTGTTTGCAAGTACATGCAAGAACAGTGCCCACAGAAGCCAGAAGAGGCTGTGGGATCCCACAGAGCTAGCATTACAGGAAGCTGTGAATCACCTGACATATGTAATTGGTCTCTAAAAGAACAGTCTGAGTTCTTAATGCCAAGTCATCTCTTCACCCCCAATATTTAGAGTTTTCTAAGATATATAGAAATAATCATGACTGATCTTATGGCCAAATTTTCAGCTGTTATCATAATTAAAATATACATTATCAAAAATATGCATTATTAAAAACCTATTGTAAAAATATAATCAGGTGGAAAGTACTGTTCATGTACATGTCCCGAAGTCCCCACTCCTGACAGAGGAGCTAATACAGTGTTGGCTCATACTCCCATGGATGTCCACACCCCATGCATGTGTAGGTAGTGATAATTGTTTTCAGGGAGTTGTTGATAACAGTAATAAGCAAACAGACAAACAAAGGACATTGAGTTGGAAGAAAGATAGAATGAGGGGTATTAGGAGGAGCTGGAAAGAAGAAGTGGTGGACGGACATGATTAATACACATTGTAGAACTGCACGGAATAACCAAAGAATGAAAAATATTACTTAAAACATATTTGTAATTTGTGTTTAGCTTGTTACACACCTGAGAAAAAGCACATGGAAGGAATGTTTTCTAGAATGATTATGACCACAAAAAGCACACAGGTGTTTTAGAATTAACTTGTTGTTATTAAACATAGAGTTTGAAATAGCCATTGTAAACAGGCTGAGGAGCCATGCCTTTAACTTTCCTTCATGTCCCTTATGATTGTTAGTAAGGTTGCTCTGTTAAGGACTTGCACTTAATCTTTCACAGAGCATATTGTGTTTTGTATTGTATACCTACCATCTTTCTTCAGCTTCCAACGGATTCACATTTTTAAACCTTCATGTCTATTAATACAACTGAGATACGGGCATCTAGTCAAATACCATGGCGTGAAGCAGTGTGGCAGTGGGATACTGACAGCCTTTCTGATGGAAATGTGCTGTCTCCAAAGCAAAGAATGATCTTGACCTGGATACATGCCAGGCCAACTTTTTAGTGAACAGTACCTTCTCAGACTTACTCATATTGTGGTAGTTTATATGAAATGTATTCTGTCTTCAAGTTGTTCCATGGCCAACCTCAGTATAAACTCCTGTTAAACGGCAAGAGTTTCTTGTCTCCAGTGTTATTACCGTATCTTATAAGAACCCATTTGCATTTTAGGCTTTCTTTCTCTCAGGGCATTGCCATGTCTTCTTCCCTTAACCAGTATCTTCTCAATTATAAGCACACTGCTGCTTTTCCTCTTATACTCATATTCATCAGAAGCCAATTGAGTTACTCTAAAAGAATGTCATCTGAAAACACCTATGTCTTTCATAATTAATGGAAGTCACACTTACATTTTATGGAGTCTCTAGATGTACTAGGTCGTTCAGTTAATATGTTCTTGATTTTCCAACCTTTTCTTTACTGCCTTCTGAGTTGTAGTGCTTTTACTTGATGATGATATTCAGCTTCATCTGTTTGGGATTGCACTTGTCCCTCAGATTGTTGTATTGGATTGTTGTATTTTGTGACTTGTTGCTAATGTGTCACTGGGGAATGAGATGTGAGCCACTGATGACTTCTTCAGTACTAGAGTCAATAAGACAGAAGTTCCAGTAGAGTCCAAGAAAACCTATTTGGACATCTAAATGAGAAAAGGATAAACAGGTTTTAATGTTGTCATTTGAAATCTGCCAAAGGCAATGGCTTTGTGATTTGAATTACTCATCTGCATCTGTGGACTCATCCAATATCATTACTCATAAAAGTGATCTGGCTTATTACATTTAAATGTGCAATGTCTAATATTATTCTAAGACCTTGGGAAGAAATGTATAATTTTACTCCAGAAATACTAAGATACAAATCCATATTTTTATATAGTATAGCTATTAAACCAAACCAAATTTACTAGTTAGCAAACTGCTACTTCTTATTTCCATAATGAGAAGAAAATATGGAAACAGAATAGTTCCTTTAAACTGTGTCACTGTACACAGAACAGTCTAACATCTTAATCTTTTGTACCGATGATGCCTTTCTCCCTTGAAGAATTACCATGGCCCTCATTACTACCTGTTTACATCTAAAGGTGTTATGAAGATTAATGTGAATACTTAAAGCTTTGAGCTTCTCCCAAATTGCCCCATTAGAGAAATAGACGCTAAGAGCAACATTTGCTTAACATCTTTGGCTGGGAGCCCAAAACATTATTCTCTCATGTTGGAAAGGGTGGTGGCCTTTCTCCTGGACCTCACATATTTTGTTTTCCTACCTCTGTGCTCACACAATCGCAAGATAAAGTGCTTGCGTCTTCTGCAGTGCCCTAGAGAGCAGCCATTTGCAGAGCACATAGATCTTACTTTGTGCTGTGAGTGGCCCAACATCTGGGAGTATCAATTCTTTATTCCCTTTCGAAGATTTTCTTTCTTTTTGTAACCTTTAACTTCGTAGGTCACTGACCTAAACTGTAATAGATCAAACTGTCTTGAGAGATTTAAGGTCCTTCTTGTTGCCTAGCAGGATTGCAATTTTTTTGTGCAAAGTAGCTTAGAGCTAGGCTTAGAGAAAAAAGAGTTTGAGAAAGAGGTAGGAGGTTAGTAGGGTTCAAAATGTTTCTTCAGATCCTGCAGTCCAGGTGAGGGAATTAGAGGAATCTCGTCAGCATTTCACTTGGGATTCATCTTGTGAAATCACCTTCAAATCAGTGGGCATTGTGGCATAGGATCAAAAAGTGCAATGTTACATATTTGCTATATAGAAAGAACCATCAGAATATGGGAGCTTTTGGGGGTTTCTATGATGCATTATTTATTAAACAAACATTTAAGAGCAACTACCCTTCAAAACAAAAATAAACAAACAGAAATCCCCCACAAAACAAAAAAACCCTAGAGAAATGCAATCAACTAACATGAAAATAGGCATTTGAGTAGGCTAGGAAGCAAAGAGACAGACAGAAGCTGCCCAAGGCGCCAGTATCTCCTTCAACAGTGATTTAACTTTTGATTGCAAGACCATATCTCTTAACAGTTCTTCTGTCTCACAACACTGCTGCACGTGGAACTGGAGGATAAACTTCCTGTCCAAATTACAGAAATGGTCAGGTGCTCTTGCATCTATATTGCTCATTAAATCAGTCACTTAAAATATTGCTTAATTATTCGTCTTATTTTATTAGCTTTGTATAGCATGTGTATGTACAAGTATGTAAGGCCAGAGGCCAACATAGGAAGTCATCATCAATTCCTTTCTAATCAATTTTTTATGTCTCTCCACTGATTTCAGGGCTAACTGATTAGGCTAGAAAGGGAGCTATAGGAATCTCCTGTCTCCACCCTCCCCCATCAAAACACACAAACTGGCTATTGAGTGGCAGCATCACACCCAGCTGTGTACAGGAGTGCTGGGGATCTGAACTCCAATCCCCATGCTTGCACAATAGACGCTTTTTCACTGAGCCATCCTACACCTACATCATGGTTCCTTTTGGCAAAAAGAATGTGATTTAGTAATAAAAACACACAACAACTACACAGAAAAAGAAGCCATAATTTTGAAAGAAAAGAAGGGGAACGTACATGGAAGGATCTGGAGAGAAGAAAGGGAAGGGGGAATTTATGTGCAACTATATTTTAATCTCAAAAATAAAAAAAAAATTAGGAGTACTTAAAATATCTACCCATTTTTCAGTACATTGATAGGTTGTGTACTTTGGTTCTCTCGTTTCGTAAGTGCAGCTCCTGCTCCCTTGTACAAATGAAATATGTGCAGATAGTTTCAAGAAGAATTTAAGGAACCAGATGAAGGGAGGCTCTGTGTAATCAGGTCAGTCAGAAAACCTGCTCTCTCAATGCGGAGACATCTGTCACAGCTAGATCACAGTCACAAAGGTGAAGGTGAATGGCCTGGAAGCAAAGCCATTTTCTGAGCTGCATAGAGGCTCTGATTAGAGAGATGTGTCCGTGCCTCAGTGAATGTGCCTGGGAGATGAGAAGTGACTCCATCCAAAGGACTGCTGCTACTGTCCCTTTGTTTGGTGCAGGCAAAATAAGGAAGAGGAACTTGGATGGTTGGTCCTCAAGGCTGCCAGCACAGTCAGCCTCAGAACATAGATATAAATAAACATAGAATCTTTCGCCGAGTCTCTACCACACTGGACCATTTATACTGCTTTTCTCCACTTGTAGAACTTTTCTCCTCTACAAGTCGAAGGATATTTCTTCTTTAGTTGCTTGCATCCAGAAGAATTGTAGTCAGTGTTTTCCTTTCAGTTGAAAAATGATTGAAATTGAGTTGAAAGTCATCAGTGTCCATCTTGTAACCCAAGAAACACTCCCCAGGGACAGCTTGTATCTTTCTCGGTGCTTTCTTAGGGCAGGCAGAGTGGAGGTGGTGATGATGATGGGACTCTTAGGTTTGTAGTATTGTTCCTGGAGACTTCATCTCCTCTCTGCTCCTTCTTTTTACTTGCCAAGTGTCTCTGCCATATAAATTTGTTATCCAGGAGATGATTGGATAGGAGCTGTAGAACTCAGCTGTGTAGGACAAAAGTAGATACTGAAATTGACCGGCAGTATCTGAAGGGATTTGGGGTAACTTTAAGGGCTGGCAGCAGGTGAGAGGCAGATAAAACAGTGTTTACAAATTTGAATTTGTTTGGCATAATGTGGATGGTCACTTTAAATTGGGTGTCTTCTCTTATGGAAAACACTGGAAACCGGAGGCAGAGATTGTAGTGAATGTCCCTAGTACCTCTTCTCATTTGTCCTTCAACATGAAGGCTTTAGGCTCTTCTTTCCAGCCATCCAGCCCAGAGCTTCACAGAGTACGACAGTACCACCATCTGCATGTTTCAGTAGCCCAAGGATATGTGTAACTTTTTCTTTGGGCATGAATTTTTTTATTTTATTTTATTTTATTTTATTTATGGAATGTCCCCTGTGATCAGTACTGCACTGTGAACATGAAGATGTGTCTGTACACACACGCACAGGCACACATATGTTTGAGTGTGGGAGGTAAGGTAAAGATCTTTGAAATATTACTAATACTTAAAGATATTTACTTAAAATATTTCTTAAAATGATTAAGCCTGAAAAGAACAGCTTGACTGGTCAGAACCAATGACAAGAGAAAGAGTATTGCCAACTTCTCTGAATACTCAGTGTCAGCACTCCCATTCCTAACAGCTCAGTGGTGAGCCAGGCAGGGGAGACCCTCAGATTTGCCTGTGCTCTGCAATTGGCAAAGACAGGACCCACCACCATTCCCCTGTACGGTGGAGTGTATGCTGAGCACTTTAATATGCTGGGGACTCTCCATCACTTCCATAAATAAATTAAATACCTGCACTGCAAATTATGTGCTTACAAAGGGCCAGTCATGGTTTCCTGTTTTATGTTTGGAGTCAAAACTTTCCCTGGTGAAAGGTGATTATCGACTTCATGTTACAGGCAGGGAGCCAGAAGCACAGTCATCCAGTTTTCTTGACACATCCATTCAATTGCACAGCCCTAGCATTTGCGTAAGTAGTCTTAGCTCATAGGCTGCTGTGACAATGGAAGGGAAGCCTTCTGCAGCTGGAGAACCAAGTGGGAGATTCCGTGCAGCAAGGATCTGTGGTCTGTGTCTCCACGTGGGAGGACATGCTGGGCCAGGCAAAATGTTCCCATAGTCCTATCCCTTTCCATGCATGCAGAATGTCCACTCTGTCCTCTTCAGAGAACTTTCCTTTTAAACCTGGTCTGTTTGTGGTACCCGCCTGAGGTGTTCCCTTTCCTAAAAAGCATTCCAAGCCTGGTGTTACAAATGAAGGTTCTTGCCAAGGGTTCTAGAACTTTCTGTGACAGTATATAAAGACATTAACTGAAGACACAGAAAATGTATAGCAAACAGGCTGCTGCTGTGAATTGAACAGTTTTCAGAAACCATTTGAAAACCCTGGTAGCATTCAGGGGTACAGGTACCATACTCATGGTACCATTCTCAGCCCCTGCTCCCCTCTAGTTCCTGTGCAATTGGATGTCTTCTTCCTCCATGATCTACCCACCTGACTACCTACAGTTT
The DNA here is from genome assembly GCF_907164565.1 of Psammomys obesus. Lineage (NCBI taxonomy): Eukaryota > Metazoa > Chordata > Mammalia > Rodentia > Muridae > Psammomys > Psammomys obesus. The sequence continues at coordinate 19,652,007 of NW_026594428.1, forward strand.
CAGGGATGTTTCCTCATTCTCTCAAGGATTATTTTTCCTCTTTGGGCCACAGAAGTAACCTTAAACCAGGCTATAACAGCACATCATTGGTTCTTGACTTCTATGAGAACTTTTTACCAATTGCCTCTTGAGGTCAGCTTTCCTTCATGTTCTATTTTGTCCTGGAATATTGGAGCATATTTGGATGGCTTATCTCCCCTTCTCATGGTGTTTCTGCTGCCACTGAGCGTCATCTTCCTGATGCTCTTGAGGCTCTCATGATTTCATCTGGAGGCAGAAGATGCACTTGTGGTAGAAGCCAATCAGTTGCTGCCCAAAAGCTGCAGAAAGAAATCTAGGTTTTCCTTTGTCTTTGCTTGACTGTTTCAGTTGTACATTATTTATTGAAATTGGTAGTTATCTTGTTTTTGATAGCTCTATCACATATGATCTGCAAAGCTGACAGAACTGTTAAGTTTCCTTGAGCAAACTGATAAGTTTCTGCCTCTAAGCTGAACCCAATCAGCAAGGCAAAGTGTTGGAACACAGATTGAATTCAGAGTCTAAGAGTCCCCCCCAGTGAATGCTGGAGAGGGGTAAGACTAGAACTGGGAAGAGGGGTTGTGTGTTTCATTTTTCTTATGCTAAACTTAGTTTCAGAATAAAATGCCCGTGTCCTCTTCCTAATTCACATCGATGCTGAGAGAAAATGGGAGCTTGCATCTGCCTCCAATCTAAGCATTGCACAGGGCACAGTTCTCTCACCAGCCTCACACATACATCTCTTGGTAAGTCAGATCCGCCTATTCTCTGTTACATGGTTGTATTACTCCTACTAGTACAAGGATGTTTTGTCCCTCACATCATTACCTCTTTTTACCTGCCATTCTCATGATGGTTTAACATTTTGAGATCTGCTAAAGGTAATCCTCTTTCTGTTTGTATTTTTCAGAAACTATCTCTTCCGATTACATCTTGAGGATCTGTCTCTCATCCAGGTACGTGTAATTTATTTTTCTTAAGCTTTCATTTTCCACCCCAACTAAAGACAAGAGCATGTAAAGTTGTTAATCAAGATGAGCAGGATTCATTTCCTGAGCAGTCAGGCCCAGGACGCTTAGTTGCCTTCTCTGATAGGAGTTGCCACCTCCCTCAATTCCCAATTACCATATCCTTCTGCATGAGGTCTCTTCACTCCCTGGATATTATCCTATTGCTCTTCCTTTGGTGATGACAGCACAAGGGACATCCCTTGAGGTCTGGAGGCCCGTCTTTCTTCTAGTAAGAACAGTTGATGATTGCTTAGCTTGATACATCTAGCTATGAAACACTGTTTATCCTTTTATCATTACATAACTACGAACACATGGGTTAAAAGCCACATAGAGCAGAGAAAAAATATTAACCTCTAAAAATGAACTGTTTTGTTGTCTTTTGGAGACTGAGCTTGATAACCTTATGCTTGAGTGTTTATTTTAGTGACAGGACTGACCCCCAAAGCCTCTTGGCTTCCTCTAGTATTTTAGGAAAGTGTGCCAGCCAGGGTCTTCTAGGAAAATCGGGAAGGTAGAGACGTCTCCCTTACCAATGTGCCCCAACATTCTGCATACTGTGTTACAGTCCCTGGGCTTTGCACAGTTTGGAAAATAAGCATGGAGCAATTTTGATAATATCCAAGTGTCCTGGGCTCTAAGAAGTGACTGGGAAGATGTTGATCCTTTCTGTCTAGAATCTTGGTGCTGTGGAAATTCCAAAACATTAAAACTAGAGTATAATATCGGATCCATCTTTCATTTGCAAGTGTCTTAAGATAATACAACCCCCTAATCAGCTAATGTTGACATTGTTACCCCTGGAGTTGTCACCTCTGTAGGCTTATTAGTACTTACCAGTTTCTTCATTGGCAAAATAGACACAGATTACCTCAACCATATATTATCTGAGTGAGAATGATGTCTCTCAAAGGAGAGGAAGTGCTACAGTTGTTCAACAGTTGTGTATTGGTTTTGTTTCCTAAGTGTTCATAATAAATAAATCCTTATAGTAGTTCTATCATGTTGGCTAACAAATTATCCAAGCACTGCAGTTAGCTCATAACTGAAGTTTTTAGTTGAGATGACTGGTTGTTAAAATTGTGAATTTATGAATAAGCAATCGGAATAATTCACAAGCTACAGACACCCTCCTGCTCAAGTTAAACAAAACAGCCTCAGAAATACAGGGACTGAATAACATCGCTTATATGTAGATCTAAAAATGACGAATTCAAAGGAGCAGAGAATGAAATGGTGGCTACTGAAGGCTTGGAAGATACAGAAAGAATTGCAAGACTGAGCCCAAAGTATGCACTTCAGTTAGTTGTCTAGTTAGACATCAGGAATAACTGTAAGGGATGATTATACAGCTTGATAATTACAGTTTTAATAACTGTACTGTGTTCTTTAAAATTGTTGAAGGCAGATTTTAAACATTGTATCCACAGAATCATAATAAATGTGTTAGGTAATACATAGATTATGTATCTGGAAGCTATTTATAATGGAATAAAATCATGTTTTATTTGTAAATATATAATTTAATTTTTATTGAAAAGTAAGAAACAGTTTAAAAAATATATAAATATAAAAATTATAACCTTATGAAATATAGATCATTTAATATATAATATTGAAAGTTCGATATATAATATTAATTGTTCACTTCTATTCTCATGGTATCGTACAGTACCAGGGATCTCATCTGTGAAGCATGGGCTATGAGCCGAGGTGATGGCTCATGAAGACCTGCATTCAGTCCCCAGAACTGATGTGATAAGGGTGGTATGGTGGTGTGCACTTGTACCTCAATGGCAGGGAAGTGGAGTCAGGCAGATGGATCCCTGGGCCTTGGCTTAGTGCCTATGGTCCAGCCTAGCTGATGAATTCCAGGCCAGTAGAGACCCTGCCTCAAGTTGAAAATCAATGGTGAATTGTGTTTGTGGTGGGTCTCTGACTTCCACATGCATACACATGCATGAACACATGAACTCTCACAGAATTGTGCATTGTACACACATGAATATGTTCACACACTAACACAGGCACAAAGTTGTTGTACAAGTGTGTGTAGTGCAGCACGCACAGGAACAAGCATACTTACTCATTTCCTCCTTTCTTAGCTCTCAGGGTTTAGAGGCTCTAGAGGCCTTAAATTCTAGGAAATTGTGCACAATTTACAAACAGAAAACCCCACTCTGGGAAACATGTGTGTCCTGGAGAAGTGATGATTCTAGGACCTGGAGAGAGCATCAGGTCAGACTGCAGAGGCTGTGTCAGGAAGGGACATGTGTTCAAAGACTGATGGTACAGCAGGACCCAGGAGCCATCTGGGAGTGGGCTCACTGCAGAGTGGATAAATAGATTGTGAAGAGATGGTAAAAGTGGCAGATTATTTAACATTGACTCAGATAAGGACTCAAGTGTTAACACTAAAATTAAAAAGAGGCAAACAAGCCAACTAAAATATTGAAGGAAAAAAATCCAATAGAAAATTAGTTTCTTTTACAAATGTGGGTGCCTTTGTATTTGGGGCATAGATGTTCAGGATTGTGATGTCTTCTTGGTGGAATTTTCCCTTGATGAGTATGAAATGTCCTTCCCCATCTCTTTTGATTAATTTTGGTTGAAAGTCTATTTTATCAGATATTAGAATGGCTACTTCTGCTTGCTTCTTGGGTCCATTTGCTTGGAAAGCCGTCTTTCAGCCCTTTACCCTCAGGTATTCTCTATTTTTGTGACTTAGGTGTGTTTCTTGTATGCAACAGATTTTTGGGTCTACTTTACGCATCCATTCTATTAGTCTGTGTCTTTTTATTAGAGAGTTGAGTCCATTGATGTTGAGAGGGATTGATGACCAGTGGCTGTTAGATCCTTAGATTTTGATGTTGGCTGTGGTAGTAAGTTTGTGTGCTTGGCTACTTTTTGTTTTGCTGTAGTGAGATTAATTATTTCCTGTGTTTTCTTGAAACTAATTAGTTTTCTTGGGTTGTATTTTTCCTCTCAAGTATACAACAAGGACATCTGCTCAACCATGTTTGTAGCAGCTTTATTTGTAATAGCCAGAAGCTGGAAACAGCCTAGATGCCCCTCAGTTGAAGAATGGATACAGAAATTGTGGTACATCTACACAATGGAATATTACTCAGTGATAAAAAAACAAGGAAATTATGAAATTTGCAGGTAAATGGTGGGAACTGGAAAAGATATTCCTGAGTGAGGTATCCCAGAAGCAGAAAGACACACAGGGTATATACTCACTCATAAGTGGATATTAGACATACAATATAGGATAAACATACTAAAATCTGTATACCTAAGGAAGCTAATCAGGAAGGAGAACTCTGGATAAGATGCTCAATGCCCATTCAGAAAGGCAAAGAGGATGGACATCCTAGAAGGGAGAAAACAGGGAACAGGACAGGAGCCTACCACAGAGGGCCTCTGAAAGGCTCTACCCTGCAGGGTATCAAGGCAGATGCTGAGACTCATAGCCAAATTTTGGGCAGAGTGCAGGGAATCTTATGATTAGTGGGAGATAGTAAGACCTGGAGAGGACAGGAGCTCCACAAGGACAGCAACAGATCCAAAAAGTTTGGGCCCAGGTGTCTTTTCTGAGACTGATACTCCAGCCAAGGACCACTCATAGAGATGACCTGAAACCCCTGCACAGAGGTAGCCTATGGCAGTTCAGTGTCCAAGTGGGTTCCACAGTGATGGGGGTAGGGATTGTCTCTGACAGGAATAGATTGGCCTGCTCTTTGATTACCTCCCCCTGAAGGGGGAGCAGCCTTACCAGGCCACAGAGGAAGACAATGCAGCCACTCCTGATGAGACCTGATAGACTAGGATCAGAGGGAATGGGAGGAGGACCTCCCTTATCAGTGGTCTGGGAGAGGGACACAGGTGGGAAAGAGGGAGGGTGGGATTGGAAGGGAAGGAGGGAGGGAAGTACAGGGGGGCTACAAAGTGAATAAACTGTAATTATTAAAAATAAAAATAATTAAATAATAATTTAAAAAGGAAATTAGGGTTTGGCCACTGTCATACTGCAAACTCCATGATGGAACCACGATCCTTGGGTCGTAAACTTATAATTTTGGTTTGATGATAGTCAGGGCATCGACATGTTCATGGTACTAATCCAAATAATAGTTATTAATTGCACTTGGAAAACTTGCACCTTGACAGTAAAGAGCCCTACTATAAACCTACAACCAAGCAGTGTACCACTACTTCAATAGCAATGGACCACATGTCTGATTTGTTGTACTGAGGATGCAGCAGGGTTTCCATGACAATCAACCAAAACTTATAACCAATCCCTTCACAAAAACATGGCTCAAGCCACAATTAACATCTTAGAAAAATCTGGCATTGACTTTCTATTATTGCAGTTGTGTATGTTGCGTAAAGAGTTTCTTCAACCACAAAGAGATCACATAAATATATCTTTCAAGTGCAGTACTTAGTCCAAAATGAGTCTTAAAAACACTCTTTTTCATGCTATAAGTGACACTTTTGAGACAACTCAACATTTTGAAGGTCAGTATATCAGGTAGAATCTTTATATCAAAATAAATATACAAATATTAATCCCTTTATTTGTGTAATTATGACCGTAAGTGTTGTGGAAGAGAATGACCTTGCTTTTTGGAAAATGATAACAAAATACATAGGGTTGCTGTGGTTTAAATATCTAGTGTCCTGCCATGGACTCCTGTGTCTGAACACCTGTTGTCAGCCAGTGATACTGTTTGATAAAGTTATGGACTATTTAGAGGTGGGGCCTTCCTGAAGGAAGTGGAACACAGCAATAGGCTAGAGGCTGGACATGGCATGGCATGGGACTTTATAAGCCAGCTGCACTTCCTGCTTCTTGACTGTGGACCCAGTGTGATTGGCTGACCTTCTGGTCCTACTGCCAAGGCTTCCCTGCTATGATCCATAATGGAATGTGATTCTTTGAACTGTAAGCCAGAAGGAAACCTTTCTCACTTTAAAGGGCATCATGTTTTGTAAGTTACTCTTGAGCAACTTAAGTTGTGTGTGTATAGTTGCTACGAACATAAAATGAAAAGGCAACATCAATAACACATTAATGGGGAAATTAATGGGGAAATATCACAAGTATTCTTAACATTTCTTGACTTTATATAATAAAAAAATGCAGAAAGCTCCAGGCATGCGGTTACTAGTAAGCTGTGACTGGGAAGGTTGTAAGGGCAAGGGGAGCCTATTTGCCTTTTCAGTCAACACTTCCTTTCCTAGGACTACCTACTACAGGGTCTCATGTAGGTGTGACACAGTGAACACCCTTACTGAAAAAGTGAAGTATGTCAGTCTGGCCACCTAGAGCACCCTAAGTGTGCCCATACAGACTGGGGAAGATAGTCACATATGAATGGTGGTTTTCAAAACACAGTTCTGATAATAAGAACCAACCCCCCTCCCCCAAGCTCTGGGTGCCCATGCCAAGCAGTGCATTGTACCTGTCTTGTGTCTGTGTCTGCAGGATTGTAGTCTGTTGTTTACCTAGTGTTACAAGAGATAAAGCCAACAACTCTTTTCAATACTACTGGTTTCTAATGTGTCCCCAGGAAACAGGTCTTATTGATTTCTATGGATATTTTATTTTTATTTAAATTACTACTTCCAAGGGAAACAAACAGACAAACAAACAAACAAAAACAATAATGGAATAAGCAGTGAGAAACAAAGGGTGCATTGTTCTTATAAATGGATCTTCTGAGAGACTGAAGCATGTCTCAGCCCATAAAGACACTTGTTGCTGAACACAAATAACTGAGTTTAATCTTAGAAATCACATGGTGGTAAGGACTTGCCAGGCCACAGAGGAAGAAAATGGTTGCAATCTTAATGAGACTTGATAGGCTGGGGTCAGATGGTAGAGAGGAGAGCTTCCCCTTTCTGAGGATTAGGAGAGGGGGAGGGGAGAGAGGACAGAGGGTAGGACAGGGAGGAACAAGGAAGGGAGCTATAATCAGCATATAAAGTGAATAAATTATAAAAATAATAAATAAATAAATAATATAAATAAATAAAAAGAAAATACAAATGTAAAAAAAAAAAGAAATCACATGGTAAACACACACACAAGTGAGAGAGAACAAGAGAGTTAAAATAAAATGCAATATTAAGTCTTAGATAATTCTATATTATCTGCTATCCTCAATAGAAAAAAAATAAAGAACTATGGGAAAACATTTGAATAGTGCATCTTATAGTCGCCATAGCCTAATATTGCTGGGGGTCCAAAAGTGGCTGAGGCATTCTGAATTCATTGTTTAAGTTTGTGTGCGTCTTGTGTCTCTAGCCTGCTGTGACCGAATCGGCCATGTTCAGGGGCCCAGTGCTCCTGCTGGACAGTGTAATTATGATGAGGAACATGATATCTATAACTTCTATGATTTCTCTTTTTTTATACAAAAATTGTGTTTTCCTAGAGAGTATCTGTATTGATTTACATACCTCAGGTTAACAGGCTTATCCTCTCCTCTCCAAAGACTTAAAAAAAAATCAGACAATGTAAACAAAAGAGAGAGAGAGAGAGAGAGAGAGAGAGAGAGAGAGAGAGACCTGAGACCATGGGGGACACCAAATTTGAAAAAAAAAATCAATTGGATGGAAATAAAGTTGGCTTCTCTGCATCTTCATGTTATTCCTGCTCCCTCTGCTACTGCTAGACATCACGGCCTCCTTCCTGTGGCTGATTTTGGAATCACTGCCATCACTATGGTCTCTTCTATCTTTTCTGCTGGTGTTGAGCTATTCCTTGGTCCCCCAAACACTGACTGTTTCCCACATTCAAGTACCTTCTCTTGCAGCTTCTTTCTCGACCTCACTTTTTTCATCTACAAAATTAATGGGATTTTCTATCCTCACTGCAAGCATTTTGCTTCGGATCCCATCATCTCAAGGAAAGTTAGCTGGTAGCCTGAGGGGTTTCTCAGCAGTATAGCTCTTATTTCCAACCAGCGCTCACTCCGCACAGAAGTCATTCTGTGCTTTATTTCTCTGTGTGCTTACGCACTGCATTAGGATAGCAGGCAGATGGCCACATCCGAAGAAGTGCCATGAATGTTCTAATCCCTTGTCATCCAGTGTGCTTATTCTTTCTTTATCTTAATTTAAAGTTTATTTCCGTGTGAGGAGGGGGTATTAGTGCACACACCATGACAATTGGAGATGGCGAGGGCAACCCCTGGATGTCAGTTCACCTTCTCTGCCACTTGGGTCCTCACTAGATCAGGCCCTCAGGCTTGGTGGCCATCACTGTGTCTATAGGATTGTTGCCCACTTCTACTTTGTCTTTTTAAAGTTTATGTTACTGGGGTGTGAGATAGGCTTCTCAGAAATGGTCAGAAGAAAACACTTGAAAACGCCTATTCTCAGCTCTGTGGAAATTTCAGGAGTAGGTGAACATGTGACTACTGGCTCTTAAATGTTCTCCTTTATACATCTGCCCCATTTTCTATGTTCTGTACTCTTCTATACAATTGCTCTGTCTCAGATTTCTGCCATGTCTTGACTTCGGATGAGCATTAGTATTGAGCCAGCATGTGTGGAATGATGTTCTTCTCCTCTTCTACTTAGTGATTTTTACAGAGTCTGAGAAACTCCAGCTGGGAGTTGTTCTGAACTGTATGTTGTCTGTTAAACATTGCTGCTGCTGGAGGTGGTGGTCTAGCTTTGTGGATCCCTGATGAAATTCTAAGGATTCTCTGGGATTATTACACAATGAAAAACCTCATTATGAGGTGGCATTTCCTGAGAGACCTGATTCAAGCTGCTGGGACAGTAAACAAAACAATTTCTTCTTGTCAGCAGATACTTCTGCCCATGTGGACATCACTGCGTTAGTCAACAGAGGCATCAGCCTCTGTTGAAAGCATTGAGCAGAAATTAGGATGCAGTCCCTTTTCGCCTTACTCCGAGTGAATGATGTGATCGATGGAGGTCTACACAGTTACCAGAGGAATACTCACATATACCTAGGCCACAAAGTAGCTATGTGTGGATTGTTTGTTATTAGCTCAAGCAGGCATACATGTAGAGGGCAACACCCAAGAGCTTTTAACGCCGAAATAAAACTTGTTTTTCATCAGTGACTTCATAATTCAGCATTGGTGTTATATCACTCACAAGTCATCTTTCTACCCAGAGATTGGGGCAGATGTCCTGGCATGCTTTTACTCAGCTGTGTCTGTTGAAGACCAGTAATTTCCAGGCATAGTAAGAGTCTACCATTATATGACTCTGTCTCTTTTGCTTGCTATTGTAATAACAGATTTAAAACTCTCTCATCACGTCTGCTCTTGCCTCAATGATGACATTTGTTTTAGAAGAAAAACATGTTCAGGAAAAGATAAAAACACAGCTTCCCTGGGCACTGCTAACCGCCTTTGCCAGTTTAGGGTCTTGTCCCACAGCCTGTGGTAGGAGCCCACTGGATAGGCACAGAAGAGTACAAAAGGAAAGTTCAACTCATCCCTCACCCCCTTTGGGGAAATAACTCAGAATCTGATTTTATGCCCCCTGGATTCAGAAGAAAGCAACTCACCTAGTGTTCTTCACAACAGCGAGGACAAGCATGAAAACAGAGATGGGTGCACCAACTCACTGCTGGCCTCTCTGTATGACTTCTAAGCTTGACATGTGATTTCTCTAACTCCAAAGTCATTATTGTAGGAAACGTCAGAAGCCAAGAAAAGTGTTAATTTCTGTTTCTGTGTAGCCCTGATTGGAAACTGACTTTTAACTTCTGCCAGTGTTTAAGACAGTTGTTCCCAAATGGGCAGTTCTTTCCTCCTGGAGTATAGGACAACCTCTAGGGACACTTTTCATGGTCATGATTGTATATGTCCTATATTGCACAGCAGAGCAACTTCCCATCCAGAAATGCATTCATTCCTTCTTCATGGCTTACTGGCAGCACTGAACACCTTTGCCAGTTGTTTGCAAACCAAGTTACCACATATTTTGAATAAGTCAGATTTATGATCCACAAACTGATGATTATTACTTGATTGCATCTGGAACATTTGTGATACTCTAGGAAATTCATCTTTTTAGATTTTCTTAATATGTACAATCCAAAGCATGTTTAAACCCTTGGTAACCATATCTCAAGAATCTGCTGTGATTCTTGAGTTTAAATTGCCTCCTTTTATTAATATAAGATTAAATTTAAAAATGAATTAAGTCAATTTATAATATACACTATAATGTGTCATAACACTCTGATATAACTACCCTTAGCTGGAATGCTCTAGAATCTAAAGAATGATTAACTAATTAATAATTTAGAATAATTATTCCAATGAGATAGTCACATTGATTCATTTTTTAAATTATGTTTTATATTTATTGAGTTGGGAGAACCTGACCTCCCCTGTGGCTATGAGAAATCATGGCTCTAAGCATTATCTCCCATTTGTCTTTCATTATCATGTGTTCTTAAAATCTTAGACTTCTAAAAACAGAAAGGTTTGATTACATCCTTTCAAAAGTCAGAGAACTAAGGCACTTCGATCATAAGGCTGTAGTACACATAGCTGTGCTTGCTCATTTGCATATCATCAGCATGCAATCATGGCTGTCTGCGGCTGCTAATCAGAGGACTTGATCTGTCCCAGCATAGATAATTAGAGCCTGAAGCATTTATGTTTTAATCTTTTAAGAAAATGTGTATTATTCTTATATCTGAGTGATAGCAAGTTTTCAATGAGTGTTTTCTGACTGACGAACTGAGTGGATACAATGTGAGTCAGGGTGTATGCTCTGTTTTTTTTTTTTCACTTTCTCACACAGTGTTCAGTTGATAAGTTTCTCTTTGCTCCCTCATATGATAGTTGTAGCGTCTGAAGAAGACCTTGGCTAGTAGCCTGGAACTCCAATTGCCCCTCCTTCCTCATCTGCTTATACACTCTTATGTCTAGATGACTGATCAGGATTCCTGCCAAGCATCTTCCAGCTTGTACAAATACTTTCCATCCCCTCTCTTTGTAGCTTCTTAGTGGCTTTGCCATTGAGCCTGAGTAGGTGTGGTGTGCATTACACAGAGCCTGACTGAGCTTTAACTGGTTCAAGAATATGCTCACCAAGTTGGGTGAACTCCCATGAACAGACAAGCTTTTTTCCTCACTCAGTGAACACACATAAAAGACTCATTTCTCTGACTGTCCAAGGAAGGCTTTCAGAGCCTCTGTCTCATGTTGCTTTTTGGAAACACAGTGAGTTTTCGTTGATAGCATCCCCATCTTCACCCACACCCATCTCAGAGTAGCCTAGAGGAGTGACTAAAGATCTCTGTGAGCGTCCATTCTCAGCCACATTCCACTGGCTATATCAGGGTCCCATATTCTCAAACAGCTACCAACTAGGCTGGGAAATGTAGCTTTTTCTGAAATTCCAGGATGAACAGAAAATAGTCATCACACATGAGTAGGAAATACCAACACAGCTAGGAATGAGAAGAAAATAGACCCGAGAATGTGTTTCTCTATTCTTTTCCTCTACTCCAATTACCTATTTGAAAATTTTAACTGTACACAAACAGATTTATTCATGCCTCTGACATTCTTGTGATTAATAGGCATGGTACCCTGAATAAGCCACTTAACCTATCTGGACCTTGATTTTCTCCACAGTACATTTTGGAGAGGAGACTCAACAAGTGTGGATTATCCATACTGGAATTTTAATCAGCATCCCTTCTGGCATTGCCCGAATGATGCCTGTCTCTGTGTCTTTAAAGAAAGCTACCCCTATTAACTTGGTGTCATGTTTATTTGGTAGTTTTAATGTAATCCATGCTGAAATAACAATGCCAATTACAGCAGTAAGAATGATGACATATTTATTGAGCCCCTACTCCATGTTCAGCAGTTGGAAAGCAGCATCTCAGTTGCAGAGATGGTTGGGTGGCATTTTAATCTTACAGAGTAGTTCAGACTCAGAGCACATATGACTCCATCAACATGCTCATTTCATGTGTGTTCGAGCTACAGTCCAGCCAGGGCATGGAGGAGTTCAGAGGAAAAGTGGCTGCTTCACCTCTACCTAGTGTTGTACTTATTTGTAAAGTTTGTGATACTACCTGTTGCTGACCATGGGTTCATAATGACTACAGATATGAATTTGCAGTTGTAATTTACACTGGAGTGTTTGCAGTTTCTCTCTTAACCTGGCTACCACACAAATAATTGAGACTTTTATACTTATTAATAAGCTTCACAATACAATAAGTGAGCACTTCTTACTCTATTCTTAACCCTCTAAGCTAATCTGGTTTTCTCCCAGTGTATATCCCAGGGATACCTGCACTTTGTAGCTTTCTGCTCCAGCTCCTTCTGATGTCTCTTGGAACACTCCCTTGGCTGAATCCCCCTATGTCCTCTTCTAACTCCTTCTCTCCTGGCTAGCAGAAAGTCCAACCCTATTCTCTCCCCTGCTTAGGGACTGGCTGTCAAGCTTCTTCATTGACACATCAGGGGACAATTGGGGAGCAGTGTTTATAAACATTGAGACAGGAGATTCTCAGAACGATTGTACCCAGATATTGGTGGCACAATAATCAGCATTTGAATTATACAATAACATTATACCTACGCTGGAGTCCAAGGTCAGGGTCCATAAAGCCCTTTCTGATTCACAGCGTGTGGTCTACTGAAGGTACAGATTCAGGAGATGGGAACTGGAGACTATTGCTGAGAAAGGGAACAGGCCAAGTTGCCTTCAGAGTTGGAGTGCACCCTCAGCCAGATCACACAAGGAACTGAGGATCAAGAATAGATCCAAAGCTCATGACGTTAAGGCGAAGAGGGCAGCCATTTCCATGCAATTCCTCACACCCCTCAATTAACCCTATTTCCTTCTTTGGAGACATAATGACACAGCTTTCCTGTGTGGTGACTTTTATCAGCCAAGAGTAATTCCCTAGAAGAGGGGACTGGTCTCAAGCAATGCTGAGGCAGACAATGACAGGGTGCCATGCTCTATATACAGACCTGGGCGAGGTGCCAGATTATACAGTATGATGAATACTGCTAAGGGTTTTCAGGGGTGTTATTTAGGTTTGTTCAGTGTTCTAGACCCTGACTACACAGAGAGTGTCTTCTTCTCAAAACAAACAAGCAAACAAACAAACACAAAACAGAGATAAAAACAAAACCAACATCATTGAAACAAATGAAGTGGTTTTTTTATGTCTTTGTTCCTGACAATTTTTGAATTTCTGCTTTTCAAGCAATATAAAAAAATAAAATAAAATAAATGGAAGATACATGATTTTTTTTTCTCAGCTGTGTGTATCATTTAGTTTCATGAAATGAGGTCAGGAAATGTCCATAAGCCAATAGCAAATACTCTTTGACACCCATCAGGCACTAGATAACTGGTTGGTTCATTCAGTTATATAAATACATTTCTATTTTCATGTTATAAATGCCCTGGTTCCTGACATAACTGCTGAAGGATGTACAGGTTTAGAATTCTCTGCCCTGTTTCCATTTCCTTTATTTTCCTGCTCCTCCCCAAATGCTGATACATAGCTGGCACACCAGAAAACTCCAATGTTTCTAACTTAAGTAATACCCTTCTTATTTGGATAAAAGATTATATATAGTGGAAGTGGGAGTTTTCCAGTTACCTAGAGGGTAAGTAAAAAGTGAAAAAGGAAGCTCCAGAGGAAAATAAATGAGAAAATACAGGTCACGTCATCCTAACATTCTTTAGAGTGAATTGATTGAAACTCCTCATGTGATGACAATGAGCCCCTGAGTCATTTGTCATCCTAAATTTATTCAAAACCATGACAGAATTGGACAGAACAACTGCAGATACAGCTGTATGGGGCACTATCCTTTATAGCATGTCTGTCAAATACGACATCTGCCATGCCCATGTTGAAGCTTTAGGAGTGTGTATATTCCTTCTTTATCAGATAAAAACATTCAATCTGTTTACATCAGTCTCACTGTCTTTGGTGCTATCAGCCTTTTACCAAGTATTCTGGCTAGTTTTATGTCAACCTGAAACAAATAAGAGTCATCTGAAATGATGGAGCCTCAACTGAGAAAATGCTTCCATAAGATCCGGCTCTAGGGCATTTTCTTATTTAGTGATTGATAGGTCAGGGCTCAGCCCATTGTTGGTGGTGTCATTCCTGGTCTGGGTTCTATAAGAAAGCAGACCGAGCGATTCCTGATGAACAATCCAGTAAGCAGAACCCCTCCATGGCCTGTGCATCAGCCTGCCTCCAGGTTACTGACCTGAGCTCCTGTCCTCACTACTTTTGGTAGTGAATGGAACAGTGAGTGAAATAAACTGTTTCCTCTCTGAGTTGTTTTTGGTCATGATGTTTCATGATAGTAACCATAACTTGGACATCAGGTGATACCACACTGTGTTACATGGGTTGACTGAGCAATTAATTTTAATTCCGTCTTATCTTCTAATTTTAGTGGTACTCAAATTTTATGTAGATATGTTTTAGACCATACACAGTGAAGTTTGCATGAAGACTTTCTCTACTGAGAATAGTGCATTCTGTCCAAACATGGACATGAATATTTAGGAGATTATGTTATTATTTTCCATGGAGTACTTATACAGCCTTTTGCTAAAAGAAAATTAAATCAACATTTAAATAAATGGGTAAATTTAAAATGTATCTGAGTTTCAAGAAAATATATCTATGAATTGAAGAATAGAGAGAAAAACTCTGTGATCACCTATTTGGCAGGAAGTAATTTAATTCCAAAACTGTTATATAACAGTGGAAACTTCTAGAAACATAAACATAATAAATAATATGAGAATTTCTTAAAGGCTATACATTCATATATGTCTACACATATATGAATTTTTAAGAATAGAAAGCACCCTCTCTTTGGAAACAGCATAAGAAAAACTGTAAACAAAAGTACCCTGAAAAGGCTAGATAATACCCAGAAATAATTATTTCAGAAGAAAGAGAAATAGGGCAAAGAATACAAAATGACACAAATTAAAAGCCTCACATTGCATGGCATTCAGCGCAGTGTTCCAGCAATTCAGTGCAAGATAGAAGACCGAATGTCAGTGAGTACCATGGCTCTCAACAGATATGTCACTCTGGAGCAATAGAAAAGATTTAAAGGCCATTGCCTTACAGGAGAAACTAAAACAGGATAGAGCTATGTTGGGCTTTTTTTAAGAAGCTAAGTCTTGATGAGACCGCTGCATCTGACAAAGAGGAACCATGTATTGACAAGGGCAGTAAGGTGGCAGTGTGCACTGAAGCCCTAATGCCTTGTGAACACATGATACCTCTTTTTATAAGAGGTAATAAATGTTGAAATTATGTGAGTCCAGTGGTAGAATTTCTAGCCTAAAACAGGGTACAATTAATCTTGAATGTTACTGAAATTCTGAGGATATAAATTCCAAGTAGTGTATTCTTGATTGAAAACTGAAAAGGCAGAGTTTAGGGACTAGGGTGAATGAAAAGCATCGGCAACGTCCTCTATGCATGTGAGATGCATTCCAAGTCACCAAGTGGTTTTCCCACATGTACATAGTGATATTAAATTTAGTTCATAGATTAGACACAGTAACTGGTTAGCGAAAGCGCTAATGGAAGAGTCCAGTTGGCTGGAGAGGTTTCCTGAACGGCTGAAGTTACTTGTGCCAACATTAAGACCCGGTGTTAGATCCTCAGGCCACACATGAAAGCTGGGCTTGTACATGAGCTCATGGTGCCAACATTTTGGATTGAGACAGAAGGATCCCAGGGCAACCATACTCCTAACAAAAAATACAATACAGTGGAAAGTGAGAGTGGAAGGCTTTGATACTGACTTCTGGCTTCAAAAAGTGCATCAGAGTTACATACCCACCTCCAACGCTTTCTTACACACACAACACACTACTTTATACACACAGCCAGATGGAAATTTGTACAATTATAAGGATATGCTGTGACAAAATCATGTGATGCATGTGAATATGTTTCTACCTCTTAAATGGGTCACAGGTACCCCCAAACTACCTCTGTCTAACTCACTACTGAGACAAATAGTGAGGAGCCTCACAGGTGGGAAGAATACTGTCATGCATATATGAGGAATCATGTCATAGGTGGCGTCTAGGGAGAAAGCACGAAGTTAATGAATATGATCACTTAGTGTGGTTATCTCTGGGGAAGTCTAATTCTTCCTCTGTGAGCATCTGTTAGTTGCCTGTACATGAAAAGCATCTATGGCCTAGCCTGATGCAATTTTCTCCATTCATGCTGGTGTTGGAATCATTCAGGTCTTGTTTAAGTAGCCATATTGTTGAGATTTTGTGTACGTAGCTTCCCTGTCATATATAGAAGACACAATCTTGCAGACCTCTTGTCCTAAAAATAAATATACAGGCAATAGTAAATGGACTCAGAAGTT
Organism: Psammomys obesus; assembly: GCF_907164565.1. Lineage (NCBI taxonomy): Eukaryota > Metazoa > Chordata > Mammalia > Rodentia > Muridae > Psammomys > Psammomys obesus. The sequence continues at coordinate 19,668,469 of NW_026594428.1, forward strand.
TCATTTATATAGTCACTTGCTTATATAATATGTATTTACTTGCTTATATTATACAATAATAATTAAAGAATAAAAGACCATGTATTAAAAAAATGTAGGAGGAAGTTGCATGGAAGGGACTGAAAGGCAAGGGGGAATGATGTAATCACATTTTAATTTTAAAAATTAAAAAAACATTCTTAAAAGACTTATTAATTTCTGGGAAATTTCCATTTAATATTTTCAAGCCACTGGCAATTTCACGTACCTGAAACCTTGGAAAATGAAACAATAGAAAAGCATCCACTGACTATCAAATATCTATCTGGGACTCATTCAGTCCCTACTTGACTGAGGTGACTGTACCCTTGTCCTCATCTCACCCACACCTCACATAGTCAGCTTAATGAAGGGCGGACCACTCTTGAGGTTTTTCATCTATACTGTGTCAGAGCAGAAAGCAGAGTGGGTGTGAGAAGATGCAGAACTGTATGACAGATTTAAACAAGCAGTAGAATGAGGCTCATAGTTAACCCAACCAGCAAGCTTCGGAGAGAAGGATTTCAAAGAACATTTTCCAACACATCCAATAGGGGATATTTTAGACAAAATTGATTTTAAAATGGAGAATTTCATCAGAAAATTACCACACATACACACATCAAATGGGAACAAATACAGAGACCCACAGCCAGGCATTATGCAGAGAGAGAGAGAGAGAGAGAGAGAGAGAGAGAGAGACCTTGAAACACTCAGTTGTAAATTGGTTATCTCCATCAAATCCCTCCTGTCAGGGCTTGTGGTACCCTGTGGAGCAGGCAGAAAAAGTGTAAGAGCCAGAGGGGATGGAGGACAGCAAGAAAACAAGTCCCTCTAAATCAACATGATCGATGCCCATTTGAACTCACAGAGACTGTGGCAGCATGCAAGGGGCCTACAGGGGATTGCACCAGATGGGGTCCAAGAGCTAAAAGGAGAAGTGAGGACACAAGCCCCAGCCCTAACCTGGAAGGTATCTCTAATAGATAACCGGTAGCAAAAGGAAGTTTTGTTTTCTCTAAGAATGTCTCACTGAGGAAAGAGAGTGCTCCCAAGGGTAGGCTCCATTCTGAGTACTAGATCCCAACAGAAAATGATCTCAACAGCATCTTTGGAGGTTCCTTGTCTCACTATGGTGTCAGGGCTGTTCCTTCTTTTTTTCTATTTTTTTAAAAAATATACCATACTTATTTTTATTTTGTGTGTATATATTCTCTTTTTATAATTCAGGTTCTTTGTGTATTTTTTACAGCTTCCAGTTTGGTATTTTTATGGGATTCCTGAGTGTGTGAACAAGCAAATCTCTGCAGCTATAATCTGTTTCTTGTGCCTTTTCTTGGATGCTTTTCCTTGTTTGTTTATTTTGCTCTATTCTGATGTGTTAGTTATTGTTTCATCATTTATTATTTTTCTTTTATTTCGTGGTTTTTTGAGACAGATTTTCTATATTCTATTCTGTTCTGTTTATTATATTATTATCCCTAGATGCCTGTTTGTTTTCTACTGAGAGACAGAAATGGTGTGGCCAGGTGGGCAGGGATGTTGGAAGGAACTTGGAGGTGTAGAGGATGGGAAAACCACAGTCAAGATGTACTATGTGGGAAAAAAATCCATTTTCAATTAAAAAAAAAAGGAAAAGAAAGTGAAAGGACATAAGTGAACAGTGTGTGATTAACACATTAAGTCCCGGAAGCAGAGACTCCATTGGAAAAGAATGGAGATGGTTGGGTTGCATACTGGATGGATTTAGAGGGGTGGCTCGCGGGCCTTGGCACAATAGAGATGACAGAACTACCATGGGCTTCTCTCTAGAAAAACAAGGACAGTGAATGCCAGGGGTATTAGCATGTGTGTGAGAGAAAAACAACGCACAGCCAGGCATCACGAGACGGATCAGCAGTGACCGCACATATAGTACGGACATTAACTCTAGGAAGAAAATTTATTTTGAGGAAAGTGTGGTCATGTCTTGTTTCCAAGACTATCTGTGTATAATAGTTACACTGCATAGTTGCAGGTGGATACACATAGCATGTCTAAACAGAATAACAACA
>NW_026594428.1:19675540-19741780 GCF_907164565.1 Psammomys obesus
AGGTTATCTCTTACAGCATTCCCCAGGGTTGCTGTATTAGTTACTTTTCAATTATGATAAACGACCGTGAAGGAAAGTAACTTCGGGTGAAAAGGTTTTTATTTATTTTTATTTATTTTTGACTTTTGCTAGGATGGAGTTCACAATGGTAGGCAAGACTGTCATAGTAGCAGATTCAGGAAGCTGGCCAGTCACATTTCTATGTCCAGGATGCAGAGATAGAGTAGAATGAAGCTGCAGACACTTAAACTGCACTCCTTTGTGATGCCTTCCTCCAGCAAGGACCCACCTCCCACGAGCAGTGCCACCAACATGGATCAAGTGGTCAAATACAGGAGCCTATGGAGTACAGTTTTCATTGAAGATGTCAGAGTACCCTTTAATTTTTCACTCCCAACTTGCCTCTGACCAGGGTTTGTGCCTGATCTCTTCCAGCTAAATTCAAACTTCCCACCCATGACTTTTCAGTCTTCCTTTAGCTCAGACCCCAGTGACTTCAGTCTGTCTCTATCTTTGCCACAAGGTCCATTAATTAACCCCTTTAATGCCGATCTGGTTCATCAATCAGTTTCCCTGTTCCCTGTTCTAGTCAGCTTTTTGTACTCCAACAGGGCTAACTCTGATCGCCAGATGATCTCCAAGATCCATTTAGTTTTAATGTCGAGCTGTGAGAGTCCAGCTACTATCTGTGTCTCTCCACTTTTACCAGTCAAAGTCACTATCAGTGCTCACTTAATATTGAAGTTGCAACAATTCTGACTCACTGTATGCTTAATAGATGGTTGTGTGTTGCTTTGATTGTCTAAATGACACCCTAAATGTATTCTTCACTCCTAGAAACTCCATGAGTGATGGCTTTTCATAGGCTTGTAGCTTTTTTTCAACACTGGCCAGAAGATAAGTTCATTGCTAAAATATTAGCAATAAGGACATATACCATGGCCATTTTAAAGCATTTAAACTTTATCATCTCTCTTTAAAGCTCCTATACTGTGTACACATTCCAGCTACTATCCCAGAGGTCTTCAAAGTGAAAGTAAACTTTAATCTGCAGGTAGTTTTATTCAAACCCAGTTCAAAATTTGTGCCAAATACAGCAGACCTCATATCTAATATTCATCATTACCTAATCAGTGTGTGCTATACTAGATTTTATATTTATATTTTATTTGAGAAAGATCTGATAAAAATTAAAATAGGAGGATAATTGGATTATGACTCTTCTACCCATCTATATTATGCTGCTAGGCAAGATGTAATAAAGTAACAAATACCAGATCATTTAGATGGGACTTACTGTCTCATCACTCAAGACCTGAACCAGAAGTCTGGCTCCTACTAGGAACACATCATCCCCAGGGCATTCAGAGACTTCTTCTGCTCCTCCCTTTTAGTAACTATAAGCCTTGGTTTTAAATCAGGCCCCAGAACTCCAGTCACTTGGCCATCTGCTTCATCTTCACACCATCGTCTCTTGTATACATCTGCCTCAGAGGTCAGTTTATGTTGTATGAAAGAAACCTGGTCATTGTGGTTTAGGTCTACTCTAATAAGATGCTGTGGAAGTTCTCAGCAACAGGAAATTGTCCACAGTTGGTTGACATGACATCCAACTTGACAGCAGAGTTTGTGTGTTGAAGGCACAAACTTGAGATTAGTAGATGATTGTTTTCTTTCTTTTTTTATCTATGTTTAACTTTTTGAGTATTTCAATACTTACAATTTTTGATGAAATATACATTTGTATGAAGAATATTTTTAATAGAACACAAAGAATTTCTCACTTCCATGAGAACTCTGAACATAATACTCAGAGCTTTGTCACACATACATTCAGCCCAGTGCCAGAAGGACTATGTATAAATATGTCACATTTAAACACTTTCAGATAACTGGTATTTTACCAGTTAATGCTCAGTCGATTTGATGTAGGTGGCTATATATTATGACTAATATATTTGAGAATCAATTGGACAGTTCCAAAGATATTAATAGCCTCTACATAATCATGGAGATTTAAAAATGACTGTTTTATTTGCTAGTATTTTTATAATGTTTGGAAACATTTGATATTTTTAGATTCCATTTCCTTATATGTTTAGTTTTCTGTTTTCTTGACCCAGTAATAACCTTTCTAAAAATAGCGTTGTGGGATTTGAAAGTTTAAATACTTAACCATCATTCTTCTCAGTAAAATTCCCTTTAGTAGAGATTAGTAATCATATTTATTACAGGTTGATATAGCTTGTTATTCAGCAAATGGAGACTATTATCATTTCTGTTGGTTCTATGTAGAATCATAAAAAACATGCAGTGATATTTGAATTTTAAAAAATTGCTTTCCACTTAAATATTTTGAATACATATAATGTGATTCTCTAGAACGATTTTACACTAAAACTAGACAAACCTCTTTTAATCTCATAGATGCTATATATGCTATAGGTAATGTGGTGCATGCTGCAGAGCAAAAATAGATTTAAATTAGTCTTAATTTTGGAAAGGAAATATAACAAAAGGTGTTACATAATCAATTAACTGAGAGGTAAGCAAGCAAAAATCTACCAATACACACTGTGGCCAACAGAGATCAAGAATCATGTAGACTTTTAAAATACAAATTAGAATCACATTGTTGCTAAAAGTAGCAACTACTGATAACCTACCTAGTCACTGTGAGGCTAGAATGTTGACGAATCCGTGTTCAGAAGTTCCTATTCATGTTTCTCCTGTCGTAACTTTTTTCTTGCAATTTAAAATAACAGACAATTTGTCTTCTGTTTGTTGGTTTGTGTTTTCCTGGCCCTGTGGGAGGTGATAGGATGAATGGTTAGTTTTAAAGTAAAAGAGACGTAGTAGAAGGGTTTTCCCAGAAGAAAGTGGTTTTCTGGATTTCTTCAAGTTGTTCATTTCCAGTCTTCCAGGATTTAGAATTTACAAGGTGAATTATTTTGGCAAATAGATTGCATTCTGCTAAGAGTGAAATAAACTCCAAGAATTCTCTAGGTGTGCCTTTTCTAATAGACAGAATTTAGGAGCTTGAAACATTATTTGTGATTGGGGAGGTGCTGTCTATGCCTTCTCTGTGATTAGCTTCTAGTTGTGGCATGAAATGGTGCCTGAGGGGATCAGGGACAGCACATGGCCATAGGACTGCTCATGATGGGGCAAGGCATGTGTGGCTCAGTCACTCCTTAGCGCCTGCACCCTGTGAGTGTTTTTGGCTTGAAGGTTTCTGGCTACGAGGGAATGCCTGTGGATTATGAGATATTTCTCCACATCTCTGGCTGTTGCCTAGTAGGTTCCTGTAACTCCTCCATCCAGATATCACACATCTAGAAATGCCCACATGTTCCTGGGATGAAATTGTCTGTCTGATTTGTGTTGTTACCACTTACTTTTGTTTTCAGTTATTCATAAGGTTCACACAGATGAGTACTCTGTGCACTGCTAAGGAATTGAGTGTAAATTTTCAAACAAATAAGATTTTCCACACTAACCTTCGTTAATGAATCACCATGAAAACAGATTTCCAGTTGAGAATTCTGCTGGGGTTCATTTTGCTCTAATTCCCTCTGGTGTATGGAGATGAAACAACTTTAATTCATGTGCCACTGTGTAATTTTTATTAATAACAAAAGACAAAAATAAAAGAGAGAAAGAGAGAAAGCATGTGGAACTTGGAAGGTTGCTTAGTGGGTAAAGCCGTTCAAGCATGAAGACCTGTGTTTGGAACTTCAGAAACCGTGTAACAGAGATGTGGTGGTTCTTAATACCAGCACTACAAGGTAAAGTGGGAAGCAGAGATCAGAGTTTCCCTGCAAGCTTGCAGGCCGGCTAATCTGGTATGCAACAAGATACTGTCTCCAATTTAGTATAACAATAAGATAGAAGGCTCGAACTGACAGACAAGTTCATTTTCAGACTTTTACGTGTTAACTGTGTGTGCCATCCCCCCCACACACAGACAAGCACAAACACACACAGAGGGAAACACAGTTTGTTGTCTGAGTTCCCACTCCCTCCATTTTCTGAACACATGGCTTTGGACAGCTTATTAATTCTTAAAAAGATTTTTTTAAGGTTTCATCATCAGTACACATGTTTCCTTCTTGAATTTTATATATCAGGTTCATACTAGCAGCTGCTAAGTTTGGAATCCCCTGATATGTTCTCACAAAAGAGCAATGAATGGTTTGAAGTTGTCCAGTAGATGTGTAAACTAGGCAGGGCTGACGTTTGATAATGAGAGCTAAAGCTTGTATTAGTTGGGGTTTTATTGTCATGAGGAAACACCGTGACCACAGCATCTCTTATAAAATAAAACATTTAGTTGGGACTGGCTTACAGTTCCAGAGATTTGGCCCATTATAGTCATGGTGGGGAGAATGGCTGAGTGCAGGCAGACATGGTGCTGGAGAAGGAGCTGAGAGTACTACATCTTGAGCCGCAGGCAGCAGGAGTGAGATGTGAGACAGGTTTGAGTTTCTGAGACCCTGTTGTCCACCCCTTAGTGATACCAGTAAGATCACATTTACTCCAAAAAGCATAAATCTACTAATAGTGACACTCCCTATGGGCTTATGGGGCCCATGTTTGTACAAGCCACCACAACGCTAATGCGCTTCATTATCATTTTAACACTTGGGATCACCTAACTGCTGGTGTTGCTCTGGGCAGCTGGGAAGAGTGAGCCTGGTTAGAGGAGAAATCACAACCTTCAAGATTTCAGGATTAATGAATCCATTGTTGGAATGACAGGTACCCTGATGGTAACAACCTGGTAAAACAGATGTGGAAATTTATACTTCATATATGTGTTTAACCTGTGTTTTTAAAGCTCAAATAGGTTTCTGTGTAGCTTAAGTTCATTTTCAGTAAATATCAGGTAAGTAAGTATTGAATTAAAGATTTTGATGTCACAGAAGATTGGAATGCGTTAGGCAATTTTAGGCAAGAAGAATTATATATTAGCAGATAACTCTAGAAAAGCAGTTATTTGTAATTTAAGACAAACTGCCAACAATGGAATTACATCTGCATGTCTGTGGCATCTGCTTGTAATTGCTTTTTCAACTAAACTCAAAACAAACTGATTGTAAACTCAAATTACTAAACAGAATTTGAAGTCATTGTTTCATCATCTCATGCTATTCAATGAAGATTTTAGAGGAGTTTTTGGTTGATTAGAAGCTAAAATAACATTTATGTTATAATATCTTTCATTTTATCTTCAAATCTTTCTTTAAAAACCGGAGGCATTGTAACTAGGTTATGCACATCCACTTGTACGTGTGCCTGCGCATCCATAGGCCTGACTATGTAACTACAGGCACGTGTGCGGCGTTAGTAAGGAAGTACAGGCTGACTGAGAAGGAAAGTCGAGTGTGAAGGGCAGTGAAGCGTGGAATTTGGAAAAGATCTGTAAAACAAGACTCATAATAAAGATGTGTTATGACCACCATCAACCTGTCTCCTGGAAGCCCTCACAACTGATGAACATGTCAGTTGGCTAAGATTTCCCTTCCAGCACAAATGTTTCTAATTTGTAAAGAAATTGAAAAGAGAAAAGGAATTGGCCTTTGTTTGGAGAATGGGATTAAAAGGCCTGACTGGTTAGCGTTTGTTTCATTTCCACACTTCAGCTAGGTTTCAACATTGTGTGTCCTAGGTGAGATTAAACAGATGCATCAGCCTCTGCTGGCTTCCTCTCCTCGGGACCTCCCTTGTATTCCAGAACCTTCATGCTTCAACTACTTTTTGCTAAGTTTGCTTCTGTTTTGATATTTAACAAAAATCATCCTTCCTTATGCCCTAACTGTAGAAATTAAAATGCATTCATGAAACTGCACTTGCTTACAGATACAAAACCTCCAGGATTAGTTTCCCCCTGTACCTTTCATCCTGGTATCTCCTCTTGACCCTTTTCTCCCTTTTCCATCAGGCAGCCTGTAAGGCCACGGCCCTGTTCCTGCCCCAGGTTTTTGGATAGGATGAGTTCTGTGGCCTCCTTGGGGTTCTGATCCCTCCCACCTTCCCCGACAGAAGAGCCTCAGGTTTGCTGTGGTCCCCAACAGGTCATCTTCTCTGGGTTCAGGCTTTGCCAGTTCTGTGCCAGGCCCTGTTAGGCGCCACCCTCCTCCAGTCCCCTTTGGCGCCCTAGAGATCCCTCTCTTTCCTTCTCCCCGTGAGTATTTTTGTGTATAGCCTTCCTGTCAGACTATCTTTAAGTTACCCCTTGAGCTCAGGGTCCCCTTTACTTTTAGTATTCTATTAACATATTTTATGACTTCCCCTAGGTTTTGAAAGTGTTTTTAAATGGTTTACATGCAATGTTTTTCTTCTAAATTTGTTTCATAGCACTTGCTAATTGTCTTTTCTGTCAATGTTTTTGAAGAGGAAAAGAGACATTTAGAAATAATATAGCTTTTTTGACAGAGTAGCATCATTGTTTTTATTTTATTTTATTTTTTTTATTTTCTTTGAGTTTGTGGAAAACTTATTTTCAAAGTGCTTTTCCATACTTGACCAGAATAGGGTTGGGTAAATTTATTTTGTAAAGGAACAAGTAGTGTATGTTGAGTTTTGAAAGTAGCATGATCTCAGTTGGCTAAACTGTTGATGGTGCAAAGCCACCCAAACAGCCAATATGTAAATGAGTGGAAGAGGTTGAATTCTAATAACCATAACTCTTTGTCATAGCTGGTGGCCAGGTTTGCCGTCCTGGTTGTGTTCTGACTTCATAGAAGGAGATAAGGAACATAAGGAAATGGCTATTTCTCTCTAGGTTGTATAAATTATAAATATGTGTGATGGATAAAATTATAAATCCTTTAAAGTTAAATTACTCAATTCATAGTTAGTTAAAACTTTCACTAAAAAGTATTCCAGCAGATCAATGCTATATTTGTATGCATTATATATGCTATATATTATCTATAAAGGGACACAAAATGCCTATTGTCATGGAATTAATACTATTTTATAAATAAACTAAATTGAGTAGTATGCTGTGTCTGAAAATAAGATTGGATCCAGCTATTAATTAAGATATCCTTAATTAACCTTAATTAGCAGTATTACTACATAGCATTTTGTAAATTATACTCAGCCATCTAGAGAAATGCATGTCTGTATTCATTCAGCACACATGTGTATATGTCAGTGTGACTGTGTGTGTATTAGCTTCTGTGTGTATGTCTCTATGGGTATGTGCATTGTGAATTGTGTGTGACTGTGCATGTGTTTATGTGGCTATGCATGTATATGTCTGTGTGTGCACATGCGTGCATATGTGTTAGTGTGTGTCTGTTTATGTGTAGGTGTGTATGCATGTATATGTGAGTGTGTGTGTCTACATGTGTGCATGAATTTCTGTGTGTGAGTGAGTGAGCATATGTAAACATTTGCCAGTATGAAGAATGGATAGAGGAGAGGTGGAGAATTTGGTAGATGATTCTTGTCCTCTGAACCGTGAGCCAGCAGGGCTAATGCACCGTCATTGTATAGAGTGACTGTAGAAAGGAAAATGGAACGAAGCAGCCAGCCATTGCACTTGTTTAGGTTGCAATGAACATACCTAACTGTGTTGAAAGACTGAACAGTTCAAAAGTCAGGAATGGGTAGCGCCCTTGCTGGAATCAGCACTGGCCTGGCTCCAGAAGAGACTTCCAGGCATGTGGGTCCTCTGTGGTTTGCCTGCTGCTTCCTGGCTTTGCTTTGGGTATTTGCTGAGATTCATCTCCTGTCTTTCAGTATGCACAGTGTTTAATCACATCCTTGTGACTATACATATAAGGGATGGGGAGGATATGAATGAATGATTGGGTTCAGTGAGCATCCCTGCTCTGTTCAGGTCTGAGTGAAGAAGATGACTATACTACCATGATTTGGGCATCTCCCATCCTTGAGCTTCATGAATTGTGGAGAGAGCCTCAGATGCCTGCTTCCTTTGTTCAAGGAAGCACATGGGAAATGAAACCCAGGCAGCAGGTGAATATTGCTGAACCTGGTTAGTATGTCCAGAAAGACAGAGTCTGGGGAAAATAAATTCAAAACAAATGAAAAAAAAAAGAGAAAACATTCAGTGTTCATTAGAATGTAATGATCTCAGATATAGCTTTACCAGGCATAAGTAACACACCTGCCTAGGATATGCATAGCACATTGTCCGGCTAGGTTCCATAGGCCTTCCCCATGCTTATCTTTCATGTGACGTTACTAAGAACTGTGCCTTTCTGTCCACAATGGTCAATGAGGTGGAACAGACCTTGCTCTTTGTAAGCATTATACAATAAGGCAGGTAACTTCAAACAGTATTCTGTGGTAGGCTTCTCTCTTATACCTCTGGCCTCCATTTTCCTGACCATATCTGTGCATTTTATTTTAATCATCGCATTTCCAGTTGCCTGTAAAGCACTTGGGTCAAGATTCCTTATAAGGTCCAACGACCCATGCTGGTTGAAAAGCTTCCCTTCTTCAAGATGGGGATTTGGTGGTCTTAATCTTGTGCTACATATGTATGTTCTAGAATGCCCCAAAGGTACCATGTTCCTAATAGAGTGAAGGGCAAATACTTTGATTAGGTGTACAGAAACAGCTGCCATGGGAATGTGCCAAACCTACTTCAGGTTGGCATGTTGAAGCACCAAGTCTAGGTGTTCTGAATCTCATGACTCCTGACTTTAACTTGGCTGTGTTTCGTTTTCCTGCTAGTGTGGTGAGAGACTAGACTCTCTTCTTAATGGCATTCCTCTTTAGAGGGTGAGGGGTGAGCTCCAGGTACTCCAGACCTTTCAAGGGAATTCACAGGGGACGGCTCACAGCCCAGTCAGGAGTTTGAGGTCCACCCAGATTGAGAAGGAAGCTGCTGATAGTGATTTCTGTGTGGTTTGCAGAAAGCTATCCTACACCCTGGAGCTGGATCACTCGCCTTGTAAAGTGTAGGGGTGGGGATTGTGGGCAGGGAGATTTTCTAACAAGAAACAATACGAATGCCTTCTGGATCAAAAGGCATCCTAGACAATAGTTGGAAGGGAAAGGAGACTGTGGAATTATGTCTAAATGCTTCTAATAACAGAGAGGAGTCTTGAATTGTGTTGAGCTACTGGGAATTTAGCACACAGCTGCAGAAATGTCTTCCTCCTCCCTTTGCTTTGGTGTTATTATTGGAATAGAAGGATGTGACAGTGAAGGTCCTCATGGACACTGTACCCTGCACTGGCAGAATTTATCTGGCTGCAAGAGAATGCCCCTTCCTGTGCCAGAGTTCTGCTTACTGATACAAGGGCATGGCTGTGACAGTGAACTCCCCTCCCCCATTCCTAGAATAGAGCAGTAATTGAAGCAATGTGTGGGACTGGCATGGGACAGCCATTTATTTAAGTTTATCTTTTTTGGACCAGTGGCTAAGACTGGAAAGACCGAAAAGCAAGCTCTTCCTAGGTTTTCCGTAGAGAACTTTGTGCCGACTCTGGGCTGTGATTAGGTCCTTTGTTTTTGTGATTGTCTCAAAGTTTTACCCCAAGAAAGAATTATTGAGTTTTAAAGTAAGGAGGGAAAATTCAACCACTGGAGATTGTTAAAAATAATTGATAAATTGGTTAGGTTTAAAATCAGACCAATCCATTATTTTTAAGAAAGGAATGGAAGTAATTACAAGTCTCCTAGTTTCATTTTCACTGGCTCTTTGTTCACTCTCAAACAGTGGCTTTTTAAAGCATAATTCATTCAGGATGTGTCTACATTGAGATTTTTTAAGTAAGCCAATCTGGGTTTGAGTTCACATTATGAAAATGAAGGCTTTACTTTCTCCTTGTCACAATTAGTTTCTTTCAGAATTCTATATTAGCTACTGTTTTATAGTCAACTAAAAATTACTATTCATTGTAATGTATTTCATTTGAGTAAGAGTATTCAAGCAGGAGGATAAATTTCAGAAGAACAAAACCACCATATGTGTGTATATATATTATATATATTCTATGTACATACTATATATGTATGTGTGGGCATGTGAATGTATGTAACATTATGAATCATGTATGCTGCTGTTTATTATGATTGCTCACATGGCCCCTAGGTTCTGTGTTATTTCCTGTGACCATGAGATAATGGTTGATTATTCTTTTAAACTTAAGAGGCAGCTGAAGAATAACTGAGGAATAGTCACAGGGTTAAAATGATATGCCATCATTTGGACATGTTCTGTCTAACATAGGGCATCTCTGGGCCAGTTCATATAACTCACTAACTTGCATGAGTTGAGAGAATTGATGAAAGAAAATTAAGGTGGGCCCAGCTAGAAAGGTACCTTATGCACAGCCAAGGAGCATGGTATGCTTTGTCTAGGACTTAGCACTTAATGGATAAGCTCTGGAGTTCCTTCCCTTGAGTGTGAGCAAGAGCAGGGAATACAACTTGGTATCATTACTGTGATAATCAGGGTTGATTCTCCTTGCTAGAGTTGTTCTACCTATGTCAGTCTTCAGGAGTGTAATGGCAGGACCTCCGTCTTTGACCTTGAAGAGGCAAACCTCAGTGATGCGACAAATCATGTGTATAACACTAGGTATACTTAATAAGCCAGGGAAATTTTCAAACTCAAAGTGGTACAATTTTACACTGCAGGTCACCTGATTCTCCTGAATACTGCGTGCTGTTAGCAACATCCCCAGCGTCTGTGGTACCCGCCCATGGTGTTAGCTGTGAAAACAAAAAATGAGGACATTGGCAGATGTCTCCTTAGGGAGAGACAAATCATCCACACTTGGGACCACCAGTATAAACCTAATTTTAGTATAGAGAAAACAAATTTTGAACTGGAGCTGTCATCTGGATTGAATTAAATGTTTGTATGAAGTAAAGTACTTACTTTTAGTGCAGATAAAGTCTGTGCTAGAGGGAAAAATGGAAATTTTACTCTAATGATACTAAAGATACATTAACAAAGTACAATAATTGTTCTGTGTTTTATATACTTTAAATTCTCCTTGGAGCATTGGATATTAGAAATTAAATTTTGATAACTCTTCTTAATTTAGTTATATTAATAAATTTAGTTTCTCTTCTATGAAAACAGAGATGATAATGATACATTCCCCATGGGTAATGACACAGCTTGAACAGGACTTTGAAGGCTATTTTCATGGTGTCTATAAGCTTTCAGTTCATAACTAACAGTGTTCATGAAGAACTGAGTTACAATAATAAAATAAATCACATTCCGTAATGTTGATATCACACGAATCGGTTTTTTTCTTTCTTAAATCATGTTTCTTAACAGTCAGATCAATGATATTCAGGTCTGGGGTGATGGATGGATATGACATGTCATCTTTGAAAACTGAATTAATTTGTGTTTTCTCTCCCTAAACATCTTATTTTGATTTTCATATTCTAATTCCCGTTTATTTTAGAAGCGTCTGGTTTGCAAGCCCACCAAAGTAGCTGAGTCTTAGGCACTTCGCATTTTTACAGTTGGTGATTGCACTTTGAGCGGTGTGTTTAGATCTCTACTTCTAGGATGATTTGAGGCTGGTTCAGTAAGATAAGGCTCTGCAACTTTCACCCAGACACTGGCGATGAATTCACCCAGGAAGCAGGCCCTCGGGTTGAGTGTGCCTCAGCTTTGAATATGGCTCTGTGACCTTTCCGGGCCATGTGGAGACATATTCAGTTTTCTCACCATGAGGAATGATGCTGGCTGGTGGTCCTCCAGGTCTCTTTCTCTGAGAAGTCTCCGTAATTCATTGATCATAAGTGACAGCCACAAGAAATTTATGTCTGGCCAGAATCTAGAAAGATGTGGTATGCTGTAAGCTGTGCTTGACATGTCTGTTAACAATGGACCTGACAATACCAAGTAGAGAAATAGCTGTTACAATGGTATAAAATGAAAACCCAGCCCTGCAATCCGGGACCTGAGACTTGTCAATATACACAGCCCATTAATTAAGATTGGCTTTGGATGTATATGTGCTTTCCCCCTTATTCCTAACCTGGAAATCCTCTGAAAAAAAAAAGTCATGTTAAGAGAAACAGATTCAAAATCCTGTCCCTCTGGCATGTGTCAGGCTGCACTGGGGCTCCCTTACCCCTTCTTAGGGCAAGCAATTAGTTCATATGTTACAAATCACAAAGCAAAACCAAAGATACTCCTTTATCTCAAAGGAGAGGGCAGTTCATACATAGCTATTAATGACAATTTAGAAAGTTCAAACCGTTCTTAGAGCACAGACTAAAAACAGGCAATGCATGTGCTACATGAGCCGTCATAGTACAAAGATCACCCAGTCAATTTCCTTTTCATCCTGGCTCCTACTTTGTCCTTTTTTCTCTTCTAACAAGAAGTTCCAGATTAAACAACACTTTATAACCTTGTTCAGGAGAAACTTCTCTCAAGATGTCGAAGTGTATCACAACCACCTCCAGTGGACTTTCAAGGGACCAGGGAATATGCCCTGAACTGAGTGTTGTGTTTCTGCCCAGCCTCTACTTTCCAAGCCCTGGTTGCCAATCAATCCTCATCCCTACTCAGAGTCTAGAAAGAGTTGTGCCAGGTGGAAGTAGGGACTTACTTGTTCTGCTCAAGATTTGAGGCATCTCTCTCTGAAACTTTCCCTCACATATAGATTGATCACATGTTGGGCTTTTGTGGCTTTCAGAAGCCACTCCCATTGTTTAATGATTCGCTAGGAAATCCAACACCTCAGCCTGTGATCGTATTCACTGGCTGATTTTTACAGGTGAAGGATATGAAGCAAAAGCTGGGTAACAGGTTCAGGATTTCAAGTCCCCCGCAGGGTCGCAGAGTTCTTTGTGTCTCTAGTTACAAAGTAGGAGTGCTATCCTCCAGGCCTACCTAAGCTCAGGATTTCCACTGGCAACTGGCCACAGAAGTATATTTTCCTGGAAGGTATTAAAATGTCAGGTTGTAGTAGATGGCACAAAAGAAGTAGGTGCTTTTTTATTTTTAATGATCTAATTTACATTTTAGGAAGACTGAGCTCTACCTAATATAGAATGGTATTTACTGACTCCTGAAAATCCAGCTCCAGGTACCAGCTCAGGGCCAACAGTGCAGGCAGGACTTCATTACCAGAGTTCTCTTCTGATGTTCCTCTGCATTTATTAATATGTGATTGGAGTTGGGCTCAGTAGGGTTCACCTGTAATCCCAACACTCGGAAAAGCAGAGGCAGTCAGATCTCTGTGAGTTTGAGGCCGGCCTAGTCTACAAAGCAAGTCCAGGACAGCCAAGGCTACACATTGAAGCCCATTCTCTGGATAGATACATGATAGATAGATAGATAGATAGATAGATAGATAGATAGATAGATAGATAGATAGATAGATGATAGATAAAATGTGATTGGAGCTCAGTGCTATCTGTTATCAGTGGGATTGGTTTCCTACATTAGAAACCAGCCTCAGACCTAGCCTTATTCTGTTTGTGTAGACCTAACATGTTCTAATACCTTACCTATAAAAGTCCAACCTATAGGAAGACAGACCTTATAGACACCCTGAGACTACTGTTGGACAAATACACCCCACTTTTGGTACCATTTGGGGTGGGGGAAGAAATTATACTGAGGATATTTCTGCTCCATTTCAGTAGTACGGTATTTTTAAGGACATTGCATTCTCTGATACTTTCACTATATTTTCAGGTGAGCGATCAAATTTGATTAGAAAATTTGCCCAAATTTGTACAGCTAATAAAAGCAAACCCAAAATGCATATGCCATTTTTTAGTTTATGAATTCTGCAGCTTTCTCCAAGTCTACCTACCGAGTCAGACACAAGTCATAGTTCTAACACAGTAGGTTGTTTTTCTCAGTACATATTTTTCATTTTTCCCATGTTCACACACACACACACACACAAAGCACACTTGGTATTTTCTGTATTTACAAATTCTGTATCTGTTGATTTGGCCAGACTCAGATTGAAAATTCTCAAGAATGAAAACAAACAAAACTCACCACTGTGCTGAATATGTATGGACTTTACTCGTTAGTCCATAAGAAGATGCTGTGACAACCATTTACATAGCAAGTACATTATGAGAATTACAGTTAATGAGGATAGAATTTAAAACACAGAGAGGATGTGTGTGTTATGTGCAAATGCTATATGACTGTACATAAATGCCCGAGCATTCCCATATTTCAAGCAGTGCCTGGAAGCAGTGCCCTATTGGAGCCATATGCCACATATTCCCCTGTCTTATATTGTCTTCCTGGGTACCCCATTGTCCTTAAACACCAACATATCTGTGTGCATTTAGGGTAGGGGACAAGGGATGCTGGTGAATTGATATGCTGCCAGTGAGGTGCTTCTATCTCTAGCCAATACTTCCTTCTGTAGAACTCTCTGTCCATTTACAGTTGGATTTCTTCAGTCCCTTTTGTATGAAGTTCTTGCAACTAGGAGAAAAAAAGCAGTGCTCTTCTGTAACATCCACAAAATAGTTTGTCATGTAATCTCATGATGTACTCATTCTTTTTCCATGAAGTTGCCATCATTTCTTAAACAAATTGAAATATACCTTCTTGAAAAATAAATCACGATGCTTAAAACACAAACAAAATTTATCCTTAACTTATTAAACAGGTACAAATCAATCTATTGTTGCTGATTAATTATCTATACTAGGTAGCATTTTAAAATCTGTGATAAATTGCTATAATCTCTTGAAGTGTGAGAGGTGATTATTTATGAAGTGTGATGTAAATGAAATTCACTGTAGTTGAAGGAAAATAAATTCCTTATTAATAGCCAATTATCTTTCACTCTCTTCTGTACTCAGTATGTCTCACTATTGTGTTGACTCTGACTACTGGGAACAATGACAGTTATTGTGATGGCATTTTTACTTCCAACATAATTAAGCTTCATTCACATTCCAATATGGTACTGTCATATTACCATTTAGTGACAGAGTCCAAACTTCATTACAAAAAAAAAAAAAAAAAAGGTAAAACACACATTTTATATCTCATTGTCTGGGAGTTTCATAGCACTATTTTCTCTGATTTTTCCTCAGTAAATAAGTGGCCTTATCACTATCTGTATAAGCATCCTGCATACAGAATCAGATAGCTGTCTGCATCTCAGACACACAGAACATACTTTATAATTTCTCTTCTCTCTCGGTTTCTAACCCCAGCCTATTTGAATTTTTTAATATTTTTATTATTATTAATTACACTTTATTCATTTTGTACCCCCCATAAGCCCCTCCCTCCTCCCCTCCCGATCCTACCCTTTCTCCCCTTTCTGCATGCATGCCTCTCCCCAAGTCCACTGATAGGGGAGGTCTTCCTCTCCTTCTTTCTGATCTTAGACTATCAGTTCTCATCAGAAGTGGCTGCATTGTCCTCTACTGTGGCCTGGTAAGGCTGCTCCCCCCTCAGGGGGAGGTGATCAACGAGCAGGCCAATCAGATTATGTCAGAGGCAGTCCCTCTTCCCATTACTATGTCACCCACTTGGAAACTGAACTGCCATAAGCTACATCTGTGCAGGGGTTCTAGGTTATCTCCATGAATAGTCCTTGGTTTGAGTATGAGTCTTAATCAATATGCTAGAAGTATTTTTGAGTCATCCCAAGTTAACAATTTGATTGACAGCTTGAGTATCTATCATGTCTTAACAGATAAAATCTGCTGATAGTTTTCCAAGGGCAAATCATAATATAGTTGGTGTAAAATTCATGATCAACCAAACAGTGAAAACCTACTACGTTCATCAAGAATGGAGGATGGCGAATAGCACAGTTATCTAAAATACAAGTCAACGGACTTAGGAGACTTGAAAAAGGTTCATCATACTATTTTTTATGCAGCTAGTAATATTTTGATGTTGTATATTCATTGTTAGCATTCTGTAACTGCCCCTGTCATATATGAAGGATTATTCATCGTTTTGAAGGATTCATTTAAAAAAGCACATTGTTAAAATGTACACAGAAGTAAAATGAATATTTTCTATGTAGAAAGTCTTATGTACTCAGCATCCAATTAAAAGTGCATCAATGTCATATTTTGCAAATCTTGCCTCATTTGCTTCTTTTTTCACATTTTGTCCCAAGTTACCCAGAAACACATCACAGATGACATGTAGTTTTCTATTTGACTGTGTAGGGGTCTGTATTCGAAAGTATAACTAATTGGAAGGAAGGAGGCAGGACTTGAGAAGGAATCAGATGGATTCTGCGGTCTGGGAAACTCAAGGAGGAACTCGGGTGTACCTGGCCAGAGAATGGGAGGATGATTTGAGGATACATAGATAGGCAAAGAATACAAATCTGGGCAGAGGACAGAAATAATGTGTAAAATGTACGAGTGATCAATACCAGCTCTGTTTAAGGAAGGACTTGCTTTGATCAGGTTGACGAAGGGTGGATGTGACAGGTATGATGAACTGGTGTTTTCAAATAACTGGGACAATTTTAGGAAACAAGGACTGCTGGCATGTATGTTCGTAAAGTGTGTGGGGGGAGATTTAGGTGGAATTTGATGCCATGTACCTATTCTAAATCCAAGTCTATATGGAAAGTTCTAGTGTCTAAAGCTTAGTGTCTAATTGTTGTTTTGTTTTTAACTGTATCGAGGATTTGAACACAGGGCCTCTCAGGTGCTATTAAGTCCTTTGTCACTGAGATATACCTTTGCCCTTACCCTTACATCAGTTGCTTTTAACATTTTAGATTAGAATATAATTATATCATTTCCCCTTCCCTCCCTCTCTTCAAGCCCTTCCATATGTCTATCTTTGCTCTTTTTCAAATTCATAACAACTTTTTAGTAATGCTTCTTGTATACACTAGGTATGTATTTATATGTGTTTATGTGTGTGTGTGTGTGTGTTTGTGTGTGTGTGTGTGTGTATTCGTACATAAGTGAGTCTGCATAACATTACATGTACATATGTTTTGAGGCTGACCATTTGGTATTGGATAACCAGTTGGTGTATTTTGAAACAAGGCCTTAACTAAGTTGCCTGAAGAGCTTTGTTCTCATTCAAGGCCAGGTTAGTCTTGAACATGAATCCTCCTGATTCAGCTTCAACTCCTTAGGTTTTATAAAAGCCAAGGATCTAATATGTTGTGAATATTAAAATCACATAAAAGCCTTCATCTTTATGGTGTGGAGATAGAGTACAACATAAAGATCCTGGAGTTTGAGCCAAAAACCTGAGATTTCCCAGCTCAGCAGAGCACAAACTCGCTGAAGCATGCGTGTTCACTGAGTCCCAGCTTCCTAATCTGTAACTGGGGTTTTTAAGGAAATGTCTAGAGGTTAGAGTAAGAGCAATAATTAGAGCTTCTCTCCTTTCCTCTGGCTTCAGTTGGTGCTTCATATCAGCTCTCAGGCTCCTTGTGCTCAGGGCCGGTCTCACTAGTTCCCCGTATTAACACTCCTTCGGTTTACATTAATTGTGATGAATTTGTTCTGTGGTACTAGAGGTGAAAGGCTGAGATGCTCAGGCTCTCTTCTGCTATTGGCTAGAATTTTGAGAGAATCCTGTCCTGATCTCTCACTCCTTATTGCACCAGTAAGAATTATTGGACTGTGCCAACCCTTTTCCATTGAGGAAGAATAGCCATAATTATTTCATATCTCTTAAGCATATTATATTCTTTTTCTCAAGGAAGGAGTTGCTTAAAAAAGAAAACAGTATTTTCTTAGACTCTCCTAAATGACCTGATAGATGTTTCTGTTTTAATATAACTTTATACTAAACAACGATGCTTTCATTCAACCAAGCATTACATCATTATAATGACAGAGACATTTAAAATCTGTAGAGTCACAGCCCTCTAGAGATTGTTAAAAATAACAGCACTCTACCCAATCATGTCTCTGTGAGTTCTCATTAGAAACAAGATTTCAAGATAGACATTCTACTTAGAGGACACTTAGAAAGAAGAAACACAAACACATACAACCTGTGCTTTGAAATGAGTCTTCCCGATCTAGCATTCACTGTTATTTGAAACAACAAAGCAAATGTGGAATTCCTGACAGGCCTCCTTTCCTGTGGCACATTCAGCCTGCATTCACATCCCACGTAGATATCCCCCACTATCCTAAGATGCCCTGCAGGGCAGATACAAGGCATCGGTATGTAGAGCTCACTCAGGGTGGCAGCAAGCACTGATGCCTTTTGTTCATGGACTGGGAAATGTGCACTGACTGGATGAATGTTTTGTGGTGGTAACAGGATGTAGGAGTGGTTGGGAAGGAGGGGCACCGTGGGGCAAAGAATGTTAAAACTTAGTAATTCCTCTTTCGTCTTCCTCCACAAAAATCTACCCTTCTCCTCCCAGCATTTCTCAGATGCCAGACCGCAACATGAAAACATAGTACTCCAGTCATGTGCTTCACATTCTCGTCAGGCAAATCTGACTTTGTGGAGCCCGTGTGTGGATCCTGAACATGCAGGGGAGGTAGACAGAAGTGTCATGATGTCCAAAAGGAAGCTGAGCCAGCAGCTCATATGAACTTGGTTCTCAATTCATTCTTCTGGGGGAGGTCACCTGCATAAAATCGCAGGGATGGATGAGTATTGACACCCAATCCTACATGGGGAAGATAAACACTTTATGAGTCACACTGACTGAAGTCGTGATCCAGGAGGAGGCCATACATCCTGCATGGACACCTGCCTGTTGGCTAAAAACCTAAGGAACACCCAGAAACTGTAGAGGAGGCTGTGTGCACAAGCTTTTATTTCCAGTGGGAGATGTAATTCACTTGTTTCTATGAAGCCCATGGCTCTCTCCTGGATAAAATCAACCGGACTTTGTCCCTTAGACAAGCACAACCACTTGGCCAGCTGACCTTACCAGACAGAGGAGAGCAATGCTAGGGTGCGAACCCTCAGGGAAGTACCTTGAGCTCCTCCTGGTTTCTTACAAGTCTAAGGCAGCACTTGGCACACACAGGCAGAGGGCATGTGCTTATTTGCATTCTTAGCAGAGACAGTTTCAGTTACTTAGCTCATGTATGAAAATTCCCCTTTTTCTTCCTGATAGTCACATGCATATATAGCAAGAATTCCACATATTAAATTAGAACTTTAGATGAGGAAAATTTCTATTTATCTCTCTGGGGTGGAAAATAAGGACTATTACACAATTCTTGTCTACACTCATGAATCCTGGTAAGTTCTTCTCTAGGCCCAAGGCAGCAAGCCTCTACAGCAGGTCACACATTTGATACTGGTGAATGGTTAGGCGAATTATCTAAGAGTTACATTCTAGATTTCTGTGTCTTCAAATATATGTATAAACTTATAAGCTCAGATATGTGCTTTCTCATTGTGTTTCCACTCTTGAGCTGTACTGAGTGCACCCTGAGCTAAACCCTTGGTGGGAGGTGCCATTGTGAGGAAGCCACACCCCCAGCCACATTCTGGGGCTGCAGAGCTGAGAACTCCAGAGCACTTTCATTTGAACAAATGCTTATTTCGTTTTTTTGTTTGTTTGTTTGTTTTGTTTTGTTTTTTAAATAAAAACAGCCTTGTTTGAATCACAAAAGCGAGGGGCACAGTTCTGGGATTTACCTAGAACTTTACCGAAGCAAATTCCACTGTATCTAACTTGAGGTGAAAGGATTTGAAGGTTTCACTAGTCTTTTGCACCCCATTCCTTCCACTATGCCAATTTTTCCTGCTCATCCTACACTCTTACCTTCCTCTTTCACCTCCTCTTTTGTTCTTGGACGGTCTTACAAGTTGCATTACTCTAGGACCTGGAAATGTTTTCTGTACATGTACCCCATTCTTGAATGGGAGAGCGTGGAACCCAAGCTGAAAGCAGCGGACGTTAGTTTTTCTCCATATCGTACAACAGTTTAGGTTGGTTTATATCTGTCATTGTAATTCCATATTTCCTAGAGGGAAACCAGGCACAAAGCCACCCTTTGAGAGTTTCCGATTTTAAAATTAGCTTAACAGAAACTGCAAAAATAGGTTGACCAGCTAAGCTCAGTTCTTATCACACTCTGCAGGGGAGACAGGCTCAGATGGGGCAAGAATGTGTTTGAGAAAAGATAAATCATTACACTTTGTGATCGCTTTTTCAAAAAGACACAAAAGGAGAAATGACTACCCGAGAAAGGAAACAGCTAGGCTGAGTGGAGCCACTGCATCTGGCAACTGTTATGCATAGTCAAAGGGAACTTCCTCTGCTCATGCTTGAGCAAACAAGAGGGACACTCCTGCAGACCGTCATTGGTAAAGAGCAGGGCTCTGCCCCTGCCTTGCTAGATACCAAATTCAAGTCATAGGTAAAGACTATGTTGGGAGTGAGGAAGTAGCTCAGTCGGTAAGTGTTTTTCGCACAGCTGTGTGGACTTGTATTTGTCCCCAGCACTCACATAAAACTCTGGTTGTGTTCTAAGGCTATGGAAGTAGGGCCTCACTGGAGCTTGCTGGTCAGCTAGCCTCATTCAGCTGGGGAGGTCCAAGCTCCTGAGAGACTGTCTGAAAAACAAGATGACTCCTAAGGAATGATACCATGGTTGAACCCTGGCCTCCAAGTGCACAAATATATACGTTTATGCATGCACACACAGAGAGACAGACAGACATATGGGGGACATTGAAAGACAGAAAGAAATGTGAGAGAAAAAAGAGGAGGGAGAGAGAGAGAAAATAGGAACATACAGGATACCACAATCTAATGATTTCAAGAACCTTGGGTGTGGAGTCGAAAGCAAGCATTCAGTTTTATTCCTTTGATGGGTAGCAAAGATTTTAGAAATTCTTAATGCATGGCATTATTCCAGCTTTCTCAAAATGCTGCAATAAGCAACTTAATATTCCGAGCAGATTTTGAGGGAGGGTTGGCAGGCATCTGTATCCCCACCCCCTCCTGACTGAATAGATTTAGCTTTTTAAGTCATTTGGAATCCCACAGGCATTTATTTGGAATTTTATTTTTAAAGCTCCCTCAAAGCAAAGAATAATTTCTAGTGAGCACGTGTGGAAATATTGTTACTATGGACCTTCTGTGAATATTAAAACCAAATCCTTCCCAGTAGCAGTGTGCATTTCTCCCGCCTATTGTAGCTGCGCTTCCACATTAGAGACAGATAAAATAAAGGATTAGAATGGTTTTAAAAGGGTCTTTTCTTTAAATAATTAAAGTTATTACATAGTTAACAACTTTTCAGGCTTATTATGTGTAGACAGTCTAGTCGATGCTAAGTATAAAGTCCTCAGCCAGACCTTCTGATGTCATTGCTATGTACTATATCCTGCAACCAATAAGAAAAGAGCTAGGAAAAGAGAAATAAAAGGATTGTACTAATCCTTCTATGTAGTGTCTTGCCTGGATCTCCATACCACAGTGATCCCAGGGTCCTGTGATTTCATTTCTTTTCCCATCATCCTTTATAAATGTCAAATCCCCAAGGATCTAATGGTCTGGCTATTGAGCCTGAAAGAGAGAAGATGGATTGATCAACAAACCTTCCTTATCAACATCTTGCCCAATTGGCTATCCATCTTCATTAGGTCTCATAAAGCCCATCCCAAGACTTTGTAAATCTAATCAATGCATTTTTATCTGGGATGTCAACATTTTTATGACATAGTAAAATTTTGGTTGTATGAGCCATTTAGTTTAAGAATGTACATGAAAATGTGCTTATATGCCTCAAAGCAGTTTTTTCATGTAGCCGTATGAAGTAAAGAGAGAAATGTCTATAACTTTTCATTTTCTTTTCAAATCAATAAAAGTATTTATATTTTCAACTAGTAACATCACATCTTGTTTGACATCTTATCTCCCCAGTGCCACTTCTCAGTCTTTCACAGTTCATTTTGTTCTTAGCCCAAGTAAGCACCCTATAGGTCAGACTCTGAGCGCCTTACTTGGCCTCCAGCTTCTCTTTGTTGCTTCCTGGATTCATCTGCAGCCTATAACGGTAGAGTAAACTGCTCTTCCTGCTGTCTCCAGGATCTTGGTTTCTGGTATGGATTGCTCTCTCCAGGGCACTGCCACCTCCTTGCTACTTTTTAAGCTGTTTCTGAAGCTTGTGCAAATGTCCTGGGATACCCCTGTCACTGCTGTCATATATAAAGCATCCAAAACCACACCCATCACCAGGATGCAGTATTGCCTCATTCTAGCACTGGGTTCTGAACCAGGCATGATGCCTTTGACCAAAGAGGAGATGGTACCGTACTGAGAATTGCATTGGTTTTCCCTGTATTCAGTGGTTGCCCATGCCATGAGGAGACTGTAATCAGCTGTTTATATCCCCACAAACCCCCTCTGCCCAGCTGTTCAGATATGTATTTTCCGAGAAGACAACAATGTTTATACTACATTTGAATTTTAGGAGAAAATTAATGCAGAATTAATAAAACAGTATATTATTAGCCTGGATGGTTTTGTCAGATGAGCAGAGCTCTGTCCTTAGAAAAGCTGTGTGTGTGTGTGTGTGTGTGTGTGTGTGTGTGGCCATTTCTCCACATTTATCCACTGAAAACAAAAGTAGACCAGCCAGTTCCTTCATGTAACTTTTTTAGTTGCTGAGCACAGAAGGATTGTTTTAGTTGCTGACTATTCCTACTGAGATACATTAGCCTAGAGTTTCTAGAGTACACCCAGATGCTCAGGAAAGAAGAGCAGGTAGTCCTACATCGTAGAAGGGTAAGAGGAGCTCAGAAATACCCAGAGTCCACAGTCATTTGAACATAAGATCTGAAACCCAATGTTTCTACAGAGGGGTGTGATGAGCCTCTCACTTTGAAGTCTTCAGGTTCTGCCACCCACTTCTAAGGACAGATTCACTGCACCTTCTCCAGCTACCAGATTAATCATTCTTTCAGCATGGTCTTAATGGAAATGCACTCTGGCAACCAGACTTTAAATGCTCAAGAATAAGTTACTGAATTACATTACAGGGCTTTTCTGTGAGAAGTTGTATAATCAGACAAACATTTAATAAATTAACAGTAATTAAGAAAAGCATTGATGAGTGATGAGCATAAGCATGCTGCCAAGAATGCAAAAGTGGCAGGAGTGTCCCTGATATTCTTTAAAGAGTCTCGTGCTGAAAGGCTACACTAATTCTGTGGGTTTTGAGCTTATTTCTGAATTATAGGGAGTTAGGCAGAGGTGAAGGAAAGAATCCTTTGAGTGAAGAGGCCAGTAAATACACAGGCATAGAGGAAAAGAGTGTGGTGGTGAAAGCATCTACAGGATTTTGAAATGTGCCCTCATTGTGCTAAAGTGGCAGAGGAATGGCATCAAGCATAGAACAAGGACAGAACCTTACTAGGAGTTGGAAATAAGGCTGTGGGCTATGGGTTTCATCTCTAAGACAGTGGTAACTCGTTAGAAGGCACTGAGCATCATTTAATTTTCATCTACAAAAAATACTTGAAGTTAGATAAGTGTTTTCATGTAGCAAAGATTGGAAGGACACTGGAAAGGAAATCATTGTATTTAGATGTAAGAATGACATAAATGGGGCTGTTGCTTTGCTTATTGCTTCCATATGATCATCAGCTTTTATGGTAGATTGGACACTGACAACGTGAAAACAAAAGGACTCAAGAATAATTAGGGTTTAATTGTTAACAAATGGGGAAGGGGTGGTTATTTAACTCTAGGGGAGGGACAATTCATGGGCACAGAGAGAAAACATATGCTTTTGATGGACAATAATTGTGATGCTTTGGGATATACCAAGGGGTGTTTCCAACTGATGCTCTCCAGAAAGTAATAGTGGAAAAGAGGGGTTTTGGGTACATGCAGGAGCATTCCACAGACAAAGAAGACTGAGAAACAGCAGCTGAGTATGAGGAAATAAAAACCCAGGTAGGATGGCTTTGGAGATGGAAAGAGTGGTTCCAGAGAGAAGCTTCTACTCTTTGTAATGTTAAGAAATCCTTGGTAAAAGCTTCATCCAACAGTCAAATGCCAGGTTGGACATGGTTCTCCAGGAGAGGTGGTGATGATGATAACAACAACAATAATAATGGACTTCCTCATCTTAATATCATATGTTTGGGTAAATCGTTTATCTCTCTGACAAGGAGTTTCATACAAGATTCTTGGATTAACTGTATATCGACGATACGGGCAGCTCCTTGATGTAGAGCCTGTATACTGATCAGTCACATGGAAGTCAACTTTGTCCATCTGCAAGCTATTGGGACAGTTTTCTTTATTTCCAACTCAGCAAAACATGAGTGAAACTTAGACGCAAATACACATGAAAGCTACATGTACATCAGTGGGCTTTCTTGATTTTCAAGCAAAAATACATGTAAAATGAAGATAATCAATAACATCATTATCCCTGTTCAGCTTCTTCTCTGGACCACCCTATTTGGGTGGAATACGTCAAAGTCACCTTGGAGGTGGGATTCAGACCCTTCTGTCTGGAGCAACATGTGCCTTTGAAAGCAAGTGTCCTTGCAGCCCACTGTAACTCTGTGCATCCTTGTATCACCCTGCGTGGCCTGCATATGATTCTAGCTCACTGAAGTTTCTTGAACTTGGCTTCTGGCCATATCTCAGAAGCTTAAAACCACCAATGTTTATGACTTGTCTTTTCTTTCTTTCTTTCTTTCTTTCTTTCTTTCTTTCTTTCTTTCTTTCTTCTTATCTTTCTGTCTTTTTGTTTTTGTTTTTTGAGACAGAGTTTCTCTGTGTAGCCTAGGATGTCCAGTAACTCACTCTGTAGGCCAGGCTGGCCTCAGATTCACAGAGCTCCTCCTGCCTCTGCCTTCTGAGTACTGGGATTAAAGGCTTGCACAGCACCGCCTGGCTGTTTTATTTCTTCTTGTAGTATATGTTTCACCTCTTAAATTGCCACGCGATTCTGTTAGAAACTTAGCTCCTTCTTCTACTTCCCAGCCCAGACAGCTGTTCACAGAGCTCCTCAGCTTCTCCTTCCTTACACAGTACTTATTGCCTTAATACCACCTTACTGCTTAAAGCTCTTAAGCAATTCTTAAAAATCCGGTTTTATAGTACATCATATAAGAGATATCCTGGTCTCCTATTGTATGACTTTCCAGCTTCAGGATTCAATCCACTATCCCATCCTGACTTAGCGTCAGTCACAAACATGTTCTGTGATTTTTCTGACATGTTTTTCTGATTCTCAGATCTCACCCAGACTGCTGCCAATTTCCAGCACCCATCTGCATTCTTATTCTGCCAGCATGCTCTATCCCTCAACCTCTGTTCACATGGCTCCCGTTCTAAGTTTGTTTTTGTTTTCAGCCATCTCTTCCAAAAGAGTGATCTGTGGTCATGAAATGCAGCCATGCTACCTATCTGTGGGATCTGCATCAGTAGATTCAACCAACTGTGGGAGATACTTTCTAAAAAGGCATCTATACTGAATCTATGCAGATTTGTCATTAATCCCTGGACAATGGACTGTAACAGTTACTGCAACCCTGTGCTACTATGTCTCACCTACAGATCATTTAAATATATGGTGGCTGCATAGAATATCAATACTGTTTTTCCATAGGGACTTGGGCATCTGCATGTTTGGATATTCATGGAGAATCTGGCATCCATCTGCCTCAGATACCAAAGGACAACTTTTTCTCTCTTTACTTTTCAAGATGTATTATAATTATTTATTATTTATCTTCAGTAGGCTGAGAATTTCTACACTTCAGGAATATTTAGATGGCCTTCATAATATCTTGACTCCCTTCTCATAATAAGATCTCAGTAGATATTAGTTAAATGCATTTTCCAGTTAGAAGAGGAACACACACACACACCCTCTCTTCCATTTCCTCTAATAACTAACAGTGCCTGTTCTAGATGTTTTGTTGAGAAAGAACAGATGAAATGGTGGGATGAAGCTTCTATTTATGTTTTATACAGTGTTAGTATTTTCTTATTAAGCATATATGGGCCTCAAGGAATGTCTTTATTAATATTTGTCATGGAAAAGCATAGATTTACTTTTTCATCTTAGCACTGTTACACTATAATAATTTTTAACAGTGATAAGGCAGTGTCAAGCCTACTTTATCATGATAAGAATTTACTTCTCTGGATTCCTGGTTATTTGAAGGACATGCAAGGATTGACTGAGATGTCCAGAAAGATTATTTTGGCAATGGCCTTAATTAGAATCCTAGAAATGAGATCAGTGAGAATATGAGATTTTTTTTCCAGTACCATTGTTGTAATTGCCAGATCACTATTCTATAGGTTTATTTAAAATTGGACAATTAAGGATGTGCATTGTATATTGGTGTGACTATAAATCTAATAGATTATAATGGTATTTTTCAAACACCATTGAAGGTCGATTGTTCAAAATAGCTATAGATTCACAAAGTCTTTGTGCAAAGAGGATCATTGAAAACATTGAGGACAGATAGAGTTTGCAAAACCAATAATCCTTGCAAAAGAACTCAGAAGTCTCCAGAACACAAGAGTTATCTCCACTGCCCTGAGCTGCCTACCATAACTACGTGGTAGAACTAGACTCTCCTACTGAGGAGACCACATACTTTGGCTGTATAGAGAAATCATTTGAAAGTGCCTTGGAAATTTCCTTTCTGCTGGCTAGTTTCCCCAGTGCCTGAAGGTAGTATATAGACTGTTGTTTTTGTGTTTTGTGTTTTTAAATGCGCATTAATGGTCTTAGTTCTTACCAAGTGCTTGGCCCTGTATGTACGCTACCAAGCTGCCAGGCAGTGTGTGCCCACGGGTAGAACAGTGGCAGGACTGTTATCAGATACTGTTTCCTGTTTCAATTCGAGGCCTGCACCGTGGGAAGCAATGCCATGCCCAGTACCGTCATTCTGGTACCATGCTGTGGTGGTTGGCCCCACACACATACACTTATGGCAGCACTAACTGGATTTGGCAGCTATAATAGTAACAATAACAATAATAATAGTGACATGAAGTCAGAGGGAGTGTGTTCTGGGATGTGGAGAGAGTTGTAACAGGAAATTGGGGGCAGGCATAATCTTATTTTATTGAATATATTATGAACTTCTCAAAAATAAAGAAAACATTAAAAAACAGCTAAATACCTTGTAATTGATATTTGATCATATGTGTGCGCAGTCTGACTTTCACAGACACAACATTCTACATATATGATTGAGAGACCTAATTATCTGTCATCAGAATTCATTAAGTCATTGCCACCGAATAAGAACCTGGATGGAAATATATAGAAGAAAGTTAGCGTATTTTGACATATAAATTAGCTTTTTAAAATTTGCATTCTTATTATTTTTGAGAATTTTATACAGATTTTTTCCTAATGATCCAACTTAATCAGGCTGGTAGCACTTAGGGAATGTGGCAGATGGCTGTTTGCATTAAATACTGCAGAGCTATCAGAGACTCTGTAGGGTCCCTAGGGAGTCCCCAGCAACCCCTTTGAAGTACAGCAGTTACCCAGGTTGTTAAATGATCATCAGCATCATACCTACAGGAAACTTTAATGTGAAGGACAGCAGGAACACTACTGCCAGAGGAACAAGATGTTACATCCCCAGGTTACCACTGCTCTGTGCTGTGAAAGAACGGGCGAGGCTACCATCTTCCCCTAGGGAATGCGGTAACCTGACTTCAATCACAGGGGAAGAATATGGAGTCTTGGGTTCTCAACTTGGAACTCCCTTGTGCTCTCTTGGTCTGACTGTCCTTCCATCACCAGCTGTGGACACGGTCCCCTCTGATGATCTATCGAATCTGAATAAATATAGAACTTCAGACAGAAAATCAAAATGGACTGTATTCCCAAACTGAGTTTCTATAGTATGTTGGAAGGGAAATCTCCATGTAGGCTGATGGTGCTACAGTGATTGAGTCCCTGTGTCTTGGAGCTAGGTATCCTGTTAAGTCATTTTGGGTAAGTGCACAGAATTGTAGATAAAAATAACCTCAGCTTACTTTACTTTTGTGCTTTACATGAACTTTGAGAGCTTAGGTGGGGAAGGAATCAGTGTTGATACATCACAACCAATTCATCAATATCTCAGAAATGAAAACATAAACTGGCAGATGTCTCCCTAACCACTTTCTTAGCCGGGGTCTGGCTGTCTTTTATTACAAAGAGAAAGCAACACATGTTCCTTATTATAACACTTTCAAAGCAGGCACGCCCAACCTTTCAAGAATACTTTGTTAAAATGAGAAAGAATTGGGAATCCAGCAGATTCAGGCAGTTCATTGACAAAGAGGCCATTATGTGTGAGTTAACGAATCCTAGAGCCAGTCTGGTCTAACTCTGAGGTCTGTGTTATTCAAACAGTAGCCTTGATGAACTCTTTTTACCTACATGTATCACCTGAATGCAATCCTCGGGCTGGGGCCATAGATTTCTGGGAGGATAGGCAGAGAGACACCAGCATCATTTGCAGTCATTTGAGTCTATGTGCAACCTGGAATAATTGGTACCTGTTATTGACAGCCTCATATGGTGTCGAATTGTTACTCCTTTGCTCCTCCTTGCACCATTTGCCCTTGAAGCATGGTGTCAACCCTAGCTCCATGGGAGTGTTTCAGTTCCACACGTTTGTGGGGTGAGTCCAGTTAAATCCATAATGCTGATGTAGAAGTTGATAGTGGTAAGAAGTCAAAATTTGAGAACTCAGTTGTTTCCAGTACCACTTATCCCTAGCATTGAATTTTCGCTGTTGACATTCAGGGTTGTAATGGGGACATGCTTTATCTGAAATTCAAATTCTACTAAGAACTGTGATGCTGCCTGGCTAAGGTCACAGGCCCTTTCCTGACTAGATTGGAGGCAGAAAAAAATTAGCATTTAGTAACATTTTCTTTTCAGAATTCTAAGAGAAATGTAAGACTCACAGATGTAAAACATAATTTGTTCTGCTTTCCTTATTTTTCCACTCATAAATTCCAACCTTTTTAGCTTTGCAACATGTCCTAGATGGCAAGTTACAAGTTTCCCCTCATTTTTCATTCCTGTTTGTGTCATTTTTTATATCATCTCATTTGCTTGACTTAGGACATGAAATTTCAAGCAAATAAATCACTATGATGTGACTTTGAAGAAAAGGTCTTGTGCTGAACTCTTCTGAATTCTGTGATGTTAGTGGTACCTGTCATGTGATTAATATGGTTTGGCTTGTTGTGCCTTTCTTTTTTTTTTTTTTTTTTTTTTCGTTTTCTCTAAAAGCCAGAATGTATTAGCAAATACTAAAGTGTATTTGTTTCAAAGTGTGATGAATTTGTGTGATTTTCGTCTTTTTCAATTAACCATTTTGGAATTAGATCTGCCTTCCTATCATATTTTTCTTATAAAAAGTTAGAAGGCGGCTTCTCATGGCCAGGGATGAGTTACTTATGGGGTGAAAGAAGGTTCATTGTGCCTGTCACTCAAATCCAACCTGCAAAGCCAGGCTCAAGAGGCATGAGAATTCACTTTAGTCAGACTTGAACTTTCTCACTGTGCCCATATTTCTAAGTTTTCTAAGACAGTTCTTTTCTGGCCCTGAACTCCCCCGTGCTCTTTTACTCTTCCCTTCTTGTTGTCCTTCTTTCATGTCTGACAGTGCCTGGCTGCAGTGGCCTCAATACAGCTCCTGTTTACCTCTATTCCACTCTGTGTCCTAGGCCTTCTCTAAAACATCTCTCTCAATTTCTGAGCTCACTCTCAATGTTGAATACACACACACGACCTCTGTAATAGCCCGGGAACTCTTTCTTAGGCTGTATGTAATTCAAGGTATACTCGTATATGAGTGTCTGGGAGTTGCTAGGCTTATGGCCATGTAAACTCATTCTTACCAGAAGTTTAAAAATAGTCGTTATTATGCAAAAAGCCTGGTGGCAGCTGGGCAGTGTCCCCCAGGACTTTAGTGGAGCCCCTCTTCTGTGTCTCTTTGCATTGGGCGCCCCACAACCTTCTCTGACTATGGCTGTATGAACCTCAGTCTGCGTTCACATTGCCTTCTCCATGGGAGAGTTACATCCCTCGCTGCCCCAGCTCAAAATCTGGATCCCAATCACATCTGGAAAATCTTTTCCTTACCCTCTCTGTACCTCTTCACATCCCCGCTGTTGGTGTGGGTGTTTTACAGGGACATTTATTTAGCCCAACAGTTGTATACCTTCAGATCCTAAGATTGCTGTATTTTACAGTCTACTGCTCATAGCCATACACCAAAATCCATTATTTTAGACAATTAATATACTCCAAATTAAACTCATTTCCTGGGAGGTTGGGTAAGGGTGAAAACTTTGACAGTTATCAAATGTGACCCACCTTATAACAAAGAGTTTACCAAAAATAGATAGATGAAGAGAAAGCATGAATTTAATTGAGAAGTATGCATTGTTGATAGAAGCATAAAAGACATGAATATTTAAAAATCACCACTTTCTAGACTTTTTTTTTTTTACTTTAAACAATTTTGTTTTTTAAGAACTCTTTCTCAACAAAAGTTCTGCTTGTAGGAATAGCATTTTAAGACTTCTGGTATAAAAGTAATGACATGAAAATATAAATTTTAAAAGGTTTGATTAAAGTATATAACAAAAGTGTTTTAATTGTAACTGACTCACTTGATTTACAAAGTTTGAATATTTATCAAGTTGTGATTTTATTAAATATTATCTTTGTAAAACATATATCCATAATTGTCATGAAGTTCTCCTTTAACATTGCCACACAATTGTAAGAAATGCTTTTTTAGACAGAAGCATATCACCCATTATGCATTGTTTTGAAAAATAAGAGTGAAATATCCACTGCCAAATACACACTGGAAGACCCATTTCAATGCTCATGTCTTTTAGCTGAAAGTAAAAAGTGTTAAGAATGAAGCGATATAAATAAAGCTCATGAGAGGCGCTTTCCAGATATCTTGAGAACAAATAGATCGATATGTTCTCAAGCTGGAAAGTAAAGTCAATCTTTGTAGAAGATGTGTCTCAAAAAATGTGTGTGTGAGACTTGAATAATAAATTCTGAGTGGTTCACTGAGCGCAAAATATTTCCCCAGTAAAGATGCATAATTTTGTCTTTATAAGTGTTCTGGCAAATGTAGAGTGCCCACTCCACCCCAGACTTCCAGAGAAAAATTAATGAGATCTCAAGGATTGTTTGTTTTCCTGGAGCCAATGTCAGAGAAGAAGGAAAGAAAAATATAAAAGATTCACAGAAAAGTTGGAGACAAAGCCTCATATATTTGCATCTGTATTGGCTATTGATCTGAGAGTTCATGCCAGAAGTGCTTTGCTAGGATTTAGCCAGGATATTTGATAATAAAAAACACACTGGTGACCGCAGCTTTGGTGACTTTACATTTCAATTGAGAAATGATCACACAAAATGAAAAAAAAAAAACTGAGACAGTCTTCCTAAAATCATAAGACACTCTAATAACACCAATAAAATAAAACACAAGGACAAAGAAATGCACACAAGACATCTACATTGTCACCTGTCCCCACCCTGTGCACGCTGCCCTCAGTTCCCACGCCTGCTCCCTGCCGCCTCCCAACAAAGATCCTGCACACTTCCCTTTACACATGGTTCCTTTAAAGTTCTTTAACCATTTTGCAAAATGAATCTCATCACATGACTCAGAAATTCACTCCTGTATTAAGTAAGGTCAAGCAGTTTATTTCTACTTCTTTTCTTAAAAAAATATTAGTTTATAATGCTGATAGATATCAGAATTGTGAAAGAAAGTTGACCGAAGCAACACAGTAAACACCCTATGAAGACAGTCATAATTCAGATTTTGCTGTAGCATATTACTTATCCCTAAAACTATAGCATACTAATATGGTGCTTTGGATAATATTTTTACTTTATTTTTATTAATTAGAGTTGATTCATTTTGTATCCCCCTGTAGCTCCCTCACTCTTCCCCTCCATATCCCACTCTCCCTCCCTCTTTCCCACCCTTACCCCTCCCCCAGTCCACTGATAAGGGAGGTCCTCCTCCCCTTCCCTCTGATCCTAGTCTATCAGGACTCATTAGGAGTGGCTACATTGTCTTCCTCTGTGGCCTGGTAAGGCTGCTCCCCCGCTCAGGGGGGAGGTGACCAAAGAGCAGGCCAACCAGTTCCTGTCAGATACAGTCCCTGTCCCCATTACTATGGAACCCACTTGGACACTGAAATGCAATGGGCTACCTCTGTGCAGGGGTTCCAAGCCATCTCCATGAGTGGTCCTTGGCTGGAGTATCAGTCTCAGAAAACACCCCTGTGCCCAAACTTTTTTGGATCTTTTGCTGTCCTTGTGGAGCTCCTGTCCCCTCCAGGTCTTACAATCTCCCCCTTCTTTCATAAGATTCTCTGCATTCTGTACAAAGTTTAGCTATGAATTTCAGCATCTGTCTCGATACTCTGCAGAGTAGAGCCTTTCAGAAGCCCTCTGTGGTAGGCTCCTGTCCTGTTCCCTGTTTTCTCACTCCTCTGATGTCCATTTTCTTTGCTTTTCTGAATGGGGATTGAGCATTTTAGCCAGAGTTCTCCTTCCTGATTAGCTTCCTTTTTTTTTTTATAGATTTTATTTTAGTATGT
Organism: Psammomys obesus; assembly: GCF_907164565.1. Lineage (NCBI taxonomy): Eukaryota > Metazoa > Chordata > Mammalia > Rodentia > Muridae > Psammomys > Psammomys obesus. The sequence goes on from NW_026594428.1 coordinate 19,708,081, forward strand.
TTATACTATATTATATGTTTAATATCCACTTATGAGTGAGCATATACCCCGTGTGTCTTTTTGCTTCTGGGATACCTCACTCAAGAAGATCTTTTCTAGTTCCCATGATTTACCTGCAAATTTCATGATTTCCTTGTTTTTTATTGCTGAGTAATATTCCATGGTGGATCAATGGAATTGGATAAAAGACCCAGAAATAAACCCACACACTTATGGACACCAAATTTTTTACAAAGATGTCAAAACCATACAGTGGAAAAAAGATAGCATCTTCAACAAATGGTGCTGGTCTAACTGGATGTCTACATGTAGAAAAATGCAAATAGATCTATACTTATCACCCTGCACAAAACTAAAGTCCAAGTGGATCAAATACCTCAACATAAAACCAGACACATTAAATCGGTTAGAAGAAAAAGTGGGGAAGAGCCTTGAATTCATAGGCACAGGAGACAAATTCCTGAAAAGAACACCCAACAGCACAGGCTCTAAGAGCAACAATCAATAAATGGGATCTCATGAAACTGAAAAGCTTCTGTAAAGCAAAGGACACTGTCATCAAAACAAAACGAATGCCTACAGATTGGGAAAGGATCTTCACCAACCCTATATCTGAATGAGGGCTAATATCCAGTATATATAAAAAAACTCAACAAGTTAAACAGCAACAAATCAAGTAATCAAATTAAAAACTGGGGATCAGAGCTAAACAAAGAATTCTCAATAGAGAAATATGGAATGGCAGAGAAACACTTAAAGAAATGTTCAATGTCCTTAGTCATCAGGGAAATGCAAATCAAAACAACCTTGAGATTTCACTTTACACCCATCAGAATGGCTAACATCAAAAACTCAAGTGACAACACATGCTAGAGAGGATGTGGAGAAAGGGGAACCTGGTGGGAATGTAAACTTGTACAACCACTTTGGAAATCAATCTGGCACTTTCTCAGACAATTAGGAATAGCGTTTCCTCAAGATCCAGCTATACCACTCCTAGGCATATATCCAAAAGATGCTCAAGTACACAAGGACATTTGTTCAACCAAGTTTGTAGCAGCTTTATTAGTAATAGCCAGAAGCTGGAAACAGCCCAGTTGCCCCTCAGTTGAGTAATGGATGTAGAAATTGTGGATAATTTTTAAAAATTGTTTTAGAAGGCCCCATATTCATGTCCTTTAAAACATTCAAATAATCTTAGCCAGTTCACCTCTGTATGGTAGTTTTCATAGCTTAATCCTTCCAGGATACCTCTCTATAAATGCAGAATAAATATTAATTCAGCTAAAACACAATTTTCACTCACTAATCTCTAGCAAGTGTCACATTTACACTGTACATAACAATGGGCACAATTAAATTTTTAAAGGAGAAAATAAAGCATTACAAATTATGATTCCACAACCAGATGCATTTTGGGAACTATTAAAATAAGCAGAGCAGTCTGCGGTACACAGCTACTGTGATGTCAGTACTTTAGTTCCATGCTTGACTGAGCTCCCACTGGGTCATGTACATACTAATACTCTCAGGAACTCGTGTATAAAAACTTCTCATTCCTTTAGTAGTTGGATTTTCACTACATTTAAGCTTGCAGAATGGTCAGTACCATATGTCAAGGCAGCCTTACTTGAATTCATGGAAATAATTTATTTAAAACTTCAGATCCAAAAATATTTCTCCGAACCTGTAGCCAAGAGTCACTGCTGAGACCACACTTAACTTCAATTATGGTTTTCATTAATGGCATCTCTTCTGAAGTGTGACAGCTGTTTGATTCCTCCATGTTATTCCACCATAACTTCAGGTTTTATACTAGAGACAGTAATATTTCTCGATGTATGGGTGCTTACAAATTATTGTCTTTCATAGCACCACCCCGGCAGTTTCGCCCCAGCTGAGGAGTGAGTCTGTAGGAACTCTCCTGTCTCTCTTAGTTCTTGTTCTTCTGTCCCCTAGTCCAGTTGTCCTCCTTGGAGTGAGTCAGTTGCCAGAGGCATCTGTTTCCCAAAAGCCCTGGTTTATCATTTGTCCTTCCTGAGACCTCAGAATTTCAGGAGTTTAACAGTTTTTGACACCAGTGAATGACTAGTGTAAAAATGTAAACTTAGGCTTTCCTTTGTCAACTATAAAGCCTGGGAGAATGGTAGCTAATGTTACCTCAGCTCTCACCCACACAGAACTGAGATTCCGTGCTCTGGTTTCCTTCTCCTTGAGGGTGTGAATGTGCATGTTTTCAGGAGTAGCCAGTCAGAACGGAGCAAACAGGTAAGTGGATAGACATGTGCTGTGACACGGACTGTGGCCTTAGCCTCACACTTTCCTACACATTTATTGTAACACAGTATTTACATTGTGTCTTTCTCATATCCTTATCATCATCTTTTTTGCATGTGAGTGGTTTGCAGGGTTAAGGAATGAAGTGTCTGCTCTATCATTGTGAGGATCCCTGTTCTGGATCATTCCTTCCCCCCTCTTCACACAGCTGTCCCTGTGTACTTCCTGCCCATAGTTAGTAGAGATGTTATTGGTGGCCATTTGTGATGAATCCACTCAGCCAGCACCCAGGCTTCAACCTGCATGTGCCTTTTCCCCATAGTGGAGGTGGAAAGCTAATGGTGTGTTCTAGAGCCAGCTTTGTCTTTGGTGCAGAACATTTTCCATTCGTTGATTTTTCTAGCAACTATACATTGTTGGCTGATTGTGTGTAGGCCATTGTTCTAGGTGCTATATATAAGTCAATGAACTAGGCAACCCAACCTCCTGGCAAGGTCCAGTTTGCTTCTTGGGGTACAAAAAAAAAAAAAAAAAAAAAAAAAACAAGTCAAAAGTTTTATTTGTCTTTGGAATTTAGGACTTGTTTTTGGTCTTTTCTCCAGTGAAGAAAAGGCTTCTAACATGCTGCAGAAGTGATTGCCACTGACATAAGTTTGGATATATTGTTATAAATAGTTGAGCATAAGTATGCATATGGAGGCAGGAACCATGGCTATGGGATCTTGAGGAAGACAATTCCAGAAAGTGAGATTAGGTAGTCAATAGGCTGCACACCAGGCTGCCCAAATCGGGACTTCCTCCAGTGGCCATGTGCACCAGAAGCCACCTGGAGAAGAGTCCACAGAGGCAACAGGAAAGGTTATACAATAATCTAGATATCTTTGCCTTTTATTGCTGGTCGAATAGCAATGGTGGGATCTCACATCTATGCAGAAATAGATCTCTGCTGTTGTATCAATGTCAGTCTGTGTTTGAGTTCCTAAAACCAACCCAACTTTTGCAGGCCACACCCTGGCCAGGCAGTTGTTGCCCTCAATGAATCACGAACTGCTTAAAAATCAATACTTGGGCTGTGAGTGGGTCCAGAGTTTTTAAAAATGAATACCTTCTATGACACATGAATCGATGGACTTTTTTGATTAATATATACTGAATGCCAACAGCTCTGACCTTAGACATGTACAAATTTGTGTGCTTCGGGTATGTATTTTTCTGAATCACAGCAAAGAGAAACAAAGAAACTACCAGAATCAAATAACCAAGAGGCACTTGGCTTGACAGTCTTAGTGGCAGGACAGGGCAGGCTCAGATGTGAGCCATGAAGTTTCAGTGTTAGTGAACACGTGAAAAGCCTGAAGCTTTGACACACACCCAGATAATACCTTCATCCAAAATTTTATGGTAATGGAACTTATCACATGAAGTACAAACAGCTAAGTGAGATAAATTTGGAAAAAACCAAATCTTTCTAGTGCATCCAAGTTCAAGGAATTGTCACTTTTTACATTGGATTTGGGAAGTAATTTTACCCAGAGGAAAGAATGGCCTTTACTGGTGTGTCATTGTTGGTCCAAATATGACACAACACAGGGTTTACTATTACCTACCCGAGTCAAAGACACCATGAATTTAAATTTGTGTCTTTATTTAAAAAAGAAGTCTTGCACATGTGCTATAATGAGTATGAGGTTGTCATCATTGGCCGGCGTCAGGCCTTGATCCAGTGGCCTTCCAAGAAGGGCAATTTTTGTTTCAAATACAACACAAGGAGAAGTCCTTGAGAAGCCCTTGTGTTGTCTGCAAATGTTGTAAGTGCAAACCAAGGAATATCAAAGACCTCTTTCCTACTGAAGACTGGGACAGAGACTGAGTCCTCCTCTCAGTGTGTAAAGGGGCTATCCATTACTGCCCTATTTTAAAATACACAGCTTCCAAATCTGTAAGTACAAATTTATTTTGTTAAAATCACACAGTTTGTCATCCAGCCCTGGAAAACTACAGCATTATCTATACTAATTTAAAAAACAAACAAATACATGATGAATATTCAACATGTCTGGAGCCACTATGTAAAGCCAACGTGACTTCAATTTGGTAATTATTATGTGAAAAAAAAATATAGGCCTCAGTATACTGAATAAAAATACTTTAATACTTACGGGATCTCAAGGAATAAGATATATCACTGAATTACATATTGATGTTAGTACAGGAAGAATTAAAACCAAAGATATAGGCCTCAGTATACTGAATAAAAATACTTTAATACTTACGGGATCTCAAGGAATAAGATATATCACTGAATTACATATTGATGTTAGTACAGGAAGAATTAAAACCAAAGCACAAGAAAACATTAGTTAAACTAGAGGAAGTTTTATTCTAGCCTTATGCTTTTGAGGGAAGCAACTGAAGTCTCTGTCTGGCATAATCAGATAGACAGGTACCCTGTGGATCCAAATGAAAAAACCAAACATAAGACATGAAGATAATGATGAGCACTGGACAGCTCTCCCAAAGTGACTGAAACATTTTACCTCTGCACAGCGAGATTTATGTCATCCTGGAGCAGACAGGAATGGCAGATAAAGGTAAGCAGTGAAGACAGCCTTATTCAATGTTGGCCCGACTGATGATCTACTCACACACCACGAAATGCGCATTTGTTTCAAGTTTCGTTTCAGTTTTGCGTGCTTTGAACAAAGAAATGCCCTCACACTTCCTGATAATTTGTTTGTAATGTGGTGACAATGTAACGTCCCCAGTGTGTCACAGAAATACATGACATAATATGAATGCAAACATATGAAAAAAGAAAAACAACAACAACAAAAAACACAAAAGCCCTCAGGTGGTTGTTAATTTTTGGTGCTGTGTAATTAAACTAGTTTTTTTTAATGTTATCTTTTGCCAGTATCTAATTAGCAGAGCCATCTGCTGAAAGAGCAGTGGCCCATCTGCCTGGAATGTTGTTCTCTTCATTGTTATGAAAAGCATCCACCACTGCTAGTCCCCATCTAATTAACTTCTCTTGCTGTGGAATGTGATAATACACAGCTTTGTTTATATACTTCTGAGAACTGTAGATTTATATGTATGGAACAAGTACATAAAAATTGCCAATCTTTTTCTTTGCAACATCTGACTTACTCTTGAGTCACATCTCCATTTTTCATGACTGGATTGTGTCCCTGAGCAGAATGATGAGGCATGTAGTCTATCATGAAACAATTGAAAGTTCCTTACGTGCCTGGTTTCTGTAGTTCTAACAGCAGTGTTCTGCTGTTAGAATGCCTCTCTATTGATGTGACTGCAGCACTGTGACTTGCCAATAATTGAGAATGTCACTGGACTTGAGATGTCCCACCATGACACTACTGTACCAGGAAAAGGGTGTGTGTGCTACTTTGTGCTCCAATCAACTTTGCAGGAAACTCTTCTATTTCAAAATTCAAAGTAATTTTCTTTCAAAATTAACTTGAAACATTTCAAATTAATGCCATCAAACATTTTCTAGCAGAATGTATTCTACTTAGCAGATATTTAATAAATAATAAATGAAAAAGAGACTTCATGTAAGGAGCTACAGCAAACCCTTTAAAATCTATTTAATATCACGGAAGATATGTATATGTTTTTATAGAAAAATGGACTACATGTAGGAATCCTCAGTTCTTATAAATGTAGTTCTTCAAAATCATTGATTCACTGAGTATCCGAGTAATCACTATTATTGTTTTGTGTTTGTTTCTGACATGTTTAATGAACATTGAATGTTGAATAATAGAGTATTCATCATTCTTTTCTCTCCTGTAGTAGAAAAGGCAAAAGCAACAAAAAGTAAAGATTATTTTTTTAAAAAAATTTATGGTATAAGACTGAGTTATACTCAGTCTTAGCAATGTGCAATGCCTTAGCACTTGTTTTGCTGCCACAAAAATAGGTTTGAGTGGGTATAAAAGTAGCTAAAGTAAATGTGAAGACAATCTATAGAGCACTTCCTATGTCAATTGTGGGCTTTGCTCCAAAATAAAGGTACATGTACAAATAACCAGTTTCAGTGAGAGCAGAATGTAGTTTGAGTCAAAGGTCTTTCATCTCCAAGGTTGGGTCCTTACAATGGAAGGTATTATAAAGGAGCTCAAAAGGAAGCTGAGCTTGAACAAAAGTGCAGGAATTTTTGAGAAGTAAAACCTAAAGCAAGCTAATTCCATTAACCCCTGTGGTTTTCTTCCCTGGAAACATGGTTTCCATAGTTGCCAGAAGACCCACAAGGCAAAGTCTAGTTTGGTGAATGAAAATATAAATGATGTGAGATGAATCCAGAACTCTTAATTTTCTTGTAAATCTAGAAAAGTCTCTTTTTCCAACCTCATTTTTTATTCAGTTCTGCAATACCTAACTACATGTGTTCCTTACTATCTTCTCTTGGTAAATTCCCACCATTGGTATATAATTTCCTTCTCCCTCTCTCCATGAATAATGTGAGGCCACTGAAAAGCTAAACATTCATGGTTTGTAATTAATTCTGGATTTGAGTATTGTTGACATGGTGATGATAGAAAGGAAATGCCTCCAGTAGCTGCCCCTCTCTACTTCAAATAAGAGAAAAGTCCTGTTTTCATATTGGTCTAATGAACTCGTGTGAGCAGTTACTGTTTTTCAGAGTTCTAGACAAAGTAATGAAATATTTATGAAAGCTCATAGTCTTTTTTGCTTTTTCTTTTCACTCCTGGACCTTGGCCAATATTTATCTTGGAAATGTGAAGGCTACTTGAGCACAGGGTAGAATTGGGAAGCTGTTTGTTTACCAGCAGCAGCAGTGGGATCTAACAACAATGATTGCACTTGATTAATATTCCCCCCTTATCCCGGGGCTCACCCTGCTCTCCAGACCTCTTATGTTTATTCAAGAGACTATTAATATTTTCCTTTTTTGTTGTTTGTATTATTCTCAGGTCTTCCACTTGATAGGCAAGGGCTCCATCCTTGGCTCTGTTTTATGGTCCCACTAGGTCAGCCAGGCTAAGTGTAATTCGTCTCCAGCCCAGGCAGGCTTCAAACTCATGATCCTTCCTGTCTGACATAAATCAGCATTTAAGTCTTTAGTGTCTCTGTGTGTGCACATACATGAGATATATGCTAATGTGTGTGTGTGAGAGAGAAAGATAGCAGGGAGAGGGAGAGGAAGAAACCTTAGGTATCATCTTTGGTGCCGCCTACCTTGCTGGGTCTTCTTTCTTTTTTAAAATTTTCTCACTTGCCTGAAACTCACTGATGAGGCTAGATTCCCTGGTCAGCAAGCTACAGAATTCCCTCCCCCCATCTCTACTTCCTCAGAATTGAGATTGATAGCATGGGCCATCACGCCTGGCTTTTTGAAACAGTGCTGACACACAGACCCTCATGCTCTCACACGAAGCACTTTACTAACATAGCTGGCTCTCTATTCCCCAACATTTCACTGTGTAACCATATCACCAGGTCAACAAGAGCCACTGAGAGCACCTCCTGAGCTGATGTGTTCACCACACAGATGTGTTCACAGCTATGTAACTTGAACCCCTCTTTCTGTAAAATGACATCAACCCCTTTAATAACATAAGCTTAAACATGTAATGAGTTCTTAAATATGTAATGAGTTATTTGTTGCTGAAGAAATGTATCAGCTTATTGATTCTATTTTATGTTTAAATAAGAGCAAAGATGCAACAGGGAGTTTTCTTTAATATAAACAGATATAATTAAAGGTCAGACAAATTTACCTGTTTATTTTTATTTTTTTAATCTGCATGTCACTGTGTGTGGACACTCCTACCTCTGTGGTGGTCTCTTCACTGTTCATGGAAATGTTTGCCACCCTGGATGGAATCCAAGGCGGTTTTTGCATCAGACACTGGTTAACCGCACCTTCGATGCCCCCACTAAAGGATTGCAGAACGAACACACTGTCTTATCAGAGGTCAATATTGACTGCATTCTTGATTCCTTGGGATCGCAATAAACAGACATGACTCTGCTCCCGTTTGGGAACACCAAGATGGTTCTCTGTGGACTGCTTTCACATGGCCTCATGTTTGTTGAGAGGGATAAGCCATCCCACACAGTTATCATGACTGCCTTTGTTATGCACCAGTGTTGGCAACAACAGCCCGACTTATATTCTGCTAGGTTTTGGAGAATTGGGAAGTAATTCTTCCAGGCAGTTGGGGGAGGCTGGTATTTTCCTGCAGATTATCTTACTTTGGTTTATACCGGGTTGAGTTGTGTTTCTCTTTTGGCATTTTTCTGCCCTGACAAGATTGCTCCTCACGTGTTTTCCTGATAATAACTTCACTGGCCCCTAATTCTGAACCCTCAGAAGTCTAATTTTAATAGTTAGGAAAAAAATACAACAAGAAGACATGAAAAAAACAGGAGAAATACTTCCCTTATAAAAGTCCACACACCACAAAACCGTAGAGAAGAACAATAATTCAGTGTTTAAACTGGTACTAAATAACTCCCAAATTTAACTTGAAAGTCACCCTGTCTGTGAAACCGGCACTATCTCCTTAGCCAGCACAGGCTCTTTGTGCCGACTTCGTCAGCATGGGTTCAACTTAAAAACTCTGTAAAATATATTAAGCATCATGGCTCTTAAAAGAGCTAGTAGCAGTGTGGAGATGGAAAACAGTCACAGAGCTCTGTCCCTGAGCCAATCATGCCCTGGCTGGCGTGTTCACAAACATTGTGGTAGCTAGACTATGCAGAGTCATCCATGGCGTTATCCACAATTGTTGATGTATGACACGCTGGGCAATAATCCCCCTGGGTTTCAATGCTTCAGAATCCCCAGTTTCATGGTTTCCTGATTTCCCGGAAGTAATAAACTTGCTGATCAGTGACTGCATCTAAATGTCCTGCTGTTTGGACTGTGGAGCAGCTTCTTAAAGGGCAAGTGTTTTCAATGTCTTCATTTTAAAGCCACCTGTGAGCCAGTGACTTGATAGCCTATATTTGGTATTAATTTTATCCCTAAGCAGGTACTGGCACAAAGGTGCATTGATATGATTTTTTTAAAAATTTTTTTCTTGTTAGTTACATTTTATTAACTCTGTATCCCAGCTGTATCCTGCTCCCTCATTCACTCCCAATCCCACCCTCCCTCCCTCATCTCCACCCTGCCCCTTTCCAAGTCCACTGATAGGGGAGGACCTCCTCCCCATTCATCTGACCCTGTTTTATCAGGTCTGCAAAGTCCTCCTTTGTGGCCTAACAGGACTGCTCCTCCCTTGGGGGGGAGGAGAGGTCAAAGAGCCAGCCACTGAGTTCCTGTTAGAAATAGTCCTTGTTCCCCTTACTATGGGAAACCAATTGGTTACTGAGCTACCACGGGCTACATCCGAGCAGGGGTTCCGGGACCCTCTTATGTCCCCTTTTCCCTCAAATTCCTAATGGTGTATTTGTTCTCTTTGCAGGCTGTGGAGTGGGAGTGTGATGAAGCTACCAAGAAGGCCTGTTACAGCAAGGGCAAATCAAAGGTAAGGAGAGCAGAGCAGTGTGTGATATCCCACCTGTGCTCAGAATTGTGCATACAGCATTTGATTCCTGGTAGTGGCTTCCCTGCAAAGTGATAAGTATGTACAGAGTAAACGCTCCATGTTTTAACATTCAATGAAATGAGTCACAGCAAACAGTCTTTCATGGAGGGTCAGAAAGCAAGCTAACACCTTATTTGTACTTTGAATCATTCTATAAGATTTAAAATAAACCAGCTATGACAGTGTTAGAAAAATGTAGGAAAACGATTTAAAATAGAATTTAATTTGCCTCTTCTGTATTTTGCAGTAGTAGTTAAATAGTTGTATTATCTTGTGGTTTGCAGGGGCACAACTCAGGGCCTTATACATACTAAACAGATATTCAACACTTACCCAACAATCACTGCATCAAACTTGTGTGCATATCCTTGTGCTCTGTTCTTTGTCTGTGAGTGCTGGAACCTAGGTTCTCAACTTCTCACACAAAGAGCATGGGGAGTTGAGGATGGGGTGCACCTACTGCTCACACACAGACCTCTCACACAACTGCGGTTTGGTGGCACACACTGGAGCTTTATCTTTCAGGAGCTCTGTCTTCAGGAAAAGCGTCCTTTGTTCCCTGACGATATTACCCTGCAGTGCCACCACAGGCTCAGTGCCCCTTGTTCTGTCAGTGACTCTGCCTTTCCAATTCTGACTGTGCTTTGGTTTGTGGGGAAACGTGAGTACAGGTAGAGGGGCAGAGAAGGCCATCCCTGCTGAGCTGGCCTCAGACCAGGAGCCTGTGGAACAGCACAGCCAATGGAGTGAACAGTATCAGGTGGCCCTCTTCTGTATGTTGACAATGAGTATGATGGTTTGTTCTTATCCCTAGCTTGTAGTGCTTGGATCTGAGGATTGGGTAATGATGCAGCTCTCAGGGGAGTAGAAGGAAAAGAGGTGGTAATAAATCATCAGCTTAGCCAAGGTAAAATACATGGACATAGAGAGGGAGGAAAGGGTGAAAGAAAAAAATGAGGAAAAAGAAGGAGAAGAGAAGGGGGAAGGAGTAGAGGAAAGAAATTGATGGGCATTGTTTACCAAAAGATATTTAATCATCAAAAATACCTCTGAGCTAAATCATTAAAAATTTACCAAGCTATACTGGTAGCTCCAGGTTACAAAGAACCAGAATATGAAATACTCCCAAGTAAATGAGTGTATAATGGTATAAATAAAAACATAGCAGAGAACTCTCTAAACTTGCTTAGGGAGTTTCATAAAATATGTCACAATGCTTGGAGACATGACTTCTACATGGCCGTGGCTTCTGTGCAATGCTGAGACTCAACAGAATGGATGAGTCATAGAACTCATATTTATTTTTACCAGCCATGTGTTCAGAACACATACCATTCTCTTGTGTTACTTTTCCTGAGGAGACATGAACAAATGAGTATCTCCTAAAACTCCGGATATGGGGTCATGAACCTTGAAGGTTCCCTGGGCTTCCTGAGTCTTGTATGCCATTATTTCCCCTCCTAGAGAAGGTTGCAATCTCCAGGAGCTGGGTACCTATTCCTAGAGCTCCTATAGGATTCCATAAAAGCCCCTACCCAGAGCAGTAAGCTGAGGTAGGCAGATTACATGGGAAGGGGATAGTGATAGTGACATAGCAAGCCCCACTGCTCAGTGGTGGACACACTGGACCTTCTTTCCAGGACTTCAGCTTTAACACGAAGCTGCCTTCAGAAGGCCTGGGCACTGGCTGGTAACCTGGCCACACTTTCTCTTCCCTTCAGGTGCCCTTTTCCTTTTCCCCTTTCTTTTCACTTTGCTTTTGGTGACTTTCTCTTACTTCTTTTATTATTATTATTATTATTATTATTATTATTATTATTATTATTATTATTATTATTTTCTGAGTCTTGTAGTTGTACCAGTAAGCAGATACCAGTAAGTTGTACCAGTAAGCAGATAAGGATTTAAGTTGACACTGGTCACAGAGTTTGTGCCTGTAAATGTGGATTTGGGTTTAGATTTTGTGAACCTCAGACTTAAGTCCCACTCCCACTCCGACCCCATCCCCACCCCCATACCATCCTCATCACTCATGAGAACCTTATTCTCTCTTCTCCATCCTCTAGCTGCATGTCCACTATTCCTGGCCTGCCTGGCTCAGCTCTTGGGGTATGGTCTCTCATTCCATCAGTTATCAGTCTTGGAACACCTGTGGCTATCTGTCTTTGCCCTGTTCTGCTGTGCTAATTATTCAGCCCTGGAACACTGGCCGTGCCAATGGTTTCTTTGTGGCTCTGGTGCCCTCCAGAATCTCTTTGGAACGTGGGGTGAAGAACAGCAATACTGTATGGTTGAATGGGCACACTAAGCTTACTCCAGGCCAGTGGATTTGATTCAGCTCCTCCCCCTCATAACTTTGGATGATGGAGAAAAGCAGTCTTCTTTAAAAGGGGACATTGCTTTTTCCATACAGTAGGTTTAGCAGCTTACCTGCCTCTGCCCACCATGGCATCACAACCCAAAATAATCAAATTTGCTCCATACGTTTCCATGGAATCTGTGCTTTAATTTACCAAATAATATATGAATTGCCAATTTTTGGATTGTTTTTTGTTTTGTTTTGTTTGTTTTTGTTTTTGTCTTATCCCTGGGAGTATTATTGTATTTCACCAGGAATCTATTTACATGTTTGGTTCACAGACTTTTATTAATGCTAGTAGTTTGCTCTATGCCTCTTCCTGGACTTTAGTCTCTCTGTGGTCCTTGTGACTTAGAAGAGAGCACCAAGATCTGTTCAGCCATCTGGAGGTTTCTCCACAACATAGTCTACAAGCTCTTGATCAACTTATTCAGGTAGTTTTCATTTTCTAGTGTATTATTACTACTTAGGGAAATTTCTCAGCTGAATACATCAGCCCGCATTTTACCTCGAGCCTTGATCTTTGGTTGCTTTTGCATGCAGAAATTTGTATTTTGTATCATTCATGCCCAGGAAGTAATACACCCCTAATCCAATGAAAGGACAAATTGTCAATACACTAAACTGAGATTTCCTAATAGAATGGGGAAAACAGATGTATTCTCACCAAATCATCCCATTATAGTTCATAAGATTTGGGTTTTAATGGATTAAGAATAATGGCAAATCTTGGTAATTATGATAATTACAACTGTTTGTTGGATTTTTAAGACATATATTAAAACAAATGAAAATAAATTTCAAACACTTTATATTATGTGCAAGATTAATTCTATTTTATTTTAGGTTGCATTAAGCATAATGGTAAATTTAGAGTCTTAAGAGGCAGTGTTTCGTTGAAATAGAATTTAGCTCATGTAGCTGCTTCTTGAGTTATTTCCTGCCTGTGATTCTTTTTTATTTTTTAGTTTCTTTAATTAAATTTTAATTTTTATGTTAATTACAGTTTATTAACTTTGTATCCCAGCTGTAGCCCCCTCCCACATTCCCTCCCAATCCCACCCTCCCTCCCTCATCTCCCCCCTGCCCCTCTCTAAGTCCACTGATAGGTGAGGTCCTCCTCTCCTTCCATATGACCTTAGTTTATCAGGTCTCATCAGGCTGCAATGTCCTCCTCTGTGGCCTAGTAAGGCTGCTCCTCCCTCGCTTGCCTGTGATTCTAATTCCTGCAGAGAGGCTGAGTTAGGAGGATCACCAAAGTCCCAGAGATTTAGGACCCCATCTCAAAACCAAAGTCAGGAATTGTGTACAATAGGAACATATGCTTACAAACTGTGGTGGCAGCTTCCCTAACCTGTCAGAATAGATAACCCTATAGCCTGGCCCACAGGGTGAGAGCAAAGGCTGTCATATCCCCCTATCCCCAAAAGTCATCTTTCCTTAGTTCACATCTCTTTTTCTTCCCTCAAATGGGCATTGGCATGGAGCCTAGCACCAAGGACACATAAAAGAAAAGAAACAAGACAGTCTCCAGGAAAAGAAGAAATCACAACACGAATGCTATCAATGGGCAGGCCCTGAGTTCAGGTTTCAGACATCCTAAAGATCTCCAGGCTGACAGATACTGGAATCTAAGTTAACTAACATTTCAGTTTGTCTAAAATACAATGATCTTTGGAGGAATAAAATTCAGGCTTTTCGTAATCGTCATGAATTTGTAAAGAAAATCCAAATACCTCAATAGATTTGCTTGTGCTGTAGTATTTGGAGAATGTGCACAGAATTACAAAGTCTCCTTTTTCCCTACAATAAAAAGAACAATACAAAAATGTGGCATTTTAAAAATGCAAAAACTTTAGGCCCTTTGACTGACTCAGTGTGTTCCTACTGTCCCCAAATGTGTGTACTGTACAGATCAATTCATTTCACTGCCATTAATATATGATGTGTGGAAGAACACGGCTGAGCCTGCAAGGGGCTACTGCCTACACCCACTTCTCTAGAGAGATGATTAATCCTCAGATGGTTGTTGAACTCAGGATAGTAAATATTTTTCTCCCCTGGGGTTGCTGGGTCAACTGCTAGCAACTTCTTATGTGTTGGAGACATGAAATTTATAATTTAGGGAGTCAAGGTCATGAGAAGTAACCCAAATCTTTGATTAAGGCTGTAAGGAAATCAGGCACTGAGATTGAGCATTCTGAATAAGGTCTGAGTTTTAATTTACTTCTATATGATTCCACTCACCATGGTTGCAATGCTGCAAGTATCGTGTGCATTAAAGCTGGAGAAAAAATCCATTTTTATTAATGCAAAAAAAACAGTATAACAAAAGTCATTGCATTTCTTTGTCTTTGAAATATGTGTTATTGAAATCAAACTGTAGAACTCTCGAAATACATTTCACATAAATATTATTTTAGACACAAATAGCCAATTGTCCTAGCATCTAACAAGAGTGCCTTGTCTGTTGCTGGTTCTTGTGTCTGGACTCAGCTACCTCCCCCGTGGCATTTAGGGACTACACAAAGGAAACATAAGTAATTATTAAGGGAATGAAAGGGCTGCTTTGTGCCTTTATGACATTTCATAATTTTCAAAATGTTCTTGTTCATGATCTCATTTTAGTATTTTTGACACTAAGTTCTTAGAATTATTGTGCTAATTGGTGGGAGAATTTGGATTAGAATCCAAGGCTCTGTGCATTGTTGTCCATTCTGTGTCCTGTGGTCCTGCTTCTTCAGCTGCCAAATTATGCTTGTAAAGATCTCAACTCCTAGTGAGTGGGAAAAGAAAGGCACAGCACCTTCTGCCTTGGGAACATGGTGCTGGAAGGCTTGAGCTTGCTGCTTTTCCCTGAAATGAGTTTTAACAAGGTATGTGGGATGCTCTCGACATGCCTATATGCTACACAATTGATTTAAGAACTAAGACCCTTCATCTTAGACACAGTCATCTTGAGTAGGTTCTGCACACCAGACACTGTGTGTGTGTGTGACTTTTCTTAACTAAAAGTATTTTCCTTTAATTTATTCTTTAAATAACACAAGATCTCAGATGTAGCCCATGGCAGCTCAGTATCCAGTTGGATTCCCTAGTAAGGGGAACAGGGATTGTCTCTGACACAAACTCAGTGGCTGGCTCTTTGATCACCTCCCCTGGATGGGGGAGCCTTACCAGGTCACAGAGGAAGACAATGCAGCCAGTCCTGATGAGACCTGATAGACTAGGGTAAGATGGAAGGGGAGGAGGACCTCTCCTATCAGTGGACTTGGAGAGGGGCATTGGAAGAGATAAGGGAGGGAAGGTGGAGTTGGGAGGGAATGGGAGAGGGGCCTACAGCTGGGATACAAAGTGAATAAACTGTAATTAATATAAAAAATTAAAATTAAAAAAAGAAAACCCACTTTGCATGAAAACAAAAAAAAACCCCACAAGATCTGTTTATGTAGCATTCACAGTATATAGCTACTAAAAATAATCTACAGATAATTAAAAGCATATCGTTAGATATGAGCAGCTTAGAGGTAAATTCTACATCTTTTTGTGAGAGGCTTGAACATCCTTATATTTTGTTACCTTTGAAGAGCCATAGACCCATGGATAGCTAGAGACAATTCTGAATTGCATCATAAACATATGTATATGCACAGCCATACATAAAGTCAAGTTTAGATACACACATCTGTATTGTTTCTCTTCATCACCTTAGATGTGCATAAAGGTAATACGTCACTAAAAGGAAGATGCATTGTTTTCACTGGGAGCACTGCAGGTAACATAAAGCTGTCAGCCTTCCAGTCTTGTTCTCACCTCCTTGGAATTGTCAAGTGGTCCATGTTCTTCTAAGGAGACACTAGAGGGTCTGTGCTGCTTGGCAGTCATATTGCTACATAGCTACACATTCTTTGATAAACAGAACATATTTGATAGGGGAGGAGGACATGATGATATGTTACAATGCAACCAGATCATTCAAAAGAAAAGGCCCCTAAAATGTACTTTCTTTCTTGGAGGCTGGAGATTGCATCCATGACCCCAAGTGGAAGCTGTTCATCCCCATCAGGAAGTCTTTTTTTGCAACTTGACCATGTTTCTCAACTACCAAACAAAATAGAATCTTCTTGAAGTGAAGGACAAGTTGGCCCACGCGTGGACCACAAACACATATGGGACATTTTAGTGTCAAAGTAGAATTAGCCAAACATATGTAGATGACTCTCACTACCAACCACAGAGGCCAAGTGGCGATTGGCTTCGGGGGACCTCAGAGATGTGCCCTATGACTATTGGGAGAATCAGAATTCAATAAGTCATCGTCACCTGTCTTCACAGTGCAGAAATGGAATATAAAGAGGGAAATCAGGTAAAATGTGGAAACCATAGGCATTTCAATATGCTTATTTGTAAGAAAAACAGTTAAGAAACTCCTGAAGCATCTTCTACCCAATCATCTGCCCATATTTCAAAGTGGTGATCCCAAGCACTGTTCTGAGCAAGTCCAGGTAACCTATAAAAAACTGAGTTTGCTGCTGACATTAGCATCAAGAATCTATGTCACAGGATTGACTGTTACTACCTTGGCACTCTGTGCCATTTTGTCTATTCTTAAATTCAACTCTGATCCTGAAACATATCTTGTGCCTCAAAGCTAAATATCTCTACTATGTTTTTTCTATTTTGCTTGAAGTTGTCTCAGCCTTTCTTTAAAAAATTAGCAAAGGTGTTTTAAGATCGTTTTCACATGCAGTTCTTTTTGAGTAAGAGGTGGCAAATTGTGAATTAAAGGGAGGAGAATCATTAAGAGGGGGGTCACGCAGGAAGGTAGTAAGCTGAGTAAGCCATGGGTAAACTCGGGTTGTGAAGTGATGAAGATGCACAGATGGGGCCCACCTCTGGTGTCATGCCTGAAGGACCTGTGAGTATGAACTCAGCTGGATTTGGTCCAACTGGTGACTACACAGCCTTCTTCACTGACCTCCTTTACGCCCTGAAGATGGGAGTCCATACAGTTGAGGCCTTCTAGAATACATTCTATTACCCGTAATAGGTACCGTTCATCACAAGCTCTCTGAGGTTTCTGTGGGCTGTTTCTGTTTTCCATCCATCAGAAAAATAGATGAAGCACTGGCCTCCTTCTCTGACCACCTTGGTCCTTTCTATGACTCCCTTCCTTCCCAACACTCAGTTGAGGAAACTGGTCAAGGCCTAGTGAATTCTTACAAAGTCCCAATAATCCGAACATGCTCCATTGCCTTTGCTGCACTTGAAATGGTCCCCGTGTTCCCTCCCTTCTTGTTTCTTTGATTGAAGAGCCACTGGAACTTTCTGTGCCTCTCTCTACATGTATCTATATCCCAAACCCCTGCTGACAGGCTGCTTCTCCATCAGCTTTGTGACATGCCTTCAGGAGGTCTGTCTCACTGACACTGTGTTTCTATTAGGGGATTTGCATAAGCACCCTGTTTGTTATCTCTGTTGTTCCCTTTGCTTTCATAATTGACTGGAGTACATGCTTTCCCCTTGCCAAGTCTGCAGAAATCAGCAGTGGGTCAGGCCTTTTCAGTCAGAACAATTTCCCCCTTGGCCTGTGCTGTTTACAGCAGTGTGGTTTCTCTAGTGAGACTCACTCCTTGGGGTGCCCTCATGCTTTGAGAAGAACATTTCCTTTACATCTCACCTTCTTTGGAAGTTAAAGGAGCAGCAAATTGAAATGGATGAGCTCTCCACCCTACATACTGTTTGTAATTTTCCATTCCCGTCTTTATTACAGGGTCATTATCACAACAGTATGTCCACTAATCCCATCAAGCACACCCAGCCCTGCATTTCAGAAGGTCTAGGTGGAGGTGCCTCATACACACAGGCCTTGGTTTCCTGTGTTTGTCCTCCCTTTGATCCTGTTGTAAACTCCGTTTCTATGCCCTGGTGTCCTTACCCCTGGGATAGGCATCTGTGTGGTTCTTTGATGCCTTTAATGATGTTCTTTGCTCGCTGGAATGCTTCTGTCCTCTCCCCAGTCAGGAAAGCATTTGGGAGCAAAGCAAATTCTGCTCCAACTGTTCTACCTTTCTCAGTTTCCAAGTATTTACAATTATTCATACTTATTTTCCAAATTTTCTGTTAACGTGAGACTTTCTTTTTTTTCTATTTTTTTTGAATTTTATTTTTTTCTTATCAGTTACATTTTATTAACTCTGTTTCCCAGCCGTGTCCCGATCCCTCATTCCCTCCCAGTCCCTCCCTCCCTCCCACATCTCCACTGTGTCCCTTGCCAAATCCACTGATGGGGGGACCTCCTCCCCATTCATCTGATCCTGTTTTATCAGGTATCTTCAGGACTGGCTGCAAAGCTCTCCTCTGTGGCCTAACAGGACTGCTCCTCCCTTGGGGAGTGGGGAGGCCAAAGAGCCAGTCATTGAATTCCTGTTAGAAATAGTCCTTATTCCCCTCACTATGGGAAACCAATTGGTTACTGAGCTACCACAGGCTACATCTGAGCAGAGGTTCTAGGTTACATTCATACATGGTCCTTGGTTGCATGTCAGTCTCAGAAAAGACCCTGTGCCCAGATATATTTGGTCCTTGTGGAGCTCCTATCCTTTCCTCATCAGACTAACTCCCCTTCTTTCTTTCTATTGCTTCTTTTTTTCCTCTCAGTGTTCTCAGCCAGTTATGATGTGTTGTTTTTGTTAGCAATGGAGCAAATAGAATAGTATATTTGATATCTCACTTCTCTTACAGAGCAAATTCATGTGAGTGTTCAATTTGCATTGCATGAGCTAAGCTTTGCAGTAGATCTGATAATGCAAACTCCCACTACTACTGAAAGTGACGTTCATGTGACCAGTGAGCAGGATTGCTGCACTATTATTGAATTTATTTTGTCAGGGTTTTTATTTGATTCAAATTATCCTGGCATCCTGGCACTCCATGCTAGTCCCATAGGGAGATCCTGCTGATGTGCCACATTCTGCCTCTGGGCTTTTACAGCTCAACTTGCCAGGCACAGAGGGGAAAGAGGAGCATCCCTACACAACTCACTTTTCTAATCACTCTGTCTTTCTTCCACATGGATTCCTGAGTAGTGCTTTGACAACATCAGCCCAACTCATGCTCAGGGTGTAATGCACACTCACTACCCCGGCCTTGATGGCCTCTTTCTGTCACCACAGTATATATTACGTCTCCTGTGGAATTTCTAACCTAGATGCCATGCCCACACAGACCATCTTCCTTGCCTGTGTGACCCTTGTTCAGTGAGGTCCGACATGGGTCTTCCACACACCTCTACCTGGTAGCTCCAACAAACCATATTCTTCCCTTAAACTTTCTCTTCAGGAACTTTCCTACAGCCTTGTCTTCCCTTCCCTTTTAGAGCAGTGGAGACCATGTTTCTTCGTTATAGCGGACAGCTATGCAGTAAATGTTATGGTCCTTGTTTTCCTGTTCAAACTGTAACTTCTAGTACAAAGAGCTTCAAATCAGTGTGTGCTGAATGAAGGGCAGCTTCCTGTCACATGGCCCTATTTATTGACAGCACTATCTTATGTTCTCCAACTGAAGCAATGTTCTGTCGTCTTTCCCAGCTCCTCTAATTCTGTTAAGTAACTACTTTCTCACATGTCCATCACTGTTGTAGGGATATGTGCTCTTTACTG
Organism: Psammomys obesus; assembly: GCF_907164565.1. Lineage (NCBI taxonomy): Eukaryota > Metazoa > Chordata > Mammalia > Rodentia > Muridae > Psammomys > Psammomys obesus. Next base: position 19,727,961 of record NW_026594428.1, read on the forward strand.
TGACCTGTAGATCACTTCTCAGCCCAGGATTCTTTCTCAGATATTCTGAGCAACACTTTCTTACTAATTATAGTGCTACTTGTAAGGGAGTTAAATTTGTTTATAGACACTTGCTATGTCTTTAATGTAGTTTTAATATGTATTAATTATACAAAAACGGGTTTCATTATAACACTTCTATACATACATATATTACACTTAGATTAGTTTGAGCCCATAACAATCAATTTCCCATATGCAACCTTCCTAGTAGGAAGTGTTATAACTTCCTATTGCTCCCTCCAAGCATTCACATATACCTTTCTTTGTTTTTGTTCAAATTCATAGCCAGTTTTTCATTAATTGGTGTTACATATCTGTGTGTCTGTGTGCATGTGTGAGTATAATCCTAAATACGAAAATACAGCCTGCTCAGTCCATGGAATATTATCTGTATGTGTATTTTCACGACTGACTATTTGGTATCAGGTAATCAAATGGTATGCTATTCCCTGGAGGGAGGGACTATTTCTCCCCCCTTTGCATAGTGTTGAGGCCTCATGAGCTAAGGCAGCCAATGCTTCATGAGCAGCATCAAATGAGTTAATTTTATTTATTTTCCTATATAGAAAGTTTCAAGAAAACTTAAAGTTTGTAGTACAATTCAAAATGAATTCATGTTTGGAAGACACAGTTATACCACACCTACCTTATTAAATATCCATGGAAAAGTGTCTGGGTATAGACACACGGTCAACAGCTTCTCTGCTGCCCAGTCAACACTGGGAAGGACTGTTTGCTCTTTGACTGGCAGGCCCAGAATATCCTTGCTCATCATCCCTCTTACCTTCAGGACTTGTCAATATGTTTCTTATACTTTTCATTTTCAGGAGGAATGTCAGAACTACATCCGTGTGCTCTTAGTGGGCAGGGACCGGCTGTTCACCTGTGGGACCAATGCTTTCACACCTGTCTGCACCATCCGCTCGGTATGTGTCTGTGTTGAGCTTCCACAAACTTATACCAGGAGCAGTCAAAGGTGATGCTTTCAAAGTCCCATTGTAAATGTGTTTCTGTACACAGAGGGAAACACCTTTGCAACGTTGCAGAATTGAGCAAATACTTTGTTTACCTCTAATCAATCAGGACTGTCATTTACAAGAAGGAACAGAAATTAATTGTATATTACATACTTAGGTATGCTTTGAAAACTATTTCAGTCAGCATTTTCCCAATGAATGGCTCTAAGCACCAATCATAAACATATACTTCTTATTTACACTTTCCTATTTTTATAGTGCTAGAAATATTATCACTTACTGAAATCGTATATGAAAAATTTTACAAACTGGATAGGAGGTATGGCAAAACTAAATGAACAAACTTATCCATAAGCAAAGTAACATTATAACTGTTATTATAGACAGGGAGTTTCATCCTACACAGCCCCTGTAGAAGCATGGCAGGGCCATTAGACATGCATGCTATCTTTTTAATTCAGGGTATTAATTTAATCTTCCCTGAGAAATATTACTAGGAAACACCATTATGTTAATTTATGGATATTACAACTTCCCTTAAAACCTTAACTTATCATCTAGGCTTACTGTTCATTATTTTGAAATTTATGCTTAGTTATTGGACATAAAGAGCAGGAGGAGGATGATAAGTGGTGGCCGAAGACGGTTTTCTGCTTCCCATATGCAGCTGTCACTATATGACACCACACACATTTCATCCTCATTATCTAGGTCATGTGGTTTTTACTTTATAGAGGTAGTTTCTAAAAATGAAGACACTGAGATAGAAAGACGTTACGTAACTTGTCAAGGTCTATGTTTCCAACAGTGGAGGAGAGGGTGAGCATGTTATTACTGCATACGCTGTCTTCACTATTTTCTTGACTAAATTAAGAGTCAAGAACCAAATTGAAATTGAGTCTTCTCAAAATTCTCCAATATAAAAAAAAACAATACAAAACAAACAACAACAACAAAAAACCAACAAACAAAAAAAAAGCACTTGGAAATCAATCTAGCACTTTGTCAGAAAATTAGGACCAGTGCTACCTCAAGATCCAGCTATATCTCTTCTAGGCATATATCCAAAAGATGCCCCACCATTCAAAAAGGACATTTGCTCAACTATGTTCATACCAGCTTTATTTGTAATAGCCAAAATCTGGAAACAACCTAGATGTCCCTCAAAAGAAGAATTGTAGTATATTTACACAATGGAATACTCCTCAGAAATTAAAAACAAGGAAATCATAGAATTTGCAGGCAAATGGTGGTAGCTAGAAAAGATCATCCTGAGTGAGGTAGTCCAGAAGTAGACAGACACATATGGTATATACTCACTTATAAGTGGATATTATCCCTATAATATAGGAAAAACATACTAAAATTTAAAGAAGTTAAACAACAAGGAGGACCCTAGGAAGATGCTTAATTCTCATTTAGACTGGCAAACAGGATAGACATTGGAAGTAGACGAAGACAAGTAACAGGACAGGAGCCTTCCATAGAGAACCTCTGAAAAACTATACCCAGCAGGGTATCAAAGGAGGTACTGAGACTCAAAGCTAAACTTTGGACAGAGTACCAGAAACCTTATGGAAGAAGAGGGAGATAGAAAGACCTGGAAGGAACAGAAACTCCACAAGGAGAACAAATGAGCCAAAAAATCTGGGCCCAGGGGGGCCGAAGAGACCAATACTCCAACTAAGGACCTTACATGGAGAGGACCTAGACCCCTGTTCAGAGGAAGCCCATAGGCTGCTCAGTGTCCAAGTGGATTTCCTAGTAATGGGAACAAGGGCTGTCTCTGACATGAATTGATCACCTGCCCATGGGGTTTGCAGCCTTGCCAGGCCACAAAGGAAGATGAAGCAGCCAGCTCTGATGAGACCTGATAGGGGAAGTCCTCCCCTATTAGGGGACTAGGGAAAGGGCATAGGAGGAGAAGAGAAAGGGTGGGTAGGACTGGGAGGAGATGAAGGAGGGGACTGCAGTGGGGATACAAAGTGAATAAATTACAATAAATAAATAATTTATTTAAAAAAAGCTTTTCTCATGCTTTATTAGTTGGCAATCAGAATTTGGAAAGCCAGCTGATACTTGACAAACATACAGCTTTCTCAAGACTTAAAAAGAAGGAAGAAAGATATAAGAAATGTGTATACATAGTGCAGAATATTGGCACATGCTTACCACTGAGTAGTATTTAGGGCTATCTTTTTTTGTCAGACTAATACCATGAACATAGTTCCTTATTATGATTCACATATTTATAAATATTAAAGTTGGATTCTTCATTAAAGTAGCAAACAGCCAACATTCACACATCCTACTTCAAAGCCCTATATATAATAATCTTGCTTCATATTGTAGCAGTAGCATGAATTTGTATAACTACTAGGATGGATTCTCTGGCATAGAATACACGGAACTGATTTCCCAAAGTCAGGGTTAGAAAAGCTTTTCATCTCACACAAGCCAGAGCACACATGGAGCACACTTTTCTACTGGTGGGTTATGGTGGAATATACAGGCACATTGAATGGGATTTCTCAGGGATAACTGGTGTCCCTCTCATCCTCACCCACAGTTGAGTAACCTGACTGAGATCCGTGACCAGATCAGTGGCATGGCCCGCTGCCCCTACAGTCCCCAGCACAACTCTACCGCCCTGCTCACAGCCAGCGGGGAGCTCTACGCTGCAACAGCCATGGATTTCCCCGGGCGAGATCCAGCCATTTACCGGAGTCTGGGCAATTTACCTCCTCTTCGAACAGCCCAGTACAACTCCAAATGGCTCAATGGTAAGTCCTTGAGTCACCCCCGGCCTCCCATTGTTCTGTTCGTGTTACTTATTGCTTAAAAACACAGCCACACTTCATAAGGAAGAACAATTCTTCGTCTTCAGGGGATAACACATTAAGCACTGATAATTAGCAGTACATTTTTCAGTACTAGGAGGAGGAGGGCTGCGTCCAACATTGTAAGCCACAAAAATAGGGTCCACAGTGTCAGCTGCTGCTGGCAAGACCACTGAACAGTGCTTGGCTGTTTCTTCCTATGTTGCTGTGTGAACTCTAGGAAATTGAATGCTGGGTTACAGACACATACAACCTCATGTGGATTCTTTCTTAATGTCTACTTACTATATTTTGAACAAGAAATTATTATATTTCATGACATTTTCAGACAGTGTGAACAACACATTCACCTACAAGTAACTCCAAATAATTTGACAATTTAAAAAATATCACCAGTGTATGTGGCTATCACTTTGGGGCAAACATTTTCAGAATTTAAATCAGTGCCTTGAAAGTTTTCATCAGGACCCAAGTCTTGTCACTTTAGATTCTGTCACCCATAGCCTGACAAGTTGGTCCTAACAGCTGCTCTGCTCAGCTCATGGATGCAAAATTAGCACTATAGTTTTAGACTTGTTCCAAGTTGTGTGTTACTATGCCCTGAAAGAAGTACTATGCTCATGTCTAATTCTCTTTTTAAAAACCAACTAACCAAACAAACAAACAAACAAATTACCAGAAAGCACCAGTCAATTATAAGCAAGAAATAAAGCATCCATTAAAGAAGCAGCCAGAGAATGGACAGGCAGCTACACAGATGTGTGTTACTGTGTGAAAGTCCAGTGTGCTAGCAAAAGTCATCCCTGTGTGTGTGTGAGTGCATTCTCATGTGAGTGCAGCCCCACTCACAGGGACAGTGTCTATGCACGCTGTGCGATTCATCACCTTCGCACTTATTTGATGCACAAACCTGTAATATTGACTCCACTAGTGAAACACTTATTGTTTTGCTGTTTTGAGACCTTCAAAAATTTAGTGGCCTTATTCCCAACAGAAATTATATATGTACATAAGAGTCCTCACCCTCATTGATGCTACTTTTGTGCTCAGGTAATTCTTTGTTATGAGAAAGCCATTGTCTTTGTGGAGATTGTTTCCTGTCATCTGTGATATCTGCCTACTAAAGCCTAGTAGTTATTCCCACCTCCATAAGTTATAAAACAAAAATAAGTGCATATATTCTCAAATATTACTCAGGGGAAGCTGTCTCCGCCTGGGAACTACCGCTTTTACTTGGGAGTATCTATCATCCATCTGTCTGTGTGTATCTGTGTACAGTCATCTATCCATCCGTCATCTTTCCATCCGTCACCTGTCTGCCCTTTATCTCTCAAGAGTAATTGCTAAACAACACAGACAACTCAAGCATCACAGGTTCCCTTTAGAACACCTTCACAGAAAATTCACGCTGCCTTCACTGCTCCTCTGGTAGCCTTGTTGACTTACTGTTCCCAAAGGGCTGTGCGGATGGTTTTCTGAACCTAAGCAGCAACTGGACTTCCCACATTAACACCCCCTTTTTTCTTTTCTTTTTTTCTTCCTTCCTTCCTTTTTTCTTCCTTCCTTCCTTCTTTCTTTCTTCCTTTCTTTGTGAGGCAGGGTTTTGGGTTACTCTTTGTAGTCTTGACAATTTTGAACTCACTTTGTAGACAAAGATACACTCAGACTCACAGTGGTCTTCCTACTTCTTTTTTTCCTGAGTGCTGGGATAAAGATTGTGTGCCACCAGGCCCGGCTAACATCCTTTCTTTGAACTCATTTCAATGAACACACCTACTCCCTGGGGACAGTAGGGAGTAGGGGACAGTCCCTACTGTCCCCAAAGCCTATATTGGTGTATCCTAAAATTTTTCCCCCTGTATTGCCAATTTCACTGGCTGAATAGTGTATACAGTTGAAAATCAACCAACATCTTTTTTCTATTGGTGAACTGCTTTGATTTGAATATCTCTTTCTTCAAATATCTCTTTCTCCATGGAACATATCCTGACCATATTATTTTAAAATTACATCTTTTGCTCTCTCTCCCTCATGACCCTTTACTATGTTCAATTTTTAAGATTGGCCATTGCACTCTTGTACCATCTTGCTTCTATCTTTCAACAAAAGGAGGATTTGCCAATCATTGGAATGAATCTTGTGCATTGCTTTATTTTATACTTAAAAAGGTATATAATTGGTGTTTAGATGATGATATTTGCATAAATGAATTAATCAATGCCATAGTCTATACTTGCAAGTTCACAGATTTAAATCTTATCTCCGCCTATGCGAAATGTTCAGAAGGCAACTGGGTCCCCAAGCTGGAGCCCTCATGAAGAAATTCGTGCTCTCTAAACTTTGGGCAGAGTGCAGGGAATCTCATGGAAGAAGTGGGAGATAGTAAGATCTGGAGAGGACAGGAGCTCCACAAGGAGAGCAACAGATCCAAAAAGTTTGGGCACAGGGGTCTTTTCTGATACTCCAGCCAAGGACCACTCATGGAGATGGCCTGGAACCCCTGCACAGAGGTAGCCCATGGCAGTTCAGTGTTCAAGTGGGTTCATAGTAATGGGGACAGGGACTGTCTCTGACATGAACTGATTGGCCTGCTCTTTGATCACCTCTCCCTGAGTGTAGAGCAGCCTTACCAGGCCACAGAGGAAGACAATGCAGCCACTCCTGATGAGTCCTGATAAACTAGGATCAGAGTGAAGGGGAAGAGGACCTTCCTTATCATTGAACTGGGGAAGGGGCACAGTTGGGGAAGAGGGAGGGAGGGTAAGATTGGGAGGGGGAGGGAGGGAGCTACAGGGGGCTACAAAGCGAATAAACTGTAATTAATAAAAACAAAAATAATTAATAAAAAAAAGATGCTGAAAAAAAAAGCAGAGAGCTGACTAACCTCTTCCATCATGTGAGATCTATGAATTTGGAAATCAGCCAATATGAAGTATGCTGCTTTCTTGTCTGGTAGTGTTCAGCCCCAAGACCTTTGGGAAACAAATTTCTATTCCTTATAATAAGCCACTTGGTGATTTTGCCATAGCAACCTGAACAGGCTGGAAAAATAAATAAAAAGGATAATTGACGGTATTGATTACATCATTAGTTTGTGAGTTTCTTGAGGCAAGGGTTAGGTAGGCGTCATCTTTGTGGGCTTAGTACCTTAGGCTCAGTCAGTGCTTGTTGAATAAGAAGGAGATAAAAACATTTCATTTATAGAATTGTTACATAAAGCGAAGTGTCTCAGTTGTAACCTAGAATCATAAAGAAAACAATAACAAAACCAACCTCAAAACAAAACAAAAAAACCAAGATTTGAATGTTTCAAACTGACTCAGGTGGAAACATTTGAAGATATTCCTTTTAACCCCCATCTCTTCTCTGCCCACTTCAGCCATCATGTATTCATGTATCAAAGCCAGTGTAATTGACCAAATAACATTATGCGGCATCTGGAAAACTAAATTATGTGTTCGATAGTGAACATAATTTTCAAAAGCAGATTTTTCCCTGTGTGCCAAAATCACTCTTAAAACAAATTTATATGTTTAGAGAAAATTCTTAGCATTTTTAAAGCATTAAAATATTAATCATTACTAACCCTTATTAAATGATTACTGTAAGGCAGGACAATAAATGTTTAATAACCAAACCTTAAAATAGAAGCTGTAAAACTTGCTTTCATGAAAGTGACAGTCAAAATGAGGAAACAGTAAACGTATGAAAAAAAGAAGAGTATGTCCAAAAGAGTATGTGCGATTGTGTTGTAAACTGAGAAAATTGTATGCTTGTGTAGCTTGGCACCTATTTGAGAATATGGAAGACAAATGCCTGAGTAAGCTTTAAAAGCTCATAGTGAAGCTCAGTGTGGATGTTACATATTAACATCCAGGGACTTGCTTTCACCTCCTTTGAGGAACCATTTGCCTGCCCCACTTGGTTGTCATGCAAATTCCTGAGCTTCCTTGAACCCAAGAATCTTCCTGTGGTTGCCTCTGGAGTACTCACTTCAGATCCACAAAGGTCCTGACAGTAAAAGTATCATGTTCTGTGAGGTACCATGTTTCTATTCCTGAAGACTATTTTTGGTGACCATCTTGAACCATTCTGGTTTGGTATGTATCCATGATGCTCACCATTGGTATATATCTATGGTGCTCACTTAACCTTCAGTAGACACACTGAAGACTTTAAAGACAGTGCTTGAATTTTAGTAATTTAAGATCATTTCCTTTGAGGGATAGGATCTCTGTGCATAGGTCAAAGAGCGATACTTTCTGCTTACCTCTGAAAAAGATTGGTAGTGAGGGACTGCCTTGTGGTGTGTGCACAATGAAGCGTTCCAGTGAGGAAAACACCTGCTAGACTGACATCAGTGGCTACAGCTGACAAATCCCAAGTAAGAGCAGAGTGTAGAAACCAGGGAACATGAAGGCAAAAAGGGTTTGGTGGTAAAATTAAATGAAAGAATGGGGAATCCCAAGTTATTGTTAAGGGAAAGAAAAAAATCAGTAAAACAAGAATATAACAGATTCCATCGTCATCTATGTAGTTGTTAATACATGCCTAGGACAATGTTTAAAAGGGAGCTTGCTCTGAACAGGGCTCTTTCTTCAGATATATGACTCTTGAGCCTCAAACTGGGTTGCGTACCATGTACTATGACAGGACCTCAAATCTACCAAAAAAGGATATGTAACATAGAGAGCAGTATAATGAATATCTTGTTCAGCAGAAGGGTATATCAGGATGAATGCCGAATCAATGCATTTTGGAAATTCTTTTAAATTATATAAGAGTGTTCTTATAATGTACAGAAAGACCCTAGTAGATTCTCTTTAGGTGTGCAATCTGCTGTTGGCACACCTGCTGTAATCTTGTTACCAAACTAGGTACATGGGAGACTCAAAGGCTGGGTAGAACAATCCACTTGGAGGGGACACCGCAAAATCCAACTCATCGGCAGTCTTCCCTGTAGTCCTTCAAAGGAAATCCTGGGCCTTGCATACCACATTCTCCTCCCCTCTGTTCAGAGCCACATTAAGAAATACCTGAATGCTTCCTCTCCACTGATACCTATATCTCTGTGCAAAACTGCCATGGAAAAAAAAAGCCATGTATACTTTGAGCAAAGGCAGATAATTTTCTTCATTGTTGAAGCATTGCAAAAAGAATATAATGAGCCGAAATTACCCAACCAAAGAAGACAAGTTGGCAGGATGATTTAACACAGCCCTTTATGGGATGTAAGAAATCAGTTTTGATACTGCCTTTTGAAAATAATGTGACACTAACTGAGCGCTGAGTGTCAGAAAGCTGGGGAGCCATGGAGCCCTTGCCTGTCTCAGGAGTTTCTGTTCTTGCCAACAAGTCACTTAGAACCCATGGGGTTTGATTTGCACATCTCAAAGGAGAATGGGTGATATATTGCAGTAAAGGCACAAGTGTGCACTGATTGGCATGGAACTCCGCATTAACATCCACATGGGAGGAAAGAGATTTCTCTCAAGAGAGAATCTGTAGAGATTTACAAGCACTGATGTAAATTAGGAAAATGCTGCATGCTCATTGTCTTACAGTCATAGCAGCTTCCTGTTGAGAGTCTTGCATTCCTCTCAGGCTGCTTGTTAATATTGTTCTCTTTCTGTCTGCTCAGGGTTCTTTTTTGGACCATCTTCTTGTTCAAAATCATATTATTATCTCTCTTTGTAAGATGCATAGTTACATGAGTTACAGAAAATTGTCTCTGTTGTTCTGTTAAGCACGTTGTTTTCCCTAGTGGATGGCTTCTTGCATGAGTCTACTTGTCACTACATATTAGACAGTTTACTCTCTGTGGTTCTTATCTTTATTTGTTTTTGTTTGTGCTTTCCTTAGGCCCCATCAAACAAGGAAACAGAGATAGAGCTATCATATGGCATTACTTATTCTGCTGTAGCTTGTGAGGAAGAAAAATTGATAAAAAAAAATAATACACTGTTGCCGCAGAGATTGTCTTGAAAATGAATTTCATGTGTTTTGTTTTGAACGTTTTATATATATATATATATATATATATATATGCATTCCAACATTTCTTATTATCCTTGAATTCAAGTAAGCATTATAATTAAGAATTATACATATTGATCATGAAGATTAAATCATCAGCTGTTTAAAAATGAATCTAAAAAATAATAAATAAATAAATAAATAAATAAATAAATAAATAAATGAATAAATAAATAAATGGGAAAATACCATCAGAAAAAGAGTTAGCATTCAAAATAAAAATTTCCCACTTTAAAGGCACTTAGAAATTTTCATGAAATTAGTTCTAGCCAGTGGCCATGGACCCATGTGACTTGGAGAATGTGATAAGGATGGTGTTGAGCGACCAGAGGCTCCGCACCTGGACTGAAGGGAGACAGTACAAGGCACACCAATGGATGGCTTTGTTGCTTTGAAATGGAATGTCTAGGCAAATACCCAGATGCTGAAGCTCCTCTTGGCACAAGAAATGGAGAAGTCTAGTTTTCTAGATGGCTGGGGATACTTCTCCCTTACTGAGAAGGCCATACAGAGTGTGGGTTGCTACTTCTGGAATTAACAAACCCATGTCAACTGCGCACTGCAACCAGTCTTATTCCCCACAGAGGGGGAGAAAAATGTCTCTTGAACCAATGATTCAGCTCTCCTTCTGTCTTGCATTCTGAGGTGGCAACAGTCCTGTGACTGTACAGGATTACCAGGGCTATCTTTGCTCTGTGCTTCCACACCTTACTTCCTCCTCAAATTCCACAGAAATCTGAATAGCTGCTCATGACCCTGAAGCCCCAACTCTCCATTATGGACTATTCGTCTGTCCTGCTTTCCTGCCCCAAATCATCTGTTCCAACACTGGCTCCACCCCAATCCTGTCTACTCTTGCTGTCTCCCTCAAGCTGTTCCCTCATTCAGGCATGCACATTTGCCCTACTCTTGGTCAGTGGCTCTTTCTGACCTCACTCCTGACCTTCCCCTGCCTCCATCTGGCTATTTCCTAAGTTCATGCTACTGTATTGATATGCAGGGTCCTAGTCATGATAACAGCCATTCACTGGGCTCTTGTTGCTTCTTTTTGTACTGTTCCAGGAAATGAGCAATGTCTGTTTAGAAAGGATTCAAGGATGACCCAGGACACTATCGGAGTTACTTAGTGAGCCGCTGAGGAAGGCATGCTACCGCTGGCACTGAAGGCTCTGTGTACGTCACAGTCCCTGCAGCCATATTGCCCCAGGCTGACTGGAAGCAGTAGTGCCCTAATTTCATATGCAGAATGGATGCCTAATGAGGAAGGTTGTCACGTGAACAGAAATGATCCCTTTACTGATGTATGTGTTTATTCAATATACATAATGAGACAGTTATCATTTTTGTTCTGTGTTTTGATTATTACCAACCGAGTGCTTGCCACTTGGCATGCATTCCCTTTGAATCTCACAATGATACGTCAAGTGATGTATCATTATTGCCACTCTAAATCAGAGAAAATAATGGTTGAATAAATTGAATAAAAGTTGATACAGCCAGTAGATGGAAGTATTGAGCTGTATATACATACCTCAGTACCGCATGTATGTGACACACGCGCTTCCACATGCATGTGCACGCACAGATGTGTGTCATCCATGGATAATCTATCTGTGATGTAGGTGAAATCTCAGAGGAAGCACTGTAGTCAAGAAATAAGGGTGAAGAGACTTTTAATTTAAGTTTTACTTGAGGTACAAAATATCTGCAAGAAATTTGGGTGGTCTAAATAACTACCTAAATGAAATCAAATTTTATTTGAAAGTTCCTACAGGGCATTCTGTTCTAGTTATGACAAAGGAAACAAAGTGGAGGGGTCTGAAAGTTATAAAAGTGTGTGGAAAGAGCTTTATAATGACACCTACAAATTAAGGTGGCTTGCAGTTTTTCATATGTAAAGAGTGTTTTCATTAATTCATTTCCTAATTGTGGAATAGCCTCCATTGGTAAAACTCAGCCTAGCTGTATTTATGCTTTTCAAATCCCCATCATCTTTAAGCTTAATGCATGCACGATACATTTGATCATTCACTATTAGTATTATTTGAAGTTCTGTCAAAAACGTATTAGTGGCAAAGGAACAGCAAGAGCAAAGGATGAGACAGTAGTACTAGCCAGCATTTATTGTGATCTTACTAAGTACTGTCGCAGAGAGTGCCTCCAGTGCTCTCAGTAGTCATGTGGGATGCCAGAGCGTCTCACATGCCAAAGGTTCAGTCCAGAGCAGCACTGCAGTTCACATATGCTGCACGCCCAGTCATGCAAACTCTTCTTTCGGCAAGCATTATGCAAGGTGGTCATTTGCTTGCAAATGATTTTTTTTTCATGGATTCAATTCTAGTAAGAATTGTATAAACTTGAAAAATTAGATTTCTTTCATGTCTTTAATGCCTAGTCCCATGATTCTGCTACTGGAGTAACAGCACCCAGATTAAGCCATTTTAGACAACTACATTTTCATGTAGGGGCTTTGGGCATTAGTGTAGAGTAGATTATGATACTTCCTTCAGATAGTGACTGTCTGACTTTACATGGCCAACTGACCTCTGATGCAGGTTGCTTTGCATCCTCTCATCACTCACATGTATTGACAGGGAGAGTCTCTTCTTGGAGCAGCCAACTGCACAGTCATCATTCTGTAAGATGTAACATAATTCTTCCATCACAGTGGCTAGCTCTCATAATTGATTAACATGTGTTGCATACTATTCTGTAATAGTCAATTCAGTATTGCACACATATGAGAAAAGACATCTTCTCCATTCATACATTCATATACATGCTCACATGGAGCTGTGATTTCCTCCTATTCCGAATTGGTCAGCAGAGAAGCTTGTTATTCCTTGGTAGCTCTGATAGTAATGATGTATGAACGAGCTCTTGATCGCTCTAGCTCTTGATCGCTCTTTCTAATACCTATCATGGACAAGACAGCAATGCCTGACTTATGGCTTGTTCAGTTCCTCCAAGAATGACACCTACTAGTTTGCAATGAATCATGCTTTAACAAGAGAGAAAAATCAAATAATGGAAGGAAAACAATGAGCAGCTTGTGATTCTGCCTGTCAAGATTGGTGTCCTCTTCTTCCAGATTTACATGTACAAACACAGAAGATATTTGGCTGCCTACTTGATAATTATTTTTCTATTTTCATTGCATTGGAGGTGGAACAGGATGCCAGATGAGTTTCAAAAGACCTGCTTTCCAAGAAAGGCACTTCCTGATTTAGCAGCAGCTCACACAGTCAGGGACCATCACTGTCCCAGGGTTCACGGCTGGGCAGTAGGGCGTGTTTCCAAATGGATTCAACTGTCCTACCAGCACGGCCTGTACAGAGCAGTAAACTAGAGAGTAATAGGTGCTACACGTGCAACACAGGCTCTGCTCTCTCAGACAAGACAGAAAGGTGCATGTGAGCATTCTACTGAAATGTGTCATTGTCCTTCAGGCCTGGAAATGCTGGTGGAAGCCTTCTGCCGAAGGAGGAAGCTGTGGGCAATACACTTACCTTACCTAAGGGGATCCTGCATGAGACATAATGGACAGGGTGCCAGAAGCGTACTGAATGGGCAGCTGAGGATGCTCCTTTTAAACTGGCAGCTCTAGAGCTCCTTACACACTCTCAACAACATCCTTGCTCATTAAACCCTTCAACAGCTGACCTCTGCATCCCATTGTTTCTTTCTTTTTTTTTTTTCATCCGTAATGTTTCTAAGAGCTGAGGGGCAGTGTCCCTTCCAGACACTTAACCCTCTTTCCTATGTTATTCTAAGTCTTCTTCAGCTAGTACCCTCCCAAATAAACCTCCTTAGCACTGTCAGTTCATGGTTATGGCTCTTCATGCAAGAGCACTGGCCAAAAATCCAATCCTATTATCGTGTGTGTGTGTGTGTGTGTGTGTGTGTGTGTGTGTGTGTGTGTGTG
>NW_026594428.1:19741790-19747931 GCF_907164565.1 Psammomys obesus
TGTGTGTGTGTGTGTGTGTGTGTGTGTGTGTGTGTGTGTGTGTGTGTTAGTATATTGTATATTATGTGTGCAGAGTATGGGTACATGCCTATGCAAGTACACAAGTCTGTATTTGAGCTTGTGGAGGCCACAGAAGTATCTGGAGTGTCTTACTCTCTTGCTCTCCACCTTAGTTTTTGAAACAGGGTCTGTTACTGAAAACGCAACTCAACATTCTGTTTAGGCAGGCTGGCCAGTGGACTCCTGGTACTCGCCTGTCTCTGCCCTCAAATACTCATATTCCATGTCTGGCAGTTGGAAAGGCACAGAGGATTTGAACTCAGGTTCTCTTTCTCTCATAGCAAGTATTCTTACCTACTGAGAGAGGTGCTTGGCCCTCTGGTCCTGTTTTGAAGAACTGATAGACTATCATGTTTTGTTTTATAACATTTCTTTTCACTCCTTTGTAACTATCAACTGATGTGCAGGCTCTAAGGTTACACAGACTGATTTGGGGTTCTCAGCTCCCTCACCACCCCCAGTGCTGGCATGTGAACGTGGCTGAGTTATTCAACCCGGCCATAACCTCCAGTATGAAATAGCATCTGTAACCCAGGCCCTGTCTCTCTAGTCTTTGTAAGTCTGATGTCACAGAGCACTGCTCACAGGATGGCTCAAGAACTGGTCCCTTAGATTGTGGCTATTTCTTTAATAAACACCAGTGGAGGAAACACAACAGATCATTTCCTTTGTGGTCCTTCTCCTAGTCGATAGCAGTTACGTATCAAAGAGAAAGAGCACACATATTCAACCCCGTACTAATGGCAGAAGTGATTGTTTGTGAGGGTGTTGATAAATCTTGGTGAATTCTACCTCACACTTTTCAGTTGAGTACTGTTAACCTTAGCCTCAGGCAGGGCACATCCCATTCTGGCATTATCTATATTTTATCGATTTTATTTTTTATCATTTTTAATTATATGCATATGTGTATGGATGTACACACGTGGGTCCCCTGGAGCTGGAATTATAAGCAGGTGGGAGCCTTCTTATGTGGATACTGGAAGCCAAACTTGGATTCTCTGGAAGAGCAGTGTATACTTTTAACTGCTAGGCCATCTCATCAGCCCTTATCTTTTCCAGTTCACATGGGGTTTGTTGTTGCTATTGATAGTGGTGGTGATGTGGTTGGTGAATGATTTTGCTTGTTTTTGATATACCTCTCAAATTGTAATCTGGCCATATGAGCCTGGGTTCAGGAAAGATTCTGAAATTAGTTAGGAGTCTTTTCTATTAAGCTCTTAATAGAGAAGACTCTTTTCTTTAAATATACTAAATATATCTTTGCCTTTGGTCCCAGGCTTTGATTTTGGTATCTATTTCCATGATAGTTCTCTCTTGGAGGTTCTTAGTTGGCCTTATTTTAAAATCCCTCTGTGTTTGATTTGTGTTCTGTACAGACACTTGACCTCATGAGTGTCTCTCTGAGATTCTAAAGCGTACAGTAACTGTGTATACATCTGTTATCCATGGCATGCTTTAGTGCGATTTAGTTTGTTTATTTCTAATGCATCTATTTCAGGTAAAAGTCAACAGTGACCTAAGCACAAGTGCTTGGTGGCATAGCAACTAAATCAATTCTTGTCAAGATTTCTGTGTATCCTTCGATTTACTTAATTGGCCCAGGAGCAATAAAAGGAGCTAAAGGGAAAAGTAGAATAAATGTGCTATTTGTTATTTTTCTATTTTTGATGAGAGAGATGGTTGAAAATTGTTGACAGTTTGCGGGACATGTTGAAAGTAGGATCAGTGTTGATGTTATCCCTTGACTATGCTCCTGCAGGAGCCCATGTGTGTCCTACTAACACTGCAGGATTATCTTGCTTGCAAGACCATTCTCAGTCATTCTGCCAATAGAATGCAAACTGGTGTGATCAATCAGACATTGTCAAGTACAGGGCCAGGTGAATGGTCCGTAACAAAGCGATTGTCCCTAAAAGTGAAGCCTTGTAGATACAGTACCTCTCTCCATTAATTCTGAACAACAAAGGTTGTTGCCATGATTATACTAATTGCACCATAAAATTCTGATGTCTAATGAATTATTTGAGTTGCCATGGAAGTAAACGAAGGAGAGGTGAAACTGCTTCCTGGAGTTTTTAAAGGAAAGAATTAGGGCACGTGAGCATTTCCATTGTCATTAGGCTCAATCCCAAGTTAAGAAGATAACACTCTAAATGCTATGTGTAAAATTCTGATTCCCAAATTCCTAATAAGCTTGATGGTTAAATAAAGGCTTTGCCATGATTTTTGCATTTCTAAATTCCACTATTTCCGCTGATTATGAGTCCATAAAGCTTCCAGACTGTTTCAACACTCATTTTCCCTCTCTGTGGATTCCCTTGGTGACCTAGAAATCAGGAAACAAGGCTTGATTGTCACAATTGTGGTTGTCACCATAGTAACCATGATGCTAAAGCTAATTCAGGGTATCAACCTTGCAGTATGAGTGTTTGATTCAGTTTTTGCCTTCAAAAAATCATTTTAAGAACCTTAGTGAAAGCATGTGAATTATATCCATAATATGCATATGTGCTTAAGTGTCGTCTTGCACAATGGCTACTTTTGAATCCAGTATTCCCCAACAGGTTCAGTCCTCTGTATCTTATTCTCTTCCTCTCTTCCTGAAACATGAGAAAGGACCTTCAGACAATGGGACATACTGATCTGGAAACATGTGCTACTTGCTTGTTTGTTTTGTTTTGTTTCATTTTTAAATTTTTCTTTTATTTTTTGTGGTTACAATGTAATTAGATCATTTCCCTTTACCCATTCCTCCCTGCAAACTCTCCCATACACCCTTCCCTGTTCTCTTTCAAGTCCAATGCCTCCTTTGTCATTAATTGTTGTCACATTCATCTGTACATACATATATTCGTAAGTACATAAGCTTCTGATGGCACTACTGCCTTGTGAACATGGGTGCAGACTTAACTCGGGATGGCTGGGACAAGAATCACACTTTCATCTCTTAATAAGATACATGCACACCCACACATTTCCTTAGCAGGTATTGGTAAGCTGTCTGCAGAACCTCTCATTTTTCTCTTTTTTTCTTGTATGTAATTCTCTCTCTCTCTCTCTCTCTCTCTCTCTCTCTCTCTCTCTCTTTCTTCTATGTAATTGTTGTCAAACAGAACCATCTTTCCTTTGGGAAAAAAAATAAGTTTCCAGATAAGACTTTTAAAGAAAGGAACGGCATATGGCACTGATATTTTTTTCTCCCTATTTCCAGAACCAAACTTTGTGTCTTCCTACGACATCGGAAATTTCACCTACTTCTTCTTCCGAGAAAATGCCGTGGAGCATGACTGTGGGAAGACAGTGTTCTCCAGGGCGGCCCGGGTCTGCAAGAATGACATTGGAGGGCGGTTTCTTCTGGAGGATACCTGGACCACCTTCATGAAGGCTCGCCTCAACTGCTCCAGGCCTGGAGAGGTGCCCTTCTACTACAACGAGCTGCAGGGCACCTTTTTCCTGCCGGAGCTGGACCTGATCTATGGCATCTTCACCACCAACGTGTATGTACCCGGAAGTGCGCCCTCTCTCTTCCTTCCACTTTTTCTGAAGGAGCCTTTTGTTCTTTGACCTCTGAGGGTTTAAAGTTGTTCCAGAGGAAGTTTTTTATTTTCCTGGGCTAACAGCCAAAGAACGACAAAAAGAGTCTTTTCAGTACGAATTAAATGTTGGGTAAAGATACATGCTTTGTGGGACTTGCTTTAGAAAGGAAAGCTAATTCAAAATATTTTTTATGTGTCCCTAGGAAAAAGTAATAGCAAATTATTGTATTACGAACTGTTCCTTCCTGGTTAGTGAGTGTATTCTGGACATTCACTGTGAGGTACTAGTAGCTAGATATCAGATGCATATTTTAGTTTTAGAAAGGCCATGCATTTTTGCATAGTAAAAGCAGTATTTACTGCCTGGAAAGTCTTAGCTTTGTGATCAAAACACTCTTACCTGGACCTTTGCAACTCCTTGAAATGCAGCTGCTATTTTTCCCCCATAGCACCTTGTGTTTCTCTTAGGAGGGAAGATCCTCCAAATCTCTCAACATACAGGATAGGAAAACTTGGGAAGTCTCTAGAGCCCTTGTTCAGCTTTTCCTTGGTGGGATGGTTCATGACCCTGCATTGGCTTTCCTTTCCTTAGCTGTAGTCTTGTGTGAAACCCTCGGAGCATCTCCTGCCTCTCTGGGAATTTTAGGGAACATGTGGGAACTCCTCTATATTAACAGTGCTGGTTACAATTCTACTGTGCAAGTTCTCGTCTGGAGCTCCAACCTGGCTTTAGACAAAAGCCAAGCAATGGCTTCCATAGTAAAGGTTTCAAAGTAGATGCATGGGAAGTGCTCATAACTGGAATACTGACCCACATCCCTGGCTTCATTCCTGTTTCACTGTTGAAGGCTGACCTGAATCCTGGGAAATCTTATCTCTGCCCAAACTAGGCAATGGATTACCCTGTGATGTTTTCTCCACTCTCTCTGTACTTTTCCTTAATGTTTACATGTGTATGTACATATGTGTGATGTGTGTTCAGAAGTGCATGCATACGTATTCAAACGTGGATGGGTATACATGTTTTCCAGCATGCATGTGCATGAGCTTGGAGGCCCAAGGCTGAGGTTGGATGTCTTCTCCCATCTGCTTTATTTCTTGAGGCAAGGTCTCTCACTGAAGTCAGAGCAAGCCAGTCCTGGGCATTCTTTCTAGTCAGCCTGTCCCAGGGAATTCAGACCTTCTGCCATGGCCTCTGACTTCATTTTCCTCTACTCTTGCCATGAGTGTCCATCCATGTTCACTGGATATAAGCATTCACTGCACGTTCTTCTCTCATTATGAAGTTAGAAAACTGTAGTACGGGGCTGGCTTGCCACCTCTCCCTTCACAGTGGCCACCTCTGTTGTAGATCTGCTTTTCAACCCCAGAATCATTTTTACTACTGGAGGATTTTCTTTTTCATAAAAAAACAATTTATGGTTTCTAAAGTTGATTTGCTGCCCAAAACCTTGTTTAAGAAACAGTGTCGGCTGCACAAGATGAATGTTCAGTGGCTCAGTTGACATCAATTTTAAACACCGTGGGAGCTTGGCTTACTTAGCTGTCCATTCGCTGGCTCTGAACCAGAAATAACAACAGCAATAGCTCCCATTTCAAAAGTTCTTTTGGGACTGTATCTGTGGAATTCCAAGCTGGGTCCATTGCAGCGGTTCTCAACCTTCCCAATGCTACAACAGTTAATACAGCCCCTCATGTTGTGGTGACCCCTCCCCCAACCATAAGATTATTTAGTTGCTCCTTTATAACTCTAATTTGCTACCATTATGAATCACAATGTAAATATCTGAAATGCAAAATATCTGTGGGGGTCATGACCCACAGGTCGAGAACAAATGATTTAGAGGGGTGAAAGTGTTTCAAGTATTGTTTTGGGTCACAAATGTTCACCACACCAGAAGCCATCCAACATCACCTTCTGTCCGGAGAGACAAGACTCCCCATCACACTTGTTCTGTTATTCGCCAACTTCATAATATGCCTCACTCCTCCTTCCTTTCATGGCTTGGCTTTCATCCTAGCTTTTCAGCATAGAGCAACATTATTGAAGAGCAAGAGAGAGGAAGAAAAAGGGAGGGAGTAATGAAAGAAGGGAGACAGAGATAGACATTCTCTCACTTCAGTTAGAAACTATAACTTTATGTGGCTGTTTCTTAGCTCTGAAGAGAGGAATGCCAGCTTAGCCTTTCTTTTGTTTTTTAACTGGGGACTGTGGAGTTTTCTTAACTTTAGGCATGAGTGGACTTCATGAAATGGATTACTACTGCAATGTTTGTTTGCTTTGAGGGTTTTTGTGTTTACTATCATGATGATTGAGAGCTAGGAGATAGCTCGGCAGAGAAGAGCATTAGAAACTTTTGTATAAGATCAGAGTTTGGTTCCCATCATCCACATGACACTTCACAACTATCTTCAACCCTAATTACAGAAGATCTGATGCTGTTTCTGGTCTCTGTGGGGGGCCAGGAATGCATGTGGTTCACATATATACATGGATATATATATATATATATATATATATATATATATATATATATATATA
>NW_026594428.1:19747941-19856522 GCF_907164565.1 Psammomys obesus
ATATATATATATATATATATATATATATATATATATATATATATATACATATACATATACATGCATGTATATATATATATATATAGATACACAGACAGATATCGAACACATAAAATAAAAATAAGTAATGATTTTTTAAAGTTGGTATCTAACCACTATTGCTATAATAGTTTATAGAGAGTATGTGAACTATACAATATAATTTAATATATGTAAGTATAAAGTTGTTTGGGAGGTCTTTAAAATTGTTTTGATTGTGCTGTTCTTCTAAGGGAGTTAATAATTATAAGAACCTTTTGAAACCTTTTCTACTTTAGTTGGAAACAGAATTTAAGGCCCTGTGATTCTGCACTAACCAAGTGAGTCCCTGGCATCATTACAAAAATTAATTATTATTACTTTTTAAAATTTAGGTGTATGTGTGTGCTTATGTGCACCGCATACATGCAAGTGACCGTGAAGGCCAGGAGGAGGATCCAAATCCCTTGGAACTAGAGAGCTACAGGCAGCTGTGAGCCACCCAGAGAGGGTGTGGGGAACTAAACTCAGTATGGCTGCAGGAGCCATAAGAACTCTTCTGCTGAGCCACCTATCCAGCCAGCCCCATGCCAGCATCGTTTTCATCACTTAGGCTTTAAACAACATTATGAGATAATATCCAGTATTGAATGACCCCACACAATCTCCTTGACTGCTCGTGGAGGCTAGATAGAATACCTTTGTTCCAAAGATAAGCTAACCAATACTGGTTCCAGTTTTAAATAACTTATCCAGAGGTTAATGTAGTCCTCTAGAGCTGTGTGGGGTCCACATGCCTGAGGGGGACACCCTACAAAAGGAACTGGGTATATGCTTTAGGCTGAGAGGACCCAAGAAGATAGATAAGATAGATTGGAAGAAAATGATGGAAAAAGGGGCCATCGTGTAACTCATACAAGCCCTTGCTTCCCCACCTGTCTCTTTCAGAACAAGTGACACAGAGAGAAGACAGTGGGTGGGTGCCTCACCAATGATGCAATGCCCAGCGGGGTTGTAGAGAAGTGTACCTTTCCCAACTCAGACCAGCAGCTACTAGGACTTCCAAGGGAGTCTCTGAGCTGACGTCCATGTCCACAGCATCGCAATTCAGAGTAAATCACTGTTTCTAACGAGAAGAGCATGTAGTTGTTATTTCACCATGATTCAACATTGCAACACGGCCAAGGAAATAGACTTGGGTGTCATGTAGAAAGTAGGAGATGTCTGCTTCACCCTCTGTAGCCTGTGGCGTGGGTTGCTTCATCTCTGTGTCTGTCCATAACCTGAGGGTCATTTTAGAATCTATAGGCTCACTGTGAAAAATTAGTGCTTAGCAAGAGGCCCATGGTGATGATATTATTATTATTATTATTATTATTATTATTATTATTATTATTATTATTATTACTGTGGACACCCCATCTTCTGTCAGGTATCTGGCCAGGGTTAGATCTTGTTGTCCTTTGTATCTGCTCTTGACCCAGGATAGATGTTTCTCTGAGTATTACCAAAGTCCAGCCATATGACCCAAGTCGGTTTTCTCCCTGAACCTCACAGACATCCCTGTTCTACTTTTCCAAAGATGCTGAAAAGAAAGATAAAGGCAGTAGTATGAATAAATCCAGATTAAGCACTCACTTCTTTTTAATCTTTTGCACCAGAAGCACCTGGGCTCCACATGGGACTCTGCTCAGTGCTGGACTCCCAGAAAAAATAATTTCATCTTCTATGAGATGTTCTTTAGTAGCTTCTCACAGAACTCCCACAAAGAACTGAAATCCTGATCTTTGTTGCAGTGCAGCCAGGGTGCTGCTCCCTGTCTCTGACCAGGTGTCAGGATCTCACTGAGCAGGCTCCATGTCTCTTACATGGACATGTCTTTTACCTTATAAAGTTAGCAAGATTGTATTCAAGTTAGGGAAGCCTGTAAAGTTGTGTCCTTCCCTTCCTTGTTGTTGGCCCAATAGTGAGGTTTGAAGTTCTATAAGTCTTATAATTTTTTTTTTCTCTAAGATGTAGAAAAAAACACTGACTTATTTCTGACAAAATATTGGCTCAGTGAATTAATATGGAAAATACATTCGTGCCCCTCATTTGGTCTTCATTTTCCTTTGAGAACCATAGCCCAGCTTGAAATGCAAATTTGAAAAAGAAGCATTTGCCATCCCATGCTTAGTCAAAGGGCACTGACCTCTGAGAGCCTTCTGCCTACAGCTTTCCAGTAGAGCCCGAATTCTGAATTAAGGCTTCAAAATTTCATGTCAGTGCTCTGTTAATTTTTTTTCTTACTGACCCTTTAGATTTACAGTCTCTTTAAAATAATAAATAAGACAAATCTGACAGGCATTCACTGCAAAAAAAAAATCTTTCAGTTTATATTCTTAAAAGAATGACAAAAACAAATACCTAGAGAGTTAATAGGAAAAAAGGGGGGAGGGATAGCCATCTACCACCTAAAGTAACCAGATAGTTGGAAGAGGGAGGTGGCAATATAGATGGAATATTCCACCCACTGGAAGACAAAGCCTCTTTCCTCCAGAATTTAAAATTCAGGAAGCTTTTCAAATCTCATGTTGTTCCTGTTGTAGCTGAGTAAATTTAGCCCCAGCTGGCAGGGTCATATTGGCTATGTACCCTTAGTTCATTATCTGCATGTTTGCTTTTACATGAAAAAAATCTCAAGGCAGCCCCAGGCATTGCCCTGACTTCCTTCTTTTGGTATACATAAGAGTCTAGAGCTTGAAATAGCTAAAGGCAGATGCTACCATAGGGATCAGTGGAAGTCAGTGGTCACTGATGGGCTCTGACCAGCCTATTCCTTCTCCTTTCTCATTCTCCAGGAACAGCATTGCTGCCTCTGCTGTATGTGTCTTCAACCTGAGCGCCATCTCACAGGCCTTCAATGGACCCTTCAAGTACCAAGAGAACTCTCGTTCAGCCTGGCTGCCTTATCCCAACCCCAACCCCAGTTTTCAGGTAATCTCAGGGGAAAGGGCATTCTGAGTGTCCGTTAGGAATGTAGAAACCCAACGTTGAAAGCCTAAGCAATTAAAATTTGGTTACACACACAGCGCAGCTGCAGTCTCCTAGCCCCTGGGGGACAGCACCACCCGTGGCTTAGCTAATGTCAATAGAACATAGCCCTTTGTGGACTACGGCGCCTAGACAAGAAAAAGGGGGCCTTTTGTGAGTTATGATGACTGATCCTTAACTGAAAAAGGGCAGTCTTCTGCAGTGGGCTAGGAATCCAGGCATCAATTAGTACTAATGATGATGGACTGTGTCCCCCAAATCTCTGATCCCTAATGAATGGTGTTCCAATGAATAGGGCCCAGGGCACAGAGCACTGGGTCTTGACAAACAGAATTAGAGCTTTAATTGGCAAGTATGGTGAGGCTTCCTGTTGGGAAGGTGGATTGTGGCAGTGGCTGCTGAGAAAAGAGGCCTGGCTGATGTTGATTCATCTTTCAGCCACCAATTAAAAGATTCAAGCTGTGGTATGCTTTGTGAGTCATCCCACCTCTGATGCTCAGAAGGAGCAGAGACCCAGGGATAGAGCTATTTATTTTGTTTGTTTGGATAACATGTACATTCATCTGCTTGAGCTACTGTAACAAAATACCACAATTTATATGGTATTTTAAAAAAGCAAAAGAAAACCACCATCTATTTTACCACAGTTTTGTAGACTATACCTTCAGGGTCAATATGACAGTGGGATCATTTTCTGGGTAGGTGTTAAGGAAGTCGAGTTTTTCCTTGTATCATCCCTTAGAAGAAAGACTCATCCCTGGTGCTCCTTTCTCCACCCGTTGGGTCAGAGCATGATTCATATGGCACTGAATGCATCCTAGAGGTCCTATCTTCAAGTACTGCCATGCTGAGAAATAGATTTCACATATGAATTTGGGCACAGCACAAACAAGAGCAGCCTTCCCTGTAGGCCAGCTATGACTGACACAGACAAAAATTTAACATCATCAAGCTCCAGACACTTTTCCAATGTGTCACCTGTATAACCATACATGTGGCATCAACACCACATGAGTGACATTGTTCTATGCATACAGAGAGGGGCATGGAGTCTTGAGGCAGGTCAAGTAGACACATCTGATTAGTGATGCTACATCTACCAACAAAGGCAAAATTCTGATTTCAACC
This sequence comes from Psammomys obesus, assembly GCF_907164565.1. Lineage (NCBI taxonomy): Eukaryota > Metazoa > Chordata > Mammalia > Rodentia > Muridae > Psammomys > Psammomys obesus. The sequence continues at coordinate 19,752,121 of NW_026594428.1, forward strand.
AACTAAATGTCTTAGTAGGGATCATTGACCAGTAATATAATTGAATCTTTCCTTTCAAATTTGGTTGGTTTGTCATCCCAAATCATAAAACCTGTGATTTCCAAGGACACTAGGCTTAAGAAAAAGTTCAAATTTTTGCACTTAGATTTTCATAAGCGTCAATCAATTACATTTAAACTTTTTTTCATTTGTTGACTATTTTAAGATTTTTGACAGAGGAGGGGGTTAAGAATAAGATAACTACATTGCATATCATATTTGCCCTTTACTGCTCTCCTTGGGCAAAATGTTTTAGCATCTTCTCATGACCTCCTTAATAAAAAGGTGAGAGAGGGATACAAATAAACTTTGGAAGAGTCAGTCAAGTTGCATTATTGCTGAAGGGTGCATTCTATCGAAAGGGCCCATGAGAACCATCTCTCTGGAGTCTTCTGTGTGTTACATGTTGAATAATGATATATTTTGACAGACTTCGTTTGTAATATAAAGAAGAAAATATATTATCCCTTTTTAAAAATCTGTTTTATTAAGTCCTGAAGTTTAGAGAAATAAACAAAACCACTTGTATTTATAGCATCTTCCATTGCATTATTGTTGAATTACTGCTCTCCACAATGAACTGAGTCGGCCAACTTTATAATCCTTTATAAACTCCACACAGCGTGTATCTTTTAGCCCATGCATCCAGATATATCCATAGTACATGTAAGTTCCCTCGTGTGTTACAATGCCAGAGTCACACTGAAGGGCTTGCTATTAGTGGAAGCAGGTTCATGCTGAACAGTGAAGGAGGCATGCACAGAGATGGCACACATGCCACTTAATAAGCTGGCTCTTATTACATCATCCTCTGAGCATAGATTTAAAACTTCCAGGAAGCTAAAGTTACAGATTATGACGGTAGTGCTGGTGTGTGTCTGTGTGTGTGTCTGTGTGTGTGTCTGTGTGTGTGTGTATTGTGTCCTATTACAGGTGTGTGTGTCCTACTACAGATGTGTGTATCTATTTCTAGATGTGTTTAATAGCTACATTGTTGTAGGTTCCTGACTGATATTCAGGCTCTCACCCAGACTGGCCAAGCATGGGAACTCATTTTGCACTAAAGATCCCACCATTAGACATATATGTAGCCCATCATTGACAATAAGTAATGATTATATTTATATTTATTATTGTTTATTATTGTTGTTGTTATTTTGGTTCTCCTTTGACAACTAGAATTTTATATAGCACTCATATAACAGGAAAACATGAATTAACTGGAGGAACTGGTTCAGGAAAAAAGATCTAGGAAGAGATATACATATTTCAAAAGCTCAATTAAAACCCACAACACAGCAAAAGCTACTAGTAAACCTTAGTGCCATTTGTCTGCCTTAGTAGAGGTAAAATATCTTGAGCCCCATAAAATCATTAGCCACTTAAAACACTGCCAGACACAGTTGCAGAACAGCTGGAGCGACAGGCTCCAGAACCTTTCACGGGCTTTATTACCAACAATCAGAAATGATGCAGCCAAAATGAAAAAAAATGGGAGTGCAGGGGCAGTCAGAGAAGGGAAGCCTGCTTGGGAACCACAGGCTGAGATTTAGCTGCATCCTGAGGCTCCACGCATGCTCACATGTCTTGGCAGCACAATGTGAAGGAACAGGGGCCAGTGGGCAGAGGCACCATGAAAGACATCTAGAGTAGGATGAAGTTAGTCCATTTTTTTTAATTTTTTATTTAATTTTTATTAATTACATTTTATTCATTTTGTATCCCCCCATAAGCGCCTCCCTCCTCCTCTCCTGGTCTCACCCCCCCCCCAAGTTAGTCTGTTTTGATCTTGATCATCAAACGTGAGTGTGTTGGAACAGGGATGGCCATGATGCCCTTGAAATAGATAGCACACAAGCATGTCTTGTTTTCCTAGCAATACAATTACTGATCCTGTTCGAACATGCGTTGGCACAGCAACTGCTGCAGGCTGTAAGGCACATGAGGAGCAAGCTACGCTCTTTCCATTTGTGTGGTTTCCTTTTGCATGGGGCCCCAGAATAGCACAGTTTCTAAGAGTAGCTAGGGCAGACCAGTGCATAAGGCTCAGCTGGACAATTTTCAGCCCTTAGATTGAGCTGCATAGGTGAGGTGCTATGTAGCAAAATATACAACCAGTAAATTTGAATAATTCCAAATATTGGAAAGAGAATCTTGGGGTGAAGTGTTTATTATAGTATAGCAACAGGAAAGAAGTGGCAGAAAACACTGCAAATACAGTTCATGACAAGACAGGCAGGCAACTTGCAGGAAACATGGTCTCCAGGAATAAAGATGGTCCTTCTCAGCACTCTGAATTCCCCGCATCCTCCTGTATCTATTTTCCAAGGCCAGTAGGAGGTTGTTGCTTTTAGACTACACTTCGGGGTTTCCAGCATGGCGTTTGTTTTGAAGCACCATGCATATATCAACAGTACTTTTATGTGACTGAAGCCAGCAAATAGGTCATCGTTGCTGCCCACGCCTCCTGCATTGCCTCTGACTTCAGTGCAAGCTGGCCACACAGTCAGTATCCTTCAGAACTAGCTCTTGCCTGGAAAGGCTGCAGAGCCAGAGGTGATATTTTTGACTTTTGAAAACTATTTCCAGAGGCTTGCTGAGATGGCTCAGCTTTTAAGACCATACACTGCCTTTGCAGAGGACCCAAGTTCAATTCCCAGAACCCACATCAAGTAACACTTAAAAGTAATAACAACTAACATATTAAAAAAAACCAACAACAACAACATTCTGTATAGCTAATGTGCCCATTCTCAGAGTGTTCTTTTTAAGATACTATTTATTCCCAGACCCTGAAGCAACTGCATGTGGAATTATTTGTTCATTTGTTGGTCCTGTTATTCATTCACTTATTCCTCTCTGGAGACCACAGCTCCATGCACCATGGATATCCTGCATGCTTTAAGACAGATGCAGTTACAATTGGTTGGATCGCTTCTGAGCTATCAGGAATGTTGTCTCATTCCTGGCATTTACAACGACTTTAATTTAAAAAGCACTTTTGTCTCATTACCTGAGTTTTCACATCAGCCATGAGACATGAGACAGGAGCAGAGCTGCAGTGTTCCTACCATTTAGCATTTAAGAAGACAAACTGAGAGGCCAGGCCTTCCTTGAGGCCACAGATCATCTTCTGCAGGTCTCAGCCTTACCCTGAACACATCCTTACACGATGCCAAGGTGTTCCTAACAAGTATGTAGAATTAAGTCAATCACAGGACTAGTTGTGTGCAGTTCATTTACCACCAGGTTTCTCTAACTCCACGATCAGCCTGTCATTTTATGGCATATAGGGTATTTTATCAAATGCTATGAAAATATAATGTACTTTCGAAAGGCAATTTCCATCTTATACTCCTGGACCTCTAACCTGTTATAAAAGCCAAGTATTGGAAAGGACATGTTATAAATGGTAGTTTCAGGCATAATAGACCACATCACCCCTGCTAGAGAGAGTGCTGCTAAGGATCCCACTTTAAAATCTATACCAGATTTTAAAGTTTATAAAGAAAATGAGAAAGGCTGACAGTAAGTTTCTGCTTCTGAGCTGGCTCTGAGAATTCTGTGTTCTCTTTCCCACAAGCTCTCTTAACTTGTCCTTGCTCCTTTTGTTTGAAACCCTTGTCAACCTCGTTCCAGCGTAACTCTGAGATTAATTCCCAACAGTTTCTGGGCTTCCTTTTCCCCTGTGTATTCCATATCAGCTTCATAATATTGTCACTTCCTACAAATTGTTCCTTCCTTCCTCTTTCTCCATTTCTCTCTTCCCTGCCTTTCTCATCCTTCCTCTCTCCACTGCTTTTGTCTTCTTCTCTCATTACCAACTTGCTGTCTTCAGTGGCAAATTCTCAGGTTCTGACCTATTTCTTTAAAATCTCCTCTAACTGTAAAATCAAGTCAACTTAGACCAGCCATAGTATTTCTGTAGCCCACGTGAGTGATACTGTTTCCAGATTAAGATAAGCACCAAGGTATCACTATGGAGTTCAGAGTTGCTTATGAACCAACCTGCTGTGATATCAAGAAAGTACATACGTCTATATGTGCTCAACTGTGCATATTCAATGTCACTTCAACTTCATAAGTCAGATACAATTGTATTGAAATTCAACAGGCAGCTACTAAGAGGCCTGACAGACCAGTAGGAGATTCGCTACATCTGCTGTTCAAATTCAAATCAACAATAGTGCCTTCTCCATTTTAAGATGTCTCATATCCTCTCTACCATCCATCGAGAGATTCCAAATATGATGAGTTTCCACCTGTAGTTGGAGAACAGGAGGGATGAGAAGATGAATGGAGGTGGAAGGACTGAGTCATTTACACACTCAATCATGCATCATGGTTTAGTCAGTTTGCAGCTTGCTCTGTTTACCCCTCCACTTAGTAGCCAAATGAGCTGTGGGCATCCAGGTGGCTGGCTTTTATAATATGGCCTGTCTTCCCTTGCAGTGCGGCACCATGGACCAGGGCCTGTATGTAAACCTGACAGAGAGAAACCTACAAGATGCTCAGAAGTTCATTCTGATGCATGAGGTGGTGCAGCCAGTGACCACGGTGCCCGCCTTCATGGAGGACAACAGCCGCTTCTCCCACTTGGCCGTGGACGTTGTGCAAGGCAGAGACACCCTTGTCCACATCATCTATCTGGCCACAGGTAGGAACTCTGCCTTCCTTTAGATGGTTTTCTGCCATCTTCTCATTCCATGTCTTAAATTCCAAACACTCAGCTTCAAGCATAGCCACGTGTCTGTGTTCTGTCACAACAAGCAGAACCCACGATGCATGCTTATCCTTGTCAACCTATACATTCCTCTTGGAAATCTTACTTGCACTCTCTCTTGACTGTGTTAATCAGGAATTTAGGTAAGAAGACAGTGCCTCCTTTCTTAACTATTTTTGTTCTTCAGTAGCTTTTGGTATGACTAGATAAAACAATAGAATGCTTTGTTAGAGGATTCTGCTGGGTGAAAGGTTTTCCGGAGATTTTTATGCTCGCTCATTTCTGATTGATGCACAGGAGTGCTCACTGCAAACTGTTCCTGACAAAGGTCCATGGAAATTTTTGAGGAAAGAAACCACACTGCAAGTGTTTCATATGCAGGGCAGGAAGAGTGCTTATCAAACTGTAGATGGCAAGTAGACTTCTTTAGAGTCCAAAGTACATGCTGACTGGAAAGCATGCTCTATCTCCCCTGTATTACACTGATAGAGCAAGGTGCATAGCCCTGCCTTGGAAACTGTCTTTGCTCTATCTTTCTAGACCCAGACAAATAGATTTTGCTATGGAATGTATTCCACCCACTCTTTTGGTAGTGTGGTATATACTTGGCACTTCCTCACAAAATATGGTTACCTTTTTATGTGGTTGTGAATACTGTATTATTCCTTTATTGAAATTTCTCAATATATAATTGTGTGTTTATTACTCATGAAATTGCAATGATTTGTTTTCTTTCCACTGTCTTTTGACTTTATTTGGCACGCTGAGAGTATGTGGTGAACAGATTGTTACCATCCTGCTCTCCTGGGGCTCACACTCTTAAAGGGACATGCAGGTAATAAACCAACCAGTACGTAAAACACATCACCAAAAAAATTGATGAAGAACTGATGAGATAGGTACCAGTAGAGGGATGTGGTGATAGGTATACCTGGGAGGCTCCCATTTCTCTTGGCTGGACAGGGTCTTTCAGCATTGGATGCTGCACAGTAGAGGGATACTGTGAATACTGGAGGATACAGGATTGTTTAGGATGGATAAGCAGTGCTGAGTGGTCAATAATGCAAGGAAGGATGCCACCATTGGATGGGACAGGAATGGGTGGCGACCAGTCAGTGGGAAGACTGGGGAATAGTAGAAGGATCATAAAGAGAAAGTCATGTGACACAACTTCTAGGAGCAACAGTTTGCAGAACTGACCCAGAAAAGGAGCAACTAATAAAGTCATCTTAGGAAGTTAAAAAGAGGATCTTCCTTCTTCTGCTGCTTCTCCTTCTCTTTCTTCTCCTCTACCTCCTCCTCTTCATTCTTCCTCTTCATCTTCCCCTCCTTCTCCTTCTTCTTCTTCATCATCTTCTCCTCCTACTCTTTCTTTCTCTCTTCCTCTTCATTTGTTTTTCTTTTAAGAGAGTTAAAAAATGCTTGCCACTGAGGGATTGTGTCTCCTTGAATGGCTTTGTTTGTCCTGAAAAACCAGAAGACTGCCTGACTTATGGTAGATTTGTAGAGAAAGTGGACTGGATCTTCTGGAAGGTATTCCTGTTTTTCTCATCATAAATGATCAGGTTAATGTGACATAGACAAATTTTCCTTTTGGACTTCTAGACACAGCTGAGGTTTCATCTGGCCCTGAGATAGGGGATGCTGAGGGGCAGAGCTGAGTCAGACAATGCCTGAACTTAGAACCTTCTGTTCTGTTCCCACCAGTTGTCATCTTTACTCTCATTAGACTTGTGATGATCACCAGTGAGCTTGGCTGACACATAGGAACTCTGGTTGTAATGCTGATGAGTGCCTTCATCATTTCTGCATATTGGTTATGGTGGGCTGCCACTGGCAAGGAAACCTGTATCTCCTGGTTCTGGAGGCTAAGTTCAACAGTAAAGTGTCAGCTGCATGATGTCTGGGAAGAGCTCTCTTACTGTTTTGGAGATGGTCACCTGTTCATGCCATCCTTATTAGAAGAGAGGGATTTCTGTGTTATGTCTCTTTAATTGAATATTTTGAAAAATGGTCTTATTAGCCAGGCTAGCCTCAAACTCCTGATCTTCCTGCCTCAGCTTCCCAGGTGCTAGGATGAGACCTTTTGTAAGAAGGGTGAGGGTTGGATTATAAAAGTTTCACTCTAATGAAATGATTTCCTTTAGAAGACTCTGCTACCTAATACAATTACTTTGGTGTTGAGGCCATCAATATATGAATTTGTATGGCACAAAGAATACTATTTAAAAATGCAAGTGGCACAAAGAATTCCATGCCAACAGGAGTATAGTATTTAAGGATCTTTATTATAAATAACATGTTTAAACACAAGTGAAAACAGTCAAACATAACAAAATTACAGGTCTGAGATGAAACTGTAGCCAGCATCAGTTGGCTTTTAAATGGTACTGCTTCTAGAAACTTTCACACAGAAGCCTGAATTGACTATATTGTGGTTTGGCTACTCCTTTCCCCCATGTCATAAAAGTACCTCACTTAATTGCATTTTAGCTTTATACCCTCAAATAGCTGAATCCCATCAGTCCAGCCTCAAGAGAGTCTACCTGTGAATTTGTTCTCACAGTTCATATGATAAGCAGCATTATATGAAATTTTCTTAATTAAGCATGTGCAGTTTTTAAGACAACTGCTTTTGTGCCCTTAGCATACTATAGTAAAACATAACTTTGACAGTCATTGAGCAATATGAGTCTAAAAGTTGTTGTATTCTGGCATTTCCTTATTGTATTGTCTGGGCCCAAATCAGAATCTCTGGGTTTTGTGTGTTAGTGCTTAGGCTTTCAGGCTACAGAAAGGCCCAGGCTTATTGCCTCGATCTTCAGGTTTATTCCTTTGTACCAAATGAGTCACAATGCAGTGCCCTCATTTGTTCTACTGACCTAATGTTCTCCTTTTGGTCTAATCTGTTCCCTCTTTAAACCCTGAGTCTTTGTGCCTACGCAGTAGGAGTTGCAGTCGCAGTTCCTGCCGGTAGGTGAAGGCGCCATGTGTATAACTGTTCTTAGTGAGTCTCCATTGCTCACTAGTCAACTTGTTTCTCTCAAAAGAAAATTTTCAGTGGCCAAAAACACTTTCCAGTAAGAAACCAGCCTGGAATCATAGGGTCCTGCAGAAAGCCCTGCTGTAAAACTTGCACACAGCCCAGGCAGAAGCATGGAACATTGTGCTGAAAGCTAGAGGCCTGTTAGAGTCACATGACAAGCTTAGCCTTCAAATACCTGTAAATGACAAACAAGTTCCATTAATCTCTAGCAGGCTAGCTAACTCATACAGCAGGTCTAAGTATTTTCAGAAAAAAAAGTCCTTCCTTTTAAAATTTAATTCAGAGTAAAGTTTAATTTTAATACATATTATTTTTAATAGCTCAGTGCACCAGCTTTTTTTTCCTAAAAGAATCAAATGCATAAGTGAATTGTGAGAAACCCTATTTTGAAAAACAAGCTGCGAGCTGCTTCTAACTGAAACTGCACAGAGACGGCTGGATCATGACACCGACCTGTAAAGAGCAGCAGTTTTGACTTTCCTGTTTTACAAGACTGATGCAAATCCTGGTGTCTTCTTTATAAACACTAGCTTCCTTCGACGGGAAAGCCAGAGTCCTCAAGGCACTGTTCCCCTTACTACCCCTTGACCATAAATTCTCAAGGACAGAGAATGTCTGTTCTACTCACATAGTGGAAGTTCCGCACATGAAAACAGAGTGTGATTAGTTTTCAGATCACTTTTGGGGGGAGTGTATGTTCTCCCAGCTCAAATAAATGCAAATAGACCACTTGCTGGCAGTGGTCATTTAAGAAGCTGGTTCATTTTACCCCACTGTTCTAGCCACAGACATCCACAGAGTTTCCTGGATATTATGGTGCCTGGTAAATCTCAGATGTCATTTACCTGCTGTCCCGTACCTCCCCAGGCTCCTTCATGGTCTGTTTCTTGTGCATTCAGCACTACCTTCTGACTCTCAGCCAAAGGGAAGCCTGTTACCTGGGCCTGGTTTTGTCAATGGTTTGTAAGTCACTTCTTTGAAAGTTGCATAGTTCCTGGCATGCCACCCACCCATTTCTGATGGCAACTCCTTTAGAACATATAGGGCAAAAATTCTCTTTAGTTTCCCAGTTTGTCAAAAGGACTATGTCTAAGTCCCATTGAGCATTGTAGTCTGGGATTTCCCTCCTCCCTTGGCTACAGCATACCAGATACCCTGGCTCCCCTGTCCCAGGTGTGTGGCATTTGTAGACCTCACTTGTCTCCTTTGTCTCATGTGGACCTGACTCTGGGCTTTACCCTTGACCTACAGGTGCTCTATCTGTGCAGGGGTTCTAGGTTATCTCCACTCATGGTCCTTGGTTGGAGTATCAGTCTCAGAAAAGATCCCTGGGTCCAGATTTTTTGGTTCTGTTGCTCTCCTTGTGAAGCTCCTGTCCCCTCCACACCTTACTATCTCCCCCTTCTTTCATAAGATTTCCTGCACTCTGCCCAAAGTTTGGCTATGATTCTCAGCATCTGCTTCAATACTCTTCAGGGTAGAGTTTTTCAAAGGCCCTTTGTGGTAAGCTCCTATCCTGTTCCCTGTTTTCTCCTTTCTCCAATGCCTATCCCAGAGTACCAGATTTTAAGCAGAACAGAACATTTTTTTATTTTTTTAAATTTTTATTTAACTTTTATTAATTACACTTTATTCATTTTGTATCCCCCATAATCCCCTCCCTCCTCCCCTCCCGATCCCACCCTCTCTCCCCTTTCTGCATACATGCCCCTCCCCAAGTCCACTGATAGGGGAGGGCCTCCTCTCCTTCTTTCTGATCTTAGTCTATCAATTCTCGTCAGAAGTGGGTGCATTGTCATCTTCTGTGGCCTGGTAAGGATGCTCCCCCCTCAGGGGGAGGTGATCAAAGAGCAGGCCAATTAGATTATGTCAGAGGCAGTCCCTCTTCCCATTACTATGTAACCCACTTGGATGCTGAACTGCCATGGGCTACATCTGTGCAAGGGTTCTAGGTTATCTCCATGAATAGTCCTTGGTTGGAGTATGAGTCTCTGGGAAGTTCTCTGTGTTCAAATTTTCTTGTTCTGTTGCTCAGCCTCTGCCCTGCAGACTATCAAAGCAGATGATGAGCCTGATGGCCAATTGTCGGGCAGAGTGAATGGAATTTTATGTAAGAACACAACATTTAAAAAAACAAAAATTAACATTTCTCAAGAGATTTACTATAAGTTAATCTTTGTTTCCAAAACAAATATACATTGAGAAATTATGGACATAACTACTGTCATAACTACTTTTAAAACTAGAATGACTCTACTTCTAGACAAAATATAACAGAACAACAACAACACACACACAAACACACACACACACAGACACACACACACAACAAAGAGTTTCCAATGTGAACAACTGAAACACACTATACCTAGTTGTTTGCAAGAGGTGTAAGGTAAAGGCGGCATTCCTTTTGAGGACTTTGGTTTAGGGGAAGGTTGGCCTTGACTGTTTGATGTAGAGATTAGAGACCATGGATCTGGCATAAGGTAGACATCATCTCCTTAAGAAGGGAGGATGTGGAAGAACATGAGTCAAAGGCTCCAAAGAACATGAACTTTGTATAGGAAAAAGAAGGGAGTTGGCACCACTTAGATGGGTCCAAGAATCACTCTGTCTCTTCTCTTTGTTTAGTTATGAAATACACAAATTCCACAGATGAAATACAGTGAGTGGCCTCCATCCATGCTTCTCCTCTTCCTATCCAAGTGTACTTTAAATATGGAGCATGGCATTTTTTGCTATTTGTTACTAATCTTTGTTAAAGACAATAACCCGGTGTCTTCCCAAGTGAACTTGTAGATTAGTAGCAGACAAACAACATCCTAGAAATTCCCTCTGTAAGGGATGCATTTGCTGACAAGTCCAGTAGATGGTGAATTCCCACTCCTGACTTGAGTTCTGTGCATTGTTTCTAGAACTTACTGTGGAGCTATTCGTTTCCTTCCTAAGGAAAGCTATGTGAGGATACGAGGTTAGAGTGAGCCATGCCTGTCCCTTCACTTTGGGATGAACAGAAATCAACTGATCCACTTACTGTTGCTACAATTGATGAGAACTCTCAGTATTTAGAAGCAATTGACAACTACTGAAAGAGCATGAATAAACATTAGTATTTGTTCAACACTCATACTGAAATTAGATTTTAACAGGGTCTTAAAATTCTATCCTTCTTACTAGAAATTCTAAATCCTCACATAATTTATATAATGTGTGGGATTGTTATGCAAGGGATTCTTGTGATTTAAAGAGGACAGGGTTTAGTCTGAGTACCTTTTTGTTAAAGGAAGATTGAATTTATGGAGGATATTTGCATCAATTAATAGCAATACAGAAAAAAAATCTAATCATGGACTGCGTTATGTTGCAGGTCCTAACTGCTCCCACAATCTCAGGTGTGACCTCACTGGGAAGTAGAGTCTTTGAAGATGTGCATAGTTGGGCCAAGATGCAGTTAGACAGGAGTTTTAGGTTACCTCTAGTCCAACATTACTGGATTGCTTTCACAATGAGTGAGAGCCTGGATGGAAACAAGTGACAATACAAGCCAAGCTGTAGTGGCTCAGCTACAAGGCAAGGACACTAGGAGTACATGGCCGCAAATGGACTAAGAGAAGGCAAGAGAGGCCTCTACTGAGAGCTTCAGGGCCCATGGTTTATTGAAGGCTTCATTTCAATATCACCGCCTTCATACATGTGATGGAAAGTGCCTGTCACCCTCACTCCCCCGAATGTGGTATACTTATCTGTGGTATGTTTTGCTTGTGTGTAGTGGGAATGGGTGTGCATGCATGTTTGCAGATGTAACTCCATGTGTAGATGTGGTTATTCTGAGAATTAGTTCTCCGGGGGCCGGAGAATTAAGTTGTCTTGCTTGCCACCCTCTCCCCCCATCCTCCATAAGCAGGGTCAACATAAGGTGTCTTTCTCATAACCCCCACCCTCCGTATGCAGCGTCAACATGAGGTGTCTTGCTTGATAACCCCCCTTCCATGTGTGGGTCTACAGAAGTTGTCTTCCTTGATTTTTCCCCACCCTCCATATGCAGGGTCTATTGCTTGGACCCATAGCTTGCTAATTGGGCTAAGCTTCCCCGGGGGATCTCATCTCTGTTTTATAAACTCTAGGGCTATTTATAGACAGCCTAGGAATCTGAACTCCAATCCCCATGGTTTCATTGCAAATGCTTAACTGACCTACTGAGCCATCTGCCTAGCACCAAAATGAACACTGAGAAGTCCATGGAGACTGCCACTTTGTATCTGTCCTTATAGCCAAATTTAAAGTGCTCCCTTGCTTTCTTTGCCCCACAGTATTACTCAATGCTCTGCACTCAACAAACAAAATTAGTTTATGTTAGGGCCAATTAGAACAAAAATCTTACTACTGAAAAACAGTGTAATATGTACCAAACCACTTTAAATACTATACAAATAGCTAATTGTTTTGTTTAATTAAATATAAGAACATTACATATTTTATTTTAATGCTTGATTTTCAAGTTTGTCTCCTGAATAATTTTGGCACCTTAAGCCTTGTTTCCTAACAGAATAATATGAAGTTATGAGATATAAATTGGTAATTTCCTTGATGTTTTCTAAATGGGATGTAGATAATATCTATAAATATCTATATCAATATCTATAAATATCTGTATTTGTGGAGAGGCTGTTTTTACTGTTTTCTTTGTGATCTGCTTTCTCCCCCTCTGCCTCTCTTTGCTTTAGATCTGCCTAAGGGAGGTGGTCTTCATCTTTCATGTTTCACAAGATCAATATTGATTGAGTATTACCTCAGGTAGTAAAGACTTTGGTCTTTGAACAACAACCAAATGATCAAAATACAAATTGTTATGCCTTGCTTTCTTTCATATTGGATCTTTCCCAATAGATAGCTTTTATACAACCCCTTTAGGACTACTTCAAGTTTGTAGAAATTAAGCAGGACAGAAGGATAGTTTTCTGTTTTCTAAACAGCTGTCCCTGGTTTATCATCAGACCTTGTTAGTGGGCTGTGTTTCTGTGTGAGATGATGTCACAACCCTGAGACGTTTTAATGAACAGTATCCCATGGTTTCCTGTTGTGCCTAATCCAGATGTGTGCTTCTGTGAAAGGCCATTCTAACCTCTTTTCCTGTAGAAGCTTTGGAGAGAAGCACCAATGTGGCACACCAGTTATTGGAATCCAGAGGGTAAGACAAGATTAAGAAGTTTTAGCAGGTACTTTTATCCTGAGGTAATTCAGTTAAAGAAAAGGCCCAGTGAAGTATTAGTTAAGTGAGGAATCAACAAAATAATATGATAAAAAGGTTCTTCAAGTTCTTGAGAATGTAGGTTTCCAAAAGTAGCAAGGACCTCCCAGTGAGCACCCCCATAGGTACATTTGCCATGGTTAAGCCATATCATTACCATAACCAGCATGTGGTCACTGTTTCTTCCATGCAAAAATGTTGACTTGTCTTAAAAATCAGCTCATACGTTGTTTTCCCCTTGATGTGACTCTGATCAGAAGTGAGCATGCATGGCAGAGTTTGATGAGAACATCCTTAAAGTCAAACAAACACAAGATGCAGTTCTGAGGCAGGGTCTGCCCATTACTTGTTGGCACACATGAAACAGAGAAAAGGAGGAGACAGATAAAGCAAGGGCAAGATGGCATTCCAAGAACCCTCCCCAGTGACATACTTCTTCTACACCCTACTTTCTGCTTTTCTTTTTCTCCCCCTACACCTGTGGTGTCTTAAGGATATTAGTCCATTGATAAGGTCACAGCCCTCAGGATCTATTTGTGAAAAAGTCCTCAATTGCATTCAACCAAGTTGCCATAAAGTGTAACTATAGCATTCTCTCATCTTTCTTCCTCTTTCTCCTTTACTGTAATCTACATCTTCAACTCCTCTCTGTGCAATAATGATGTCCAAAATCATATATGATCCATCTGTATCTGCTCTACATTTTTTTCAGTTTGTACATGGCTGTTTATCTGCCCAAATATACTTCCAACAACACTATTATTCCAATAAATAAAATCTAGTATTTCTTTTCCTACTTCCTCTGTCAGTTTCTGGCATTTTGTCTTTGTTGCTGCTAGAATGTCAGTTACTCCCAGATCCCAAGACCTAGGAAGGGAGGCAAACCTTTATCATCCTGACTGGATAGCTCTGTTCCATCTGAATTGGGTTCTTTCGTAAACAAGCAACCTTTGGGGTATTCTAAGTAATGAGCTACATATCAGAGGTGTGTTTCCTCTTCATTTCCTGATTTGCTGTTATAGTCTAGCTTCTCAAACTCTAAGTACCACCCTATATTTGAACACAGGTGTCAACAACAAGAAAAATTTTATAATGGCAAAAGTTTTCTGAACATACAACTTAAAATTCGTCAAAGTCAAATGTATTATGAGTGTGAGGCACTTCATCAGCATTTGCCATGCCTTGTACAGCTTGACTGCAGCCTTAGTTCTGAATGCACATCATGGGTCCTTTGCAACTGTACATGCAGCCTGTCATGCTACATACACCCATGAATGCTGCCAAAGACAGCAACGTTGTGAGAGACACACAGGTGTGAGAACATTAGATGTTATGAATTATAGAAGTCTTACTACAATATATGTAGTTAACTGGTCTTACAGAAGCCCGAATTGCTTAGTTATGGAAAACAAATTATTTGAATTTTTGCTTACCACTGGCCTTCTCCAGTACATATTATATCTTTGGCTTGTGTTGTGATAGGATATTTGAAAAATTGCTGTTTGAGTTGCTGACTGGAGCTTCATAAGGAACCATTAAATATAATTTCTGAAATAGCCCTTAAACATACTTCTGCCATTTTGGACTGCATATTTATTAGAAGCAATGTTCTAGAAATAGCTAATTCTAAAATCAAAATATCTGAGAAAATGAAGAGGTAGTAAAAATATTCAAGGGTAATTTAATACATTATGTAAAAAGAAACAGGCATATGTATCTCATTTTAATGCAATTTTGTTTTCATAATTAATAACTGGGAAAATTATATGTATAAAAAGGAATTGCATTTCAAAATCTTCATGATTTGTTGCCAGCAAAAGTTTAATTTGTATATATATTTTAGACACCTATAGACGAAGTAAAATTTATCAGGAAAAAGGGAGCTCTGAATGGGAAAAACAATGTAAGAAGCTCTGATGTTCTCATTGTCTTTCTGTTGCTGTGATAAAATATCACAGCAAAAGAAAAAGTTAAAAAAGAGTACTCCATTTTAGGTCATAGTTGTAAGTTAATAAAGAATCCTGTTCTGAGGGATCTAGAACTCAGAAGTGGGGGGGCATGTGAATATCAATTATTGAGAGTTGTCTATAGTTAGTAAAAGCCCATGAAAGTGATTCCTAGCTAAGCCCAGGAAAAAACGAAAACAAAAACAAACAAAAAAACAGCGTTTGAGTTGCAGAACTGAGTAGAGGTTTTCATGTAACTTTTTTCCATTTATTTAGGACAATAATGAAATTCCAGTCATTATCTGAATATGCAAACATCTTCATGGAATTCTCACCACATTAAAAGTGATCTCCTAAGTTAATTACTGAGGCAGGGGCTTCACTTAGACCCTCCTTGATATGATCATTTAATTAATTTTAAGGCTCTGACCTTGTGCTTATCTGAACAGTGGCTGAAAGTGGAAAGAAATAGTTTCAGCTACAGAAGTCTGGATTTGCCCTTAGTAAACTGGGTATTTAAAGGTCAGTCTCTACAGTGAGATGCTGTTCCTTGACATGAAGTATAATTTTTCTCTCTGGTTCAGAATCATGTTGGTTAAATATTGTCAGCACTTTACAACATATCTGGGGTCAGGGTTACCCTCCTCTTCATAAGTTAAAAACTGGCTAGGTTGGACTTTATTAAATAGATGACATATGGCAGAGATTGCAACAGCTTATTTCAAAGACTATGATCTTTGTAAGTGAACCCCTCAGATTCTATTATTCTAGTTCTAGAATCTTCCTGGCCTTCAGTGTACAAATATGAGGTATATCCAAGACAGCACTGACTTATCTTTGTCTTCACTCTGCTCTGACTTCCTACCCAATTTCAGTGACCTGGGATTTGGCTTCTGCTCGTGTTCAATGGACCTGTGGAAAATACTTGAGTACTGAATGTTGTTTTGTGATCTATGGCTCATGCTGTGTCAGGAAACAGAACCATTCCTGTTTCCTGTGGGCAGTGACCACCTTTCTGTCCCATCTCTAAACCCTTATGGCCTACTTTCTGGCCCACTTCTACTGCCTTGATCCTGAAGATGTCCTTTCTGTCCAGATATGACTGATTTGGATTAAAGGTACTTACATGAACAGCCACACAAATTCCAAATTGCAGTTAACAAAAAGAGCATATTTGGTTAAGATGTGCAACTTGCCCTCTACATGCTTCTGGTTTAGAGTGCCACATCCTGGAGATGCTAACAACCCTACAGCACAAGAAGTTTTGGCAAGCCAGACTACATGTCACCACTGAAATCTGTTGCCTTCGGGGCCCTGGAATCTGTGTCCATTCTCTAAGGAATGTTTAGTGGCTGGATATTCCAGCTTTTCATCTTAGTAATGAGGTCACAATTGAGAGCTCTTCTGCATGTGTGAAGCATTTAAGCTCATGTGTAATGCCTGTCATCTAGGGAGCAACAGGTTTTCCTGGCCCTTAGATCCTTGTTTCACCAGCTCAGGCTCCTGATTCCATGACTAGCAAGAACACAAAGCTCCCCAAACACTACGATAATTAATCCTTTGGTTTATGTTCACCAGTCCTGAGCACATTTGGTAAAGATATTTCTTTGACCGCCAAGTACAGCCTGAGCTCTTCACCACTTAGGGTTTACTGAGGTAGCTGTCTACCATCTTTCTTGTTTTACTCTCCCACCTTTTCCAGTCCCTAATCCTGTTCTTCTTAGGAAGAAGGCAAGAAAATCTCAACCCATATTTCATATGGAGCTTGTTCTTGCCTTAATATTCTTTACCCCAAACTATATGCATGTCTGAAGACAAGAAAAAAAGGGAATGTGGGGATTCTATGCCAATATTATAGAAAGCTGGTAGTGTTCTAGGAAAACAACTGGCAGAGAACATACACAGTTAACTACATGCTTGTCCTTCAGTACATACATAAACCTGGATGGCATAGCCTATTATGCAAAGGGCCCATTGCCCCTAGGTAATGGCACAGAACTATAGTGAGCTACAGGCAAAAGTTTTTTTCCAAAAAATAGGAAATATTTGTTCACCTGAACGTCAAAACTACTTCAGAAGTACTAAGTAAAAGTTGTTCAGCTCTGTCATTGACCCAAACACTATTGTGTAATACTTCCACTGCAGTTCACACCTCCCATATACAGTACTGGCAAGTGAAGAGCAACTTCAGGTTGATACCTTTCTTAGATCCAGGAAATCAGAAGGTCACACCCCCTGATTTCAAACAGCACAAAAGCTTTGAACGTTGAAGTTGTTGTAGCAATGGCATGACCCAGATACCAGTAATAAACTAATGAACTGGTTAATTTTTGTATAAAGGTAAACGCTTGGCCATTCTGAGTGAAAAGTGAACTGGGCGGTATCAGGTAGTGAACCAACTCAGCCGTGCATGCTTGTATGGCAAGCATTTTTACAGGATGAGCTTTCTCCCAGCACAAGGGTTTATGTATACACAATATACAATAATGTATATTGTACAAGATATCTAGGCAAGTGGGAGAGTGCTTTCTTAATCATGGTAAGACCTTACATTCCATATGCTGCACTTTAGAAAAAAATGTGTACATAGTGCATCAGTTGATATTTGGCATATATGTCCATTGTATACTATGAAATTACAACATCAGACTAATAAATATCACCTTGTTACTGTGATGTTCTTTTCTTTTGGGTTAAATGGTGAGGATGTGTGACTCTCCTTGAGAAATGGCAAGTAGCCAGTATCTTATTGTTAAATATTGTGGTAAGTCTTCAACTAAGTGCAACTGAAGTACTGAGCCATTAACTTGAAGGAGTTTGCAAGCTGACTTGTTGAAAGATTTGCAACAAATCTCTGAAGAATGGAACAAATTCATGTTAAATGTAATTTCTCTGATGTTACCTGATGCACCTCATCACAAGGAGAAAATTTGTATGGAATGAAGTCTTTATAAAAAAGAAATGGGTTCCCTAGTAAGGAAAGCAGGGACTATTTCTGACATGAACTCAATGGCTGACTCTTTGACCATCCCCCAAGGGAGGAGCAGCCTTGCTAGGCCACAGAGGAGGACATTGCAGCCAGTCCTGAAGATACCTGATAAGCTAGGGTCAGATGGAAGGGGAGGAGGTCCTCTCCTATCAATGGACTTAGAAAGGGCCAGAGAGAAGATGAAGGAGGGAGGGTGGGATTGGGAGAAAATGAAGGAGGAGGCTATGGCTGGGATACAAAGTGAATAAACTATAATTAATACAAAAAATAAAAATTAAATTAAAAAAAGAAATGGACAACGTTGTTTAAAGGAATATTTTAGTCCACTTTTTAATCCTACATTAAATATGTTGAGTCACTTTATTTATCTCTTTCCCTTATGGTTTAGGGGCAATGGGAAATGTCGTAACCGTTGTGCGACCAAATACCAGAAAGAATAGAAGAGAGGAAAGAGTCACATCTGCTTGAGACTTGAGGAGCGACAATGCAATAAATCCAGAAAACCTTGTGACAGTCAAGGAACAGAGAGACACTTTAGTCTAGAACTGAAGCTTAGCTGTGGCTTTTAAGTCCCACCTCTAGAACCTCATGTCTCCCAGCAAGGTCCTGTATCCAAAAGATATCACAACTTCCCAAAACTGTGCCTCCAGCTGGGGACCAGCTGTTCAAGATCATGTGCTTCTAGAAGACATCCACTTTGAAAAAGACACATTGTCTGTTGTGCAGAGATTTTTCTTAGAATTAATAGAGATGTCTGTCCATTTCTTGCTACCACAACTATCCATTCACATCCTGCCTACAGGCCTTTCATGTTTCTGTAGGAGTTTTAACACATAAGATAGTATTTCAGTAATAGAAGGAGTACTCTTGGCCCGGCACCATCGTCATCATCACCATGTGTCATGACTAATGTAGAGAAGGTGGTATATACAAAGCAAGAATTGAGCCAATTGCTTTATATAATGTATCTTTTGGAACACAAGGATGTTCAAGAAATTTCTTTTTTAGAAGCCTGCCCTCTACTGCACTTGCCTCCTGTTGCCATCCATGGTGATGTGGACTGAAATCAATGACCATCTTAGACTCCTTGCATGGGTTCACCTGGAGTTGGCATTAGTTACATTGCTTTCTGCCATACTGCATTCCTCTTGAACTCACATCTGCAGGGCTGCACCAGGACTGCCTGCTTCCAGAACAACTGAGTATACAATCTGAATTTACAGGCCTTGGAACCAGCCTGCTACACTTAGAGGTCCGCTCTCAACACAACTTCCTTTTTAAATCTCTAAACACATCAGCTCTTTGCCTTTCTGATGTGTTTCAGGGGGGAAAAGGTGCATAGAAATCAGCAAATACATATCTACCTGATATATTTCTTCAAAGAAATGGCAGATTTTTAATTATGTGGTTCTCTGCTATTATTCATAATTAACAACAATAAAAGTGTGAGAAGTTAGAAGCTGGTATTATAGGAATATTTTTAGGGTAGAAATAAGAATCTCCAAAGATTCCTTCAGTCTTTAAACCCCACGTGGCACCTGCTTTTTTGGTCCATAGACAAAGTATCAGGAATGAAAGCCAATCACTTAATGTCCAGGGAAGCTGACAACATGTGAAAATACAGGTTTTGTTCTTGTTCTGTTCTGTTTTGTTCTTGTTTTGATCTCACAGGCTACCTGCATTGAAGTAAGCATTGCTGTGCCTGGTTGTTAAGATGGCAGGTCAGAGGCAGCTTGGAGTAGAGATGAGAGGTTCCAGCTCCCTGGGCTGCTCTCTGGACTATAGGGGAAGGGAGGGCCTTCTTGGTAGACATGCAGCTGGGTAAGGGGTCTAAGTCTTGAGGAAGTTGAGCTAATGCATTCAATCCACTGGAATTGTGGGTGGGAAGGAAGGAGATAAAGTTGCTAAAAGATGGTATGACCCCCATTGAGTGTTTTATTCTCGCATCCAAATTCTTGATATACCTGGTGCAAAGACACCTTAGACACAAAGAGGAGAACCTTAGTTCTATTTTGTGTCCTCTGAGGTCTTGTTGCACAAGGTAGGACTCAGTGTGAGGTACAAATTCTTTGAACCTGGGTGGAAAGTTGTAGGTGAATAATAGAGACCCAAGCTTATCTTCAAAGCCATAAGAATGTACATAGCCACTCTTAAAGAGAAATCACAGACTCAGGCTTCCAAATAGGTTGGTCCATCATGTATTATTTTATATTGAGCATAATGAAGCAACTCAGAAGAATGACAAAACAATTTTCCTATTCTGTTGAGGAAAGAGTTACCATTTTTCTTTTAAATTAGTGATTCATAGGTGCAAAAGAGCTTATCACAGATTTTCTTAACTATCTTAATCGACAACTAATGGGAGCTGCCACGGTGTAAATCTCACCACTGGGGGTGAGGGGATAATTTAGACTGCAGTGTTGCTGGGCCCATGTCAGACAAGGGCTGCCAACTGGGTGGTTGTTTTATAATTCAGATACAATAAATCCCAGGCAAGTAATTTCCTTTTGGAAACCTGAATTGCTTCCTTAACAGAATGGCTGGAGCTGGATTTAAGCAGTGAGGTTAGAAAGGATACCCACGGGACACTATTAATTGCACTCTTGTTTTTAATGTAATACGGTTTTTATTCACAGGAAACTCCGGTGGTAAATTTCCTGTAAGCACCAGCTTATGATTCAGCCTACTGAAAGGGCTATTGAAGTTCTGTTTTGCAAGGCAGTCAAATTTGCTATTAAAAAAAATAGCATTGCCCTCTACTTGCATGCAGTGAGTACTAATAGAGTTAGGGACCTGGCAGGGCAAGATGTTCAACTGTGGGCCATGCAGCAGCAAGGAAAGAATGAAGGCTGCTTCTCAGTGCTTTCTATAAGCTTGCTTTAGTGGCCCTAATGCTGTGAATTGGGTACCGGGATGAGAGACAGAGGTTATACAACTTATAAGCACTAGAGCTAGTGGTCCAGTCCAGGCAGTTGGTGTCTGTTCCAGCTACTGAACTATGTGCACTTATTCAACATCTCCTGTATGCCAGGTACTGTTCTGCAATCCGGTAAGGCTGCAACGAACAAGATAGCCTGTGTTCTGTGGTATCTAGATTTTGTAGGCTGTGGATGAATGTAATTCTTTAAACTTAAAGACTGTTGCGTGTAATGCATGACCAAAATGTTTCAGCTTGTGATCATATTCTCTTTAGGGAAAAATAACAAATATGATAAGAGAATTAATGAAAATCTGTTTTTTAAAGACATGTGCTGGACAGCAAGACCATTTTTTTTTGTCCTGAATTTTCCTTTGCTACATAACTGTAATGCTGATTCCAAGTGCCAAGAAAAATTTACACCATTTGCTCAAGTTTCAAGTTAAGAAAAAGAACTTTGGTAATGTATTAGTTGTCTACCACATCAGGATAGCAGTTAGCTAAATTGATGAACTTCATATAATGATCTGTTGCTATAGCAACAGGCTGCCCAGTAAGTGGGAGACGGTATTTCATCATTACCGCAGTGGTAATGCTTGGCTGGTAGCAGATGCAAATACAAAGGGTTTCTATATCTTTGCAGTAACTGGGTCGATGAGACAAACACACAAAGATGTCTGTGGATACAGTGACCCAGAAGCAAACGGAGCCTAGTGTACGATGAGAAATAAAGTCACTTAGCTTCCTGGGTGAGTGGTCCTGGGGTCCACAGTGAATCTCTGTCTATAACAGGGAGCCATTATCCAAGGTGCTACATGCGTTTCAGAGGTTTTACATCTGTTCTGTCTTCAGTGCACGGCAACGTGAATAGAAAACATCCCTTTCGAGCATGACAGACTTTAGAGAAGAACGTAGCACAAGTGTTAGATTAGCACTTTGTGACATCCTCCATCGTTACCTGTTTTTCTGAAGAAATTTACCTTTATTTGTTGGCAGAGTTGGTGTCCTCCTCGTTTAAAGTGAAGGAGTGTGTTTGTGCCTTAAGCAGTTTACATCTCCATCTTCTAAATTTTTTATTACATTTCAGATGAAACAAGTTCATCCTATGTTTTGAAAGTCTATTTGGCTGCTGTTCTTAAGATATATTAAATTTTCCGAGTCATCTTTCATTGAACAGGGTTCATAGCTGTATTACAATTAAGCCACTTTTCACATAAAGTACAATAGCCTTCATGTATGGCTTGAGTTTCCATCTCATCATATTTAAGCTGCCATGAGTTGAAAATTATTTGATTACACACATGTATCAAAAGACAAGTATAGTTTTCACACAGAGATATCAAACGTTGCATATTCACTGTATTCCTTCTCTATCCCTTTCCTCTCTCCATCCTTCATCTCCTTGTTTTCTTCCTGCAAAATATGTTTTGACTGTATTTTTTAAATGCTTACAAAACTACAATTCTAAAATCTCTGCCCTAATAAGCTCACTCTGGTGCTGGGGAGAAAGCTTAGCCAAGTAAGAGTGAACAAGAATGTACAAGAATGTGTTCAAATCCCAGAAACCATGCAAAAAGCTGGTGTGTGTGATCACTGGTAGGGTGATCAGAAAGAGGAAGGGTATGGGAGCTTACAGGCTGCCAGCCTACCTCCAGATTCAGCATGAAACCTGGTCCCTGTCAGGTTCTGAAATGACCTCCAATAATTACATCCACTCTAATGGAGCATCAGATACTTGCATTTGATCATGTCACTCAGGAGTTAAGAGTCCAGGTTCTAGGTTGAGGGCAGTATTCCCTGGCTGTGTAGTTTATACACTGCTCCTCAACCTTCATGATATTCCGTAAGTTTACCTGGAGTACAGGGCAACAGCTACCATTCAGTGTGTTGGTTGTCATGTTGTGACAAACAGCTAACAAGAAGTAATGTGTGGGAGGCATGATTCCAAGGATATAGTTCATCATGCCATGGAAGAGATGAGGGTGGAGTCATCTTGGGAATTAGAGAGCAGGGAATGGCTGACTTTCTCCTTTTTATTTTTCCCTTTTTATTCAGTCTGAGGACACAACCCATGGGAAAGTGCTACCCACATTAAAGGAAGGTCTTCCATTTCCAGTTGCACATCTCTAAAAATGTCCTCATAGACATTCAGAAATATGACTCCTTGGTAATTCTTAATCCAGTCAAGTTACCCACGAAGAGCAATCATAACACTCTCAGACGATCAAGCATTTGTAGAAAGTGAACCTTTTATTGAAATAAAATAATACAGCAAGGTTTAAAATTTGATGCAGAGAAATAAATCTCTTCAAGTTGGGGGTTTGGAGATGTCATTTATTGGGAGATGGGGATGGCAGGCCACTGGCATTCTCCAGACACCATAAAAAAAAAGTACTGGCTAATATCCAGTATATGTAAAGAACGAAAGAAGTTGAAAAGCAACAAATCAAGTAATCCAATTAAAAAATGGGGAACAGAGCTAAACAGAGAATTCTCGATAGAGGAATATAGAATGGCAGAGAAACACTTAAAAAAAATGCTCATCGTCATTAGCCATCAGGGAAATGCAAATCAAAATGACCCTGAGATTTCACCTTACACCCATCAGAATGGCCAGGATCAACACATGCTGGAGAGGTTGTGGAGAAAGAGGAACCCTCCTCCACTGCTGGTGGGAATGTGAACTTGTACAACCACTCTGGAAATACATCTGGCGCTTTCTCAGACAACTAGGAATAGCACTTCCTCAAGATCCAGCTATACCACTCCTAGGCATATATCCAAAAGAGGCTCAAGCACACAATAAGGACATTTGCTCAACCATGTTTGTAGCAGCTTTACTTGTAATAGCCAGAAGCTGGAGACAACCCAGATGACCCTCAACTGAAGAATGGATACAGAAACTGTGGTACAACTACACAATAGAACATTACTCAGCAATGAAAAACAAGAAAATCATGAAATTTGCAGGTAAATGGTGGGACCTGGAAAGGATCATCCTGAGTGAGCTGTCCCAGAAGCAGAAAGACACACACAGTATATACTCACTCATATAGACATATAATATAGGATAAACCTACTACAATCTGTACACCTAAAGAATCTAATCAAGAGGGAGGACTGTGACTAAAATGCTCAATCCCCATTTCGAAAGGCAAAGAGAATGGACATCAGAAGAAGAGGAAAATAGGAAATAAGTTAGGAACCTCCCACAGAGGACCTCTGAAAGGCTCTGCCCTGCAGACTATCAAAGCAGACCCTGAGACTTATGGCCAAACTTTGGGCAGAATGCAGGGAATCTTATGAAAGAAGTGGGAACTAGTAAGATCTGGAGAGGACAGGAGGTCCACAAGGAGAACAACAGAACCAAAAAAATAGAACACAGGGGTCTTTCCTGAGACTCATACTCCAACCAAGTACCATGCATGGAGATAACCTAGAACCCCTGCACAGATGTAGCCCATGACAGTTCAGTGTCCAAGTGGGTTCCATAGTAATGGGAACAGGGACTGCTTCTAACATGAACTGATTGGACTGCTCTTTGATCACCTCCCCCTGAGGGGGGAAGCAGCCTTACCAGGCCACAGAGGAAGACAATGCAGCCACTCCTGATGATACCTAACAGACTAGGATCAGAAGGAAGAAAAAGAAACCCTCCCCTACCAGTGGACTTTGGGAGGGGCATGCATGGAGAAGGGAGAGGAAGGAAGGAAGGAAGGGAGGGGAGGAAGGAGGGAACTAGAGGGGGGATCCAAAGTAAATAAAGTGTAATTAAAAATTAAAATAAAAAATAAACAGGGAACAGGACAGGAGCCTGCCACAGAGGACCTCTGAAATGCTCTCCCCTGCAGGGCATCAAAGCAGGTGCTGAGACATATGGCCAACCTTTGGGCAGAGTGCAGTGAACCTTATGAAAGAAGGGGGAAATACTAAGACCTGGAGAGAACAGGAGCTCCACAAGGAGAGCAACAGAATCAAAAAATCTGGGCACAGGGGTCTTTTCTGAGACTGATACTCCAACCAAGGACTATTCATGGAGATAAACTAGAACCCCTGCACAGATATAGCCCATGGCAGTTCAGTGTCCAAGTGGGTTCCCTAGTAATGGAAACAGGAACTGTCTCTGACATGAACTGATTGGCCTGCTCTTTGATCACCTCCGTCTGATGGGGGAGTAGCTTTACCAGCCAGTCCTGATGAGACCTGATAGACTAGGATCAGAAAGAAGGGGAGGAAGACCTTCCCTATCAGTAGACTGGAGGAGGGGCATGTGTGGAGAAGGGGGAGGGAGGGTGGAATTGGGAAGGGAGGAGGGAGCAAGCTACAGGGGGGATACAAACTGAATAAATTGTAATTAATAAAAGTTATTATTAAAAAAGATGTCATCATGTATATTCCTAAGCTATCTGTTACCTTAAGCCATAGCACCTCAAATGACTAGAATTAATCAAAATGAATATGTATGTGTGTGTGTATATATATATATATTTCAATGGTTTTATAAAACAGTTCAAATATTTTAGAAATTTTAGGATTATATACACACATAATACACATAAAATCACATAATACACTAAAAATCTCATAATATATTATATTAAATAAAATATATAATTAAAATCAATATTTGAACTTTTAAACCTGTGGCTGCTTGAAAACATTTTTTCATATAATTTTTTACTTACTACAATTTATTCACTTTGTATCCCAGCTATAGCCCCACCCTCCCATTCCCACCCTTCCTCCCTCTCTCCCTCATCTCCTCCCATGCCTCTTCCTCAGTCCACTGCTAGGGAGGTCCTCCTCCCCTTCCATCTGATCCTAGCTTATCAGGTCTCATCAGTACTGTCTTTCATAGTCTTCCTTCTGTGGACTGTAGTCTGTCTCCACTGGATGGTGATGGTCGGTATAACCTATGCATTCCCTCTTCCTCACAAGAGTGCTAGCAGGCTTGGTGGAGGCCACCACTGTTGCTTCTACAGGTCTCTCACATCCATCTCTGCCTTCCCACAAAGAACTCTGTCCTGGCAGCTTGCTAACGAAACTCTGCTTCTAGAACATCATTTCATTTACACCCCATTTATCTTCTACTGAAAATCCCAATCTTGTTTTCAGTTATTCTTTCCACAGCTTGCTTAGTAACTTGCTTGTCCTTAGTAACTAGATATGAACCTAGTTCCTTATTGTGTAGGATGAAAAAAACAAGGCTTGGAGGTTCAGGGACCATTTCTCACATCTACAATTATTTGCAGAAATTTTGAAATATTTCTTTTTCAGTAGTCAAGTTCAAGTTGAGCTTACTCTATTTCTTCTGACACCGTGCGACCTTCACATCTTTTTTTTTTTACCCCAAACCAATCTTATTTTAATATTCACAACAGCAACTAGAAATCACTATTATGGGAATGTTCATGTTATTACTGACATTTTATATATAATAATGTCAACCAATTTAAAGGGTGCAGTTCAATATAACTACCGTTGCAATAAAATATAAAATATTCATTTTTAATTTTTTATTATTGTCATTTATTGCAATTTATTCAGTTTGTATCCTGGCTGTGTCCTCCTTCCTTGTCTCCTCCCAATCCCACCCTCCTTTCCTCTTCTACGCCTATGCTCCTAGTCCACTGAGAGGTGAAGACTTCTCCTCTGTTTCTATTTGACCCTAACCTATTAGGTCAAATCAGGACTGGTTGCATTGTCTTCCTCTGTGGCCAGGCAAGGCTGCACCCCCCTGGGGAAGGGGATCAGAGAGCCTGTCACTGAGTTCATGTCAGAGAAAGCCCCCGTTCCCCTTATTAGAGAACCCACTTGACAGGACAGGCGCCTATAACAGTCCACCTTTGAAAGACTCTATTGATAGAGGTTTCAAAGCAGAGGCTGAGACTCCTAGCCAAACTTTGGGCAGAGTGCAGGTAATCTTATGAAAGAAGGGGGAGATAGAAAGACATGGAGAGGACAGGAGCACCAAAAGGAGACCAACAGATCCAATAAAACTGAGCCTTGGGGGCCCTGCAGATACCCCAACCAAGGACAATGCATAAAGAGTACCAAAAACCTGGCTCAGATGTAGCCCACAGACTCAAACTTTAAACCATTTCATTTTCACTTTCTTTTCCCCTTTGTTCATTTTCTTCTTGACTAAGATTATTGAGAAGAAAATAATACTCTTTGTTGTTACAGCAGTTCCCCTTAGCAGCACATTTTCTATGTACCCTCTGGTTTATGTCTGGTATTCTATGTTTTCATTGATCACTAGCAAAAGCCACTGTTGGGGACTGTTTCTACACTGTATTGATTTCTAACAAGGAGAATTCCACTGTTCTCATTAGATATATCAAGAAAGACATTCAGTTTCTAGAGGAGTGATCTAGAGAAACATCATAGTATCATCTTTGTTTCTTTATGCTGGTACCAAATTTCCTTCTTCATAGAAACATTCATCTCATATAGAATCATTTAAATGTGTCTTTACTGCTGGAGAGTACTCCGCCAGCAGAGTCAAACAGTTCTTGAGTTGGGAGTGAGGATTAAAATTAATAAACTAACACACAACACACAGGAGACTTTTTAAGAGGTTCCAGACTCGACAGCCTTAGCAGCAGCCTTAGCAGCAGCTGTAGCAGCAGCAGCCTGACTTTATTGCAGAGAGCTTTTAAGCCAGAATAAAAACAGCTCAGAACAATGGGTTAAATTCACACAAGTTGGTGAAGCAAGAGGTGTGATCTTCAAAAGCTATCCCACCTGCTGTCACAAATTCTACCCTGACTTCAGTGAAGGCCTGGTAAAAGCAGTCTTTCCACTGAGATTTAAATATCATAGCAGCTGCCAGAGCCATGGCTCCCAACACTTTACCTACCACCTTGTTTTTTAAACAAAAGAAATGAAAAAGTCATCATGACTGCCAGAGTGTGCCTGCAGTGCCTGTGGTGCTGTTGGAAATCATTCTTTCCATTAATATAATGTGGCCTTTTATGTTTTCTGACTAATTTTATCTTGTAGTCTTTATCACATGTGAGAGCAGTTACTTCTACTTATTTTTTCTTCCACCTTATTGATATGTTTATTTTCAGCCTTTACTTGTTAAGTCTGTATGTATCTTTGCCAGTGAGGTGTGTTTCATTTAGATTAGTTCTTCTTAAACTAATTCTACTCATGACCCCACTTGATAAATTTTCAAGTGACTCAAGATATAGATACATACGAAATAGATATAAAAATTAAACATACACTGGCAATAAAAGATAAAGAAATATGTTGTAAAACAACAAACTTGCAGGCTAATGGATGTTTGTTTAATCCTATATAAACAATTAAATCTTTGTTGATACTTGGTATTTCAGGATAAAGAAATCTTTTAACATTTGCTTGAGCTAATTATTAATTTGCTTTCATAATCACTAATTCTAAGAATGCTGTTTTGCTTAAATACATAAAAGAAAATGGCAGAAATATGTTTACATTCAGCCATTTTAGAAATGGTTGGATATTCTGTTGAAATACAAAGCCAAATTTTATTTAACAATTTTTACTAAAACTCATCAGTAAACTGAAATAGCAGTAATCAAACATTTTAATACAATATAAAGGTAAACTGATTTGATAATTTTATGTTGAGGAGTAATAGTAGGAAGCTATTAAAACTGTTTTTTTATAGGTTTGTAGACCACTGTGTTTCTGTAAGATAGAAAGCTTTGTATAGCCTTTGAAACACTAAAATTCATAACATACAGCAGCCTCAAATCCTAGCAAAAGTGTCTCATGCAACATCTGTTCTTGCTCTTTTTTTTTTTTTATGGCATATAGGTATGGCTATTTTAAAGTGTTCAAGCTGTGTGGTCATAATCAAAGCTGTAATCAAATTCTACAAGGTGACATGGCAAATACTTCCAGGAATGCCTATGGTTCACTACATGTTTGATGATTCTTTTGAAAAAAATAAAGACCAAAAGAGACCATTTACTAAGAAATAATGGGAGTGAAATGGAGAACTGGGGAAAGATTCCTTTCCCAAAGCCCACATGCTTGATTTCCTATGTGTGTGTGTGTGTGTGTGCCTATGTATGTGTGTGCATGTGTGTGTGTGTGTGTGTGTGTAGAGAAAGAAACCTTTTCTTATTCTTTTTTTCTTTTTTTTTTTTTTTTTTTTTTGCCATGTCTACATTTAGCTATACTGGGACACAGCAGAGTATGAACTGTAGGAAACAAACAATTAGATGGTGTTTTTTTATCCAATCAGCTATCAGCTAGGCTGTGTGTTTTAATTAAATAGTTAAGACCATTTACATTATGGGTTATTACTGAAAGATTGTTGAATGATTCTTCACATTTAATTAGTTGCTTTTCTTAATATTTCAAGAATATTGAAATATTAAGAAAATGTTTTCCTTCTTTTCCATTCATATAAGCAGTTTTCCAATTTGCTGATTTGGTCATTATTGATTTTTATTTGATTATTTCTACAAAATGTATTTCTTCTTGAGCCCCAAGATTAAGACTTTTCTTCCTCCTCTGAATTATTTGAAGTGTGTTCTGCAGTGCCAGGTTGGTCATGAATTGCTTCAGTTTGTGCTTTTTTTTTTTTTTTTTACTTTTTTTTTAAATTACAGTTTATTCACTTTGTATCACCCCTGCAGCTTTCTCCCTCCTCCCCTCCCAACCCTACCCTCCCTTCCCCTTTCCCACTCATGGCCCTCCCCAAGTCCACTGATTGGGGAGGTCCCCCTCTCCTTCCTTCTGATCCCAGTCTATCAGATCTCATCAGGACGGGCTGCATTGTCTTCCTCTGTGGCCAGGTAAGGTTGCTCCCCCCTTAGGGGGAGGTAATCAAAGACCAGGCCAATCAGTTCATGTCAAAAACAGTACCTGTCCCCATTACTGTGGAGGCCATTTGGATACTGAACTGCCTTGGGCTACATCTGTGCAGGGGTGTTAAGTTATCTCCACTAATTGTCCTTGGTTGGAGTATCAGTGTCAAAAAAGACCACTGCATCCAGGTTATTTGGTTCTGTTGTTTTCCTTGTGGAGCTCCTGTCCTCTCCAGGTCTTACTATCTCCCCCTTTCATAAAATGACTTTATTCTTCATCAATTTCAAATGACAGTTGCTGCAGATAATAATCTTCCTTGGCAGTTCACTTATTTTCATGATCTGGACTTCCTTCTTCCATATTTTGCTTGTGTTAGGGTTTCTGCTAAGAGGTCTGATATTATCCTGATGGGTTAGTCTTCATAAATTTACGAGATTTTAATAGTCTTTTTCTGTAGTCTTTCAGTTTTAACTATGATGTATCATGTAGACCTAACCGTATCTATTTTAGGTTCAAAGTTTTATTTATATAATATATATTTATATATTATTATTAAAATGTTAGATCATAAATAACTCAGAGGAAACAGTGTTTTGCAAACACAACAGGGCATTGTGTTCAGGAATTCCCAGCAATTGAGACAATGTACCCAAGGCCTGTGTAAACTAAAGTTGTACAAAACTGAGCATTGAGGTTGTATAAGGGAGAGATGAACACAACATTCCCCCACCACCTGACGGGTATTGTCATTTGATAGCTGTTGGCAGAGGGGGAGTCACTTTTCTTTAGTGATGTATCCCCCGGGAGATTAACCATGCCTTACTACCAAGAGTATTTGGGCAACACAAATTGAATTTAATGTGTTTTAAAATAAAAGAATAAAAGTCAGATTTGATCAGGTAGACACATGATCCTGAGCCATACAACAAAAGTTTAATTCTGTACTCTTCCAGCCCTTTCCTCCCTTTCCTGAGCCTCATCCTTGCTCTGTGCTCACACACCCTGTCATGGTCTTACTCTCTTATAATGACCTTGAGGATGACGGTACAACAAGCAGGAAGCCATGCCAGTTCCCTGTACACAAGTTGCTTCTTACGCATCTCTTCTTCATTTCCTATACAGTATTTTTATATTACTAATTTTGGCAGGTTTCTCAAAGTGTTAATTCATAAACAAAATAAATAATAAATACAGAGGCATTTTTGTTTAACTGTTGAATATGTTCTAGCTTAAAGCTGTGTTTTGCACACCATTCACAAAGTAGTCACTGTCAGTTTCCTGTTGGACCCTCATGGGTCCTGCCCCTCACTGCCCCAGGAATTGGTTAGAGTTTCAGCCTTACCCCAGTAATTTCTTACTGTTTGAGCCATGTCACTCAAGGTAGCCACTGGCTTCTCCCCAGTCTCTGACTTGAACTAGCATTCTCTCTGTTGCTATGACATCCCACAGCAGAGGTGTGGACTCTGTTGCTCCCTGGGAGGCCTACAACTCCATTTCTGTTTTTTGGAAGTCTCAGAGTCTTGTGGCTGAGATAATCTGAACTCAGGTCACCTCTTATCCCTGAAGCTCCCATCTTACCTTGCCTAAGCCTCCATGCTGTGTATATGTTATGCTTTCTATTGCCCTGTGCAGGATGGACTGAAATCACCAAGGCTGAACATGAACTGTGGCCGTCGAGTCAGAAAGAAGTTTTATTATAGACTAAAGGCTTTATCAAAACAGTCTTTCATTGTTAGGTTTGTGAGCCGTGACTTTTCTGAATGGCCACTGTTGCCAGTGTTATGATACACAGAGGCACACTCCGTTCAGTCCTCTAAGTGTGCTGGGTATTTTTCAGAACTGATATATTTATCCTGCTAGTGTGAAGCAAAGTTAAGCAGTTGTTGCAGACACCGTGTACATGAGATGTGGCCGTTCTTCGCGGAAATGTTCACTGGAGATATTTACATTTTAGGTAAAGTCAAACTAATATGTGTGTGCACACGTGTTTTCTCTTTAAATGCTAATGGTCTCATTATCTAGGGACTTCCATAAAGATAAAGGGTGTAAAGCATTTTGTATCGAGTCTTTTTCACTTCCTTGGTTGAAGCTCCCTGAAGCTAAAGCTCCCTAGTTTTATTTCTGCTTTTAAGATGATTTCTAAAGCTGGCTCTGCATTTATAAAACAATAATCATGTCGCTGAAAACTCAAAACCATGGTAGGCTTATTCAGTTTGTGCATTCAAGAAGACTCCAGATAGTGCTGATAATTATTGGCGGTGCTTCAAGACATCTGGATTTTGCAGGCAAACAACAGTGGCCTTCCAGCTCCTGTACATCTCCCTGACACACATTTATCTGTCTCCACTAAGCCCTAGATGGGTGAGCTGAGACAGTAGTTCTTAACTTGTGTGTTGCAACCCCATTGTGAGTTGAATGACCCTTTTACAGGATATCCTGCAGATGAGATATTTACATTACAATTCATAGCAGTAGTAAAATTACAGTATATAATGTAACAATGAAAACTCTTATGGTTGAGGGTTGCCACAAGACGAGGAACTGTATTAATGGGTCACAGCACTGGGAACCTGCTGTGCAACCTGCTCCGCATCCCACCTGCAGAGTCTTTGTGGTGCAAAGGGCCCTTGCCAAGGGCAAGACCAAATGCAAGAACCTGGGGCCAGGAAGACTAGGATCAGTTCAGACAGGAGTGAATTCTGAAATCACAAAATGACCTTGTCTTCGCATCCCCAATCACTTTGTATCTAGTGTGCATGGGCAGCAGTCAGCACACTGACATCGAGGACCCAAGATGAGCTCTTTGGGATTTTTCTCTCCTGTTATCCTACAGCTGTTTTGATAGGCAGTGAGGTTTAGCATGGCTCCTTTTCCTGGGCTTGCAACTGAGGAGGCCAGAGGGAGATCAGCAGCTCTCATCATTGGCTGCACTGGAGCATCACTGCAGAGCTTTAGAGGACATGGGTGCCAGAACTCTTCCTCCAGAGTGGCCCACGGAAGAGGGCTCTGCGTTACTGATAGATGCTAGATGCCTTCATGCGCTGTGTGCTTTGTACATAACTCTGCTTCACCTGTGTGCTTTATTTCCTTCCTGTCTCGTTTTCACAGATTACGGTACCATTAAGAAAGTGCGGGCCCCCCTGAGTCAGAGCTCGGGCAGCTGTTTGCTGGAAGAGATTGAGCTTTTCCCAGAGAAGAGGAGAGAGCCCATCAGGAGTCTACAGATCCTCCACAGCCAGAGTGTCCTATTTGTGGGGCTGCAAGAGCATGTGGCCAAGATCCCCCTGAAGAGGTGCCACTTTCATCAAGCTCGGAGGTAAGCAATCCCAAGGGTGAGGGCACATGTGACAAGAAGCCTTTCAACTCTCCTGCAGCTGGAGCGCTGTAGAGCATTACATTTATGTGCATATTACATTCCCGGATGCAGGATCTTCATTGAAATGGGTTTCTATGATGTCACTAACCCGTGGTTATCTTTGGAAGAACCATACGGGTAACAATTATGAGCATTAATAGGTATGTAAATGAATTATTCAGTATAATGCTCAGTGAAAATGCTGGGATTTAGTCAATAAGCATAAGTTAATATTTTATTTGAACACACACACAGAGAATGTATGATAAAGAAGGCTTATGCCCTTCTTCTTAGAGCCCCTTGAAGCATTAATTCTGGTCCAAAGCGTCATCTTTGTAGATTATCTATAGCAAAATGTCCTGCTCCCTAATACCCTTGGCTGCAGTTTAATCCTAATGTTCCATCATCATGTAAACAGTAGTTAAGGGAAGGAAATCCTGGAGGTACAGAGTGCCATCAAAGCTTTTCTTGAAATTTTGTTTGTGAGCCTAGCCTTTAATGTCTGAGCCATCTCTCCAGTCCCATCCTCTTGTTTTCTGAGGAGTGTCCAGTGTTGTCCTCAAGGTACTTTGAAGTTTAGCTTGGAAGCACACAGCCTCAGGTGCTTAAAAAATGGAAGAGGTCTGTAAGCTCCATGAACTTGACTACTACTGTAACAGTTGTAGTGTTGGAAATTGAAAATGAATTCTGACCTATGACACAATTCTGCTGTAGAGGAGCTGGTGTCCTTGTTTATATCCATTCCCCTAAACAAGACATACCTAAAGGTTTATGTAAAAGTGACATTTTTACTACAGTGCTTGCAAGACCCTGCCATGCTCAGGCCATTCTGTTTCTATACAGGGAGCCTGAGGCAGGAAATTCATAGTATACACCTGTCACTGATAATTTTGACCATGGCTCCCAAAGGACTTCAGCCTCACTGTCTCACCTCACACATGTGGGTTGCTATAGAATCAAATTAGATGATATATACTCTGTAAAATCAAAAGCTCTTTGCATGTTCTTATGTAGAAGGAAAGTTTTTCTTTTTTCTTTTTTTTTTATGTATAACCATACAGTATTCCCTTCAGGGTGAAAATGAAATCTATGTGACATTTTCTTGGTATCAGGAAGAGTTAAAGAACAGTATCTGGGCAGTCTTACTGATTGTACTATGATTGTTGTTGCTGGACAGTGACTTTTTTAGTGGCCATCCTTTGAATATGTCTGATTTCTAACCTCAACCAAAGGCTGCTTGAAACATGTTCCTGTGTATATTCCTGCAATTCTAGTCTGAGGCAGATGTCACTTCTTTCTGGATGCTGACCATTCTCCGGATAACAGGGATGCTTGGGGTACAGCCAAGAGGCATATCCTAACCAAGTATGGCTGCAAGGAGACCAGTTCCCCACGTCTTGCTCTGTTAGAGCCAAGTTCACCAGGGGACTTTCTGGGATCAGGACCGGATAACAGGCAGGACAAGATGGCCTGTGCCATGGGAGAGGCTCATGTCCTTGAATAGGATTGCATTTGCAAAGCATGACACAATTAGTTGCTTTCACTCTACTTTCTTTCAATGAGTATAGGTCACCTCAGCTCCTTTCAGCTCGGGAAACTAAATCATGGGTCCGATTACCAAAGAGATATAGTCTCCACTGGCTGCCATGCCATGATCCTTCAGCCACAAAGGCTGGACCAACAAGGTGCAGATGCCTGAAGTGAACAGTTTTTGCTTACTTGGGGAAGAATAAGGCCACGTGTGGGTCATCCTTAGCCTCCACAGGAAAGGAGGAGCTCATGTTTCTCTTGTAGCTGAATCTCCCCTCTGTTTATTTTTCACCTGCTTGGAGTGAAGCAGCAAGAGAGCATGGCTCCATTGTGAACCAATACACTGGGCTTCTGTGTGCCACAGCTGGTAGGCTTGTGTCTGGCTCTTAGTATTCCATCTCAGAAGGAAATTCTAAAGGCTGTGAACCAAGTATCCCTCTGTGTGTCTTCCAGTGTGCTTCTCCAAGAATCCTCTTCATATAGAAAACTGAGAAAGCCTCCCCAGTTAAAACTCACAAGAAGACTCTATTTTTTAAACACTGCATGCTTGGATTTTTAAAACAAGTTATAGGAAAAATAGAAGTTTGTTTTTAGAGAAATGATTTTGATTTTCCAGAAATATGCTTAATGAGGCACATTAATTAGGAATGGGCTAATTACAAGATTATGTGATAATTTCTTTGCCAAATGCCATTCTGTAGTAAAATATCAATAATTTGGTTTTAGTTTTAAGAAATCAATTTCATAAATGAAATTTTGCAATATTTAAAAAGAGAATGCATATGTAATTAATGTGCCACAAACATAAATATAACACTTTTGAAGGGGAAAATTGTTTTACAAAAATCTTTATATTTTTCCTTCTGTTGGTTATCAGTTTTTCAAAGACAATTCATGTAATTTTGCAGCAGTTTTTATCTTTCTATTCTCGTTGTTCAGATGAAGGTTGTAAGTCCAGAAGTCCCACCCAATGTCACACATCTCCTTCAGTGACTCACTCAGATGAGGACCAGCCTGTCTGTCCCCAAATCCATGCTATATTGTTTGCTCCTTGTTAACTACAGTTATGAAGTAATGATGACATAATTTTATGGTTGGAGGTCACCACAGCAAGACGAACTATGTTAGAGTTGCAGCATTAGGAAAGTTGAAAACCACCGCTCTAGGACCGGGAACATGGACCTTGCTAGCTGCAATGTCTTCCTATCAGCCTCCACACCTTTGTGCTTGCTCTATGGCAGATGACACCAGCATGAAATGGGTTTCCAAAGCATCCCAAGCTGAGTATCTGTTCCACTTTTTCTCAGGGTGTTCCTACATCCTTGGGGGAGGCTGCCAGACGGTCCATGGCTCATTTTCCTTGTAGCTCAGAAAACAGAATGTTATCATGGACATTTCTCTATAAGTTATCTTAGAAGAAAAAGACCTTAAAGCTATACTTTAGTTAAATTTTGTCACAAAAGTGAGCAAATATATTTATTTTAATGTTAGCATGTTTGGATGTTACCATTTCATGGCTATCATGGATGATCATGCAGATGATCAAGCTAAATCCAGGGCCTTGGAGTTGATGTCATGTCTGTGAATATACTTTTCTACACAATGACTGGGCATATTCATATTTATATATTTCCAAAGACAAGCTGATATTCACTGGGTTTTGAGTTACCTGGGATCTAACATCCCACCCGTAGGTTAATGTTTGACAATATCTCATGAGTGCCACCTCCTGGGCCCTTTTTGCGTGCTGTACACTGCCAGTGTCAGTCCTTTGAGGAAGGAAAAGTTCTAGACGGCAGAGCGCAGGGTGGAACTGACAGAACAGCCACTAGCTAGAGCCCTGCCTGGCTTACACACTGATGCAAAATCCTAACCTGGCACTTAGAGTGTTGGTACACTTGGACATGGACTTAGCGAGTTCCCATGTCACTGAGTCAGGAAACAGAGATGACCACCCGACTCAGGCTTTATTAGCTATAGCTAGAAGTCCAGCTTTATCTCCTCCCACCTCTGGAAGTTTTGCAAGTCCTTAGATAGTCACAGCTCTTCAAAGCTTGAAAGATTAGTGGGAAGGTTCATCATACACTGGTAAAGTCACTTTAAGAAGTGTGCCCTGACTAGATCTGCAGCTCGGCAAATGTTCTTAAACTTCATAAATGATTAAATTGCAAAGATTTATTACAGAAGATTAATTACAAAACCGAATGTTCTGAATCTTGTGGGATTTCTATACTTTGGAAACTCTCATGTATTTATTGTTTGTTTGTTTGACACTCATTACCTATGAAAGGTAAGATTAGCTTACCAAGTCATAGAGCTCACATTCTGTATATGAGGGATCGAAGACACCATGTGTAAGAGGCAGCGACCACAGTCTTAGAGCAGAAACGAAGACCAGTACAGGTCCTAGCTTGCTATGGCGTCTTGATCTCTAAGGCCTGGCTTGGTCTCTGATTCCAGGTTCCTTTGGCCTCCAGCACCACCACTTCAAAAGATGCTCAGTTTATATTTGATGAATTGACGGGTGGGCCCTGCTTCTGTTGTCTCTACTGTCTTTTCATAGCTTAGTTGTGGCGGCTAACATTCTATGAAAAAGTAGAAAGGTATGGTGCTATAAATAGCAAAGAGTGAAAGCCTAGGATCCTTTGGCACTTATGTTGTATGACATAATTGTGGAGAAAAGAAAAGTTGGCCCAGGAACAGACCCCAAATAGGAAACAGACCCCAAATAGGAAATAGACTCCTCTAGAATTGTGTTTTTTAAAACTAGAAAGATAGAGGAACTATTAAGAAAAAAAAATCTTGGGCTTCACTGGGCACAGCTTATGTTTGGTCAGTCTTAATTTAGTTAGTGTGTAATAGTGTCATTAAGCTAAAAGAATTAATTCTTCATTAAGAAAATTAGTGTGGAAAATAAGTGCTGTAGGACATCCATTGCTTTAAAGGGCAAAGTTTTCAAAGGTAGACATAATAGGTTGGCACCATTATTAATTAAATGTTCTCTAAAGACACCAGCTGCCCAATCAGAAAGTATACCACACACTGAAAAAAATAACAAATCCCCCATGGTCCACCTACTGTATCTAGTTGGGTATCACACAAGTGTAGGAGAACTTTTGATGAACACTCAATTTACAAAGTAAATGTTCCCCTTCTACGATTAATTTATTGATTTTTCAAATCTCAATGCCCCGAACTTTTGGCTACGTTGGCATTTATTCACTAAGCCTGTGGAAGTCGGTGGTTTCCTTTGCCATCTCGTTCACAGTGTATTTATAGCATTTAAAGCATTCTAAACACGAAGCCAATTCCTGAGTGCATGATGACAAATGATTCATCCCTGACCCTGCGTATGTGGGGTTCAGAGTCTAATGGGAAATTCTGCCATAAATAAAATTATCTGAATATCTAATGTAGAATTGAATCAAAGGTTCTTGGGGTTGTATTACATTTTATTCCAAAATGGATTTATCATTAAACCTAATCCTAGACCATGCTAGGAATTAATACCCTCACCTGATGTCCAATTATTTTTAAGCCATACCTGAATTATAACTGGTTTTCTAATTCTCAACTTCTAGAACTAAGCACCAGGTCACGATAACGCAATCGATGGATTTTTCACTCAGTGGCTTACTCTGAAGCCATTAAATGGTGACTGTAGTAACTTCTCTATGAGTGCAATAGTTGTAACTGTTTAAATATAGAGGGAGAGAACCTACATATACCCACATGCTACTTACAGCAGCAGTCCAAAGAGCTCTCTGGAGGAGAAATCCCAAGCAGGGTCAGGCTGGAGCACAACGTCCTTTAGCGTTATTATAACATCGCCTAAAACTGGCCAAGGTGAAGCAGAACCTCTCAAAATGTGATGGAGACAGAACAGAACTGTGACCTTCACTAGTGCTAATAACTGTACATTACATTATTGCTCATTGTGCACTTATTAGGAAAAGGCACAGGCTTGATGTTCATAGGATGTGTAGCACGCCCAGTTTGAGAGGTGTCTCACTAAAGATGGTATCATGTTATACATGCACAGTCCCTAGGACTGATTACTTTAGTATCATGAAGTGAGCCACCACTTAATGATAGATCTACCTTCGGCAATAACAACACATATCGGTCCATGTACACTGTAAAAACAAAGAAAACGTGTGCACATCATCACACTGTGGTCTCCCTGTCTTCCACAGTGCCGAGACCTCGTCTCTGCACCTCTGAATCATAAGTGCTTCTCTGCCTATTGCAGTGAACTATTTTCTGCCCATTGCAGTGAATTGTTGCAGCGCAGTCGCATTACCGTGACAGTGGTAGGGGCCGCATATAGGTTTTTTTTAACTTTTTTTATTTTTTATTAATTACACTTTATTCATTTTGTATCCCCCCATAAGCCCCTCCCTCCTCCCCTCCCGATCCCACCCTCCCTCCCCTTTCTGCATGCATGCCCCTCCCCAAGTCCACTGATAGGGGAGGTCCTCCTCTTCTTTCTGATCTTAGTCTATCAGTTCTCATCAAAATTGGCTGCATTGTCCTCTACCGTGGCCTGGTAAGGATGCTCCCCCCTCAGGGGGAGGTGATCAACGAGCAGGCCAATCAGATTATGTCAGAGGCAGTCCCTCTTTCCATTACTATGGAACCCACTTGGACACTGAACTGCCATGGGCTACATCTGTGCAGGGGTTCTAGGTTATCTCCATGAATAGTCCTTGGTTGGAGTATGAGTCTCTGGGAAGTTCCCTGTGTTCAAATTTTCTTGTTCTGTTGCTCTCCTTGTGGAGTTTCAGTCCTCTCCAGCTCTTACTATTTCCCACTTCTTACATAAAATTTCATTCACTCTGCCCGACAATTAGGAACAGTCAAGCGCACTAAAAATATTCCACAGGTAAAATGGACTCCTATGGGCTCTGAGTTTCCCTTAGTATTGCTTTAGCTAACCAACAGTTTAGGAGTCTTCTTCCTGTTGCATATATAAAGACAGCATGATGCTAGTCTAAACAGAAATATACATAATTGGTGTGTCCTAACCAGTCAGTGAGGTAGCTTTATTCATTAGTGGAGAAGCACAGCTGAAAGGCCTTGCTAAGAATACTTGTCCCTGTCTGGTAGCTACTCCACAGGCCTCCTACTATTGAGTGTCAGGTGCACAGTTGTGCAAACTGTTCCATGGAATACCTGGGCTGCAGCCACATCTTTGGCTCCAAGACTGTCAACAGCAGCAGTGCCTGAACTACTCCCTAAGATTTTGTTGCTGTATTATTTACTGAACTCATGATTTTAAGAATATAACGATTCCCCGTGTGCTGATAAAACATCCTACATATAAAACCATTATGAACTTGGGACGCATTCTGACCCTGAATTGTCATCAGGATACGACAAGGAACAAGGGCTCAGGTTCTCTGGGCATGTGATCATAAGAGTAGTAGCAGAGATGGAGACTTTGTAGCAGGTAGCACGTAATAAGAATTCAATACAACATGATTCACTTTCTTTCCTGATGAAGTGTTGCTGTACATAAATACAGGTTCTGCTGAGATGGCATTGCTCACGAGCGATCTTTTCGTACTCTATGCACGTTCCCTTGAAAGTTGGGTTCCAAGCCACCTGTGTTCCGCATGCAAGTCAAAAATCAAGCATGCTACATGGTAGGGCTGGACATGGTAGTGTTTGCCTCTGTCTCAGGACCTGGAATGCTGAGGCAGTAGGACATCCATTCAAGATCAGACTTGGCTACGTGCAGGCAACCTGTCACTTAAAATGCAATGAGTTAGGGTAGTCTTTGTTAAAGTGAAGAGAAACTGACAGGCCCATAGATTGCTGTTACACAGCTGCATCCATTGTACCAGACTCTACTCCATGTAATACAGTCTTCACCAGACACTTTGTCTGTCTGAACAAGTAAAGAGACTCAAATGTGAATGAACAGTAAGCTCTCTTCTCGGCATTTTGTTTGCTCTTTGAAGTGGTCTTTAATGGGCCTCAATAGTTCTTGATTCAGTCCTCAGGCTTGGTATACTAGCCTTTGTTGCTCCAAACTCCAGTATCTCACCCACCAGAGCTCCTTTCAAGTGAGTCTTTGACAAAATCATATGTCTTTTCTGATATGTAGCAAAAAAGAATAAAGACTTGTGGGAAACATTGTGTTTCATTGTGTTCAACAGTAGGATGCTATTTTCATAACTGACAGAATTATTTTAAAGTCCTACTTCTGTAGTTTTCTTGGCCTGATTACAATTTTAAATTTGATAACTATGTTGAAGTATATTAAATATTAATATTTTATTTTACAATAGCAAATGTTTAAATCTAAGGGACAAAATTATTGTCAGGAAAGCAGATAAAATAATACTTATAATTAGTTTTACTCATGTTTTTCACAGTGTTGGTGTGATTTTTTTTCTAATCAAGTACCTTAAACTCATTGATTTTTTTAATCTTTCTTCTTTATTATATTCTTACTGAGTTTAAGAGTAAAATAATTTTTAAATTCCACTTTTACCATGGCCATATCCACTGGAAAATCTTCTTTTTCATATGGCCTCATTAAGAGACCCAACTTCCAAAAATATTAAGTCATATTCTTTGGTTTGGTGTAAAGCGAGAGGAAATTATAAGCATGTGGACTTTCTATTGAGTGGGCATTTGTGTTTGGATAGCAGTTGTAATTTTTAAAGAATAATGGAATGTTAAAAGCAACCAGAGCCCTCAGCATTATAGAAAGACAGGGCTGTTATTTCAGGCAGGGTTTTGGAGTCCAAAACCTTCACTTTAATACAGAATTTTGTTTCAGCTCTCCAGGTAGCTTTGCAAGCAAGCAGGCCTGAGCGGAGGAGAGTCTGTTAAATGTCTCCTCTTTCAGAAGCTGGATTT
Source organism: Psammomys obesus (assembly GCF_907164565.1). NCBI lineage: Eukaryota > Metazoa > Chordata > Mammalia > Rodentia > Muridae > Psammomys > Psammomys obesus. Next base: position 19,793,598 of record NW_026594428.1, read on the forward strand.
TACCTAGTGGTCATGTTACTTTAATAAAAACATAAAAAGAAACTTGAGCCCTTTGAATGGTTCTCTAGGTGTAGTTCTGCTGTAGTCACCCATAATTGTGGAAATGGGGTCAAAGGAGGAGCAGATCCCAAGGTGAGATGCATGCTGGGTGTGTCATTCTATCAATGAGGAATGAATCCCTGGCCCTTCTTGGGAGCTACAAGCATAAATGTGCTACTTTGAGGTAGTTCAATACAGAGTCACTCCCAAATCCAGTCAGTCTATCACAGCGAGGTAATGTAAACACAGGAAGCAGTGGTCTTTTAGTCTTCCTCCGAGCCCCTACCTCATCTAGGTCTGTTTCATAGGTTACACTTGAAAGATCTCCATTCCCAGAAACTTCCTGTGGCTATTTTCCTACAGTAAATGAAGTGCACAGTCAATGTGTTTTCACGTGTGCTTTCAGTGCCTGCATTGGCGCTCAGGACCCCTACTGTGGCTGGGATGTGGTGATGAAGAAATGTACAAGCCTGGAGGAGAGTCTGAGCATGACACAGTGGGAGCAGAGCATCTCTACCTGCCCGGTATGTGCCCGCCCTATCCAACTTCCAATCCTCTTGTCCATGGGAGGCAGACACACAGGGCTTACCATTCAAAGTGGAACCATTGTTACAACCTCCTCCCCCACAAAAAAAAAAAAAATGTGCTTTCTGAACTTGCTCTACTCCTGGCTTGCAGGAGGGCCACACAGGATGTTCTCACCTGCTTTCCATTGATTTGGGATACTTAAGATTAAACAGCCCTGTTGAGTACAAGATCATGGTTTTTAGAGTTTTTACTATGTATTTATAAAGAGTTTGGTGTGAACTCTTATCCCTGTTACACTAATAAAATGTGCACTTCCACACTCATTCATTTCCCTTGGGGGCTATAATTCCAGAACCTGACATAAGCAAAGGTTTGAAGAATAAGTTAAAGGATATTACTGTGTCACCATGTAGAGCAGATTCATAGGCTTGGCCAGGGTCACAGGAAGGCCTGGAAGGAGCAATGGCGTGTGTACTCCCATGTGGGATTCTGAGGAATGAAGAGAAACTGGCCTGTATTTACAGCCAGACCTTGAATCCAAGAAAAGCAAATCTCACTGTTTGCCCAGCTCGTCTGCTTGGGTCCTCACTTGCAGAAAACAATTTTCCTTTATTTCTGTCTCGGGCAGCCACACATTCTTTTCTGTGCTCTAGCATATGAACAGAAACTGCCAACACTGATGTACAGAACGTTCTGGGGTAGCTCATCACTTTGTGTTAGCCAGCTGTCAATACCTGCCTGTTGGTTATAAGCTCCTCTGCCACGCAAGGGTGGGCACAGGAACAGAAGCCACGTATTTACTTTCTCTGAATATATTAGACATGTCTCAGGCTTCTGGGTTGTTGATGTAACTTTCAGAAGCTGCCCCTTCCAGATTTGAACCACGTGCTAATGAAGCATGTCGTTCAACTTGGAAGGAAATGGAGCAGGGTGAAACTTGGAAGGTCAGCTTCCTTCCCAGATGTTGCTATGGGTGTTGAGTCCTTCACAAGAAGAGCCCGTGTGGACGGCACTGCATCGAGGCACTCGGCGCTCACAGATGGAGTTAGCTTAGACCAGCGGTACCCAACCTCTGAGTTGCAGCCCCTTCAGAGTCAAATGGATCTTTCACAGGAGTTGTATATCAGATACACATATTACGAGTCATAACAATAGCAAGTAAGTAGCAAGTACAGTTATGAAGTAGCAACAAAACTGACATTTTGGTTGGCATGGGGCGGGGCGGTCACCACAACATCAGGAACCATGTTAAGTGGTCACAGCATTAGGAAGGTTGAGAACCACTGCTTAGACCTTTTGGCTTTGTAGTGCTAGGTGTTTGATTTTAAAAGGGAACTCCTCTAACATATCACGTAAAAATGGTTTTCAAAATACCATGAACTGAGGAACTCTTTTTCAGTGCCGAACATTTTAAGAGCACAAAGACAGTCACCTTAAAATTTTTTGTAGAAGGTAAAAACGTAATGAACTGCATCCAAACTGTCATTCTGTAGACACGTGCTCATAGACAGTCAGTGCATCCTCCTGCAGACTTTTGCCCTTGCATTTTTAATGGTTACAAAGAAAAAGTGTAAGAAGCAGATAGCATAACTGCATTTTCTCTGAAATGGTCAGAACACTTCTCCTGCACTAATGGTGCAGACGTGAGCATCTAAGCTGACATGACTATGCGGAGTGAAATTCACCCCCATGTGTTTGCTTTATAAGAGATGGCCATCTTGGAAATTCTGCAATAAAAATATGAAAGGGAAGAATCCAATGTTTGAGACTTGACCAAAGAGTCGTCACCTATGTTGTCTCAGACTAAAGAGGAAACAGATTCTGCTAAGTTCTCAGGGCAGCATGGGCATGCTGTGCTGCTTAGTCACGGCTCTGAGATGTGACCACAGGCCCCATGTCAAGTACACATACTGAGGACTGATTTTCTAGACATTAGATGTGTCTCTTGTAGAGAACCTCCTCCTTTTACCCAATGGATTTGTTCACATCAAGTTATACTTTGGGCAAGTTAGGAATATTTTTTTAAAGCAGCCGTACTCTTACTTAGGTTTAAAATTTTTTAGTTTAAAATGTCACTCTATGTTATTTATTCTCTTGCTTGACTAAAATTAAAGATTTTATTCATTAGATAAATCTGTTGTATCCATGTTTCTCGATTTTGATAGAACATTGATTTTAAAGTGTGTATCTTCTATGTTGCGGTCCCTGCAATATCGTCTCTCTGCTTGTATTTTCCACACTTAGGCCAAAACCCAGGGGTTGACATCTGCCAGGTCAGTGCTGTGTTACCAGCGTATGTCTGACCTTAGAGGTGCAGTGTTGAATGCGTTCTAAGTACCAACTGCTTTTAGGCATAATAAATGCCAAAAGGATTTTGCAATCAGTTAACAGTCCTCATTTCTTTGAAGGATGTTTACCTACATCTTTATACAAAGCAAGTGGAACTTGCTGAGGCCTTTGAAGGAAAGCAGCTATTTCATAACTTATGTAAAAATGTGTTTGAAAGAAAAAGAAAGAATATTGTTTCATTTGAGTTCATTTAGTCAAAATCATGTTGAGAGGAAGTGACACCCCAGACCCATTTATGTGAACCCACCAAAATGGTACATCTCCAAACCCCTAGTTCTGGGACTGGAGAGGTGGATCAGCAAAGAATATACACTGCTCTTGCAGAGGAGCCAAATTTGGTTTCCAACACACACAATTAGGAGACTCACAACTTCCTTAACTTCACCTCCTGACCCATATGGTCACCTGTCCTTCCCCACACAGAGATATACACATAAACAAATAATTAAAACTAATACAGAAATTTATTACCCCAAAAAACATAAAATGTCAAGGTACCAGCTTGGGCTCTGGTGAGAATTTCCTGTTGAAACCCCCTCCTCCCCGCAAGCCATGAGAGAAAGTAAGAGAGCAATGGAGCAAGGGCCACATGGCAACCTTCTAGAAAAATAATTAAGACATCCACCAAAGAGGAACATTTATGGCTGATCATTAAATGCTGTCACCATAGCAACACTTGAATTTTGAAACAGGTACCTCAAACCATAACAGTAGTTCTCCAGGGCTTCATTCTAGGAAAAAAAAAATCAAGCATTCCTTTTTCCACTAAAGAGGACCAGTTTTAAAATGTCCACACATTTTTACTCCAGAAGACTGTAAAATAGTTTATTAAATATATATAGTTGTCCTATTTTCTTAAAAGTTATAATTAAAAACATTTCTCTCCAGTTAAGAAAATTTAAAAAAGAAAAGAAAAGAAAATTGTGGTGCTTAAGGAACTAACATACTTAAACTGACATATTTAGACCAAGGTCAGTTACATGTCTTTGTCTAAGTTCTAATGTTGTGAACCAAAAGTTGTGCAGTCTTAGGAATCTACCGGGGCTTCATTTATCCACTAATACTGTTTATGTCCTTTGAAGGATGTGCACTGTATTATGTAATACAACAGAATGAGCCTTTGTTTCGCAACATGCCCTGTAAGAACCAGCAAAACTGGTGGACCATCTTAGTGTCTTCTAATGACGGTTCTTCTCAGGATCCTGCATAACCAGGAACTTTAGATAAAAAAAGGTATTTAGGCAGTGACCAAAACCAATGCCTACATTTAGATGGCAATCGCTGAACTTCTGATGTGTTTTTCCAGGGGTATATAACCATTAGGAGAAAAGCCAGCTTTATATCTAGAGTGTCTTGCAGGCTCTGCTACAGGAATATGACTTCCCAGACCTCTGTGTCTTCTCAAATAATAAAATGATAGAAGGAATAATGACCCAACACTGCCCATTGCATTCAGAGAACAGATAAAACATTGTTTCTTTTTCGCAATAAAATGTCTGTGTAGTGTATGTGTGTGTGTGAAAGAGTGAGAGAAAGAGAAAGAGAGTCTCTGGGAATTGGTTCCTGTTTTTACTTTTACCTTAGCTTTTTGGGACAGGCTCCCCATCTCAACCAAGAGTAGGCTAGAAGGCACTTCTGATTAATACCCTTTTTAAGTTGTGACCCACAGAACAGAACCCAACAGCTCCTTCACCGCTTTCATTACCCCAGGATGTTGATATCTATGGTGTTCCTGAGAAGGAATGACCCTTAAGCACCATTCTGGCTCTAGGGGCTGTGGTGTTGTCTCTGAACGTGTTGCTTACCAGCTGGCCCGTGGGCTGTTTAATGTCCATGGTGATTTCTAGGAATGGGCACTATTGGTTCATTTTATTGACGAGCTAACTGGGACTCACAAGCACTAAATAAAGATTGCCCCATTCATTAGTCCACTACAAGCCACACAGGACAGCGGCTTAGTCCTGTGCAAAGCTTCATCTTTCCTTACAATTCATCTGTAGAGATAAGCTTAGGATGGATATTAAATTGATGTCATAACATCAGGCCAAACTTCCTGGGGAGCTTATCCAATATCCTGCTTCATGCTGACACTAGATGTAGATATGAAAGGCTTTGAAAATAAAGGAAGATCTAGTAATTCTGAAGAAAACATGTCCAGATAAAAATTTAAGACTTCACTTCAGCCATAAAATGACAATAGTTGGAGGGACTTGAGAGGTGGCTTGATGCTCAAAGTTCTTGCTACTTTGCTCATGACTACCTGTGACTGCATTTCCAAATGATCGAACGCCTGCTTCTGGCCTCTGTGGAGACCCAGACACATAGAACATTTCCTTACATGGACATGCAAAATGCACACACACATTAATAAAAAAACAAAAAAATACAAAGAATAATAGCCAAATATAAGAAAAATATAAAGATGTCCAGGGACCTATGCACTCAAATTAATGTGTGTACATCCTGGGTCAGTGGAGAGCTAGTGAATGAATGAACCCATGTGAAAAAATTATTCTTAGTTATAAAACATGGATCCTCTTTAACTAACCCTTGATAATTCACTATTTCTTTAGTGTTGGAAAAGGCAAAGTGGGGTGAGCCTGGCTCTTAGAAGCCCCTTGCAGGGGAAACATGTAACAGAACCATAATACGGAGGGGCAGCTGAAAAGTCTGCACAGGTTCCTGAACCAGGTGGTTTGCACTGCTTGTTGAGTGGTCTGCAGACACAGACAACTTGGGATGTGGTGAGGATTCAAGGAGGTGACACATTGAATCCCGCACAGTAGCCGTGCACTGCTGGTGTGCGGGGCATGCTTTACTCTGGGTTTGTATTTGATAGCATAAAGCATGTATATGAAGAAGAAGGTCAGTTGGGAGAAAACTTTGGACAGTTTATTTTAGAGTGCTTTCTTTCATTTTATTTTTCTCAGTTCCTGGGTAGGACTCAGGTCTTGTCTATGCTAGCCAAGTATCCACTCACTGTGCCAATTGCTAGCCTTTATTCCATGCATTGTTTCAAGGGAAACTCTGAAAATTTTAAAGTACCTCAATTTCAAACTTGAAGGCCCAGGATGCACACCATTATTCCTAGGACTATTTTTCTAGACAGATCTTCAATCTAAGATACTCAAGATCCAACCAGGCATGTGGCTGAATGCTGTACAGGGAGCTCACTCACTGCTCTCATGCCTCCCTGAGGCTTGCAAGTTCGTCTAGGCTCCAGAATGTAATGTAACAAACTTCAACAGCCCTGGATTGAAGGTTCTGCCTCTCCTCTCTGCAGCTTCCTCACTGCCATACAGAACTGAAGCCACCTTCTTTCCTTGTAGATTAGTCACTGTAGCTACATTCTATCTTGTGTGTGTTCTGACCAGTGTCTGCCCAATGCCTCTCCTTCAACTGTTTTATGAAAACGGTTATTCTGCTACATTGGTCTTTACAAATTGGCACATATCAGGTAACCCCTCCTCCTGTGCCATTACTATTAATTCATCTTTTCTTTGTATATATATTCAGGAAGGAAAGTCTAAAAAAATCTCTCTGCCCAAAGCCTTCATTTCAAGCCAGGCCCACAGAAAGAACAGAGAATGATGAGAGTTGTGAATCTTGTTAGGAAATGAAGGGGATAGTTGCCAGGGACAACTAGAAATACCTAGGGACATTTTAGGATGTCATAAAAGGTGAATGTTACATTACATTCCACCTTCACATGGAAGTGCTCAAACCAGGAGGGATTTAAAAAGCAGAAACATTTTTCTCCCGTATCTGGAGAGAAATAATTTTTATAGATGCCCTTACACTCTCTTGTTAGGTCATTCACAAGAATTAGGTCCTGTGTTTACCCTAAAAGCAAGCACTGAGCAAGGTCACCAGGAGTCCACGTGTGTCCTTTACCTTTTCATCGCTGTGACGAAATAACTGGGAAAGCAAATTGAAAGGAAACAAATGCATCGTACCCCATGGTTTCAGCCCTCGGTCACTGGCATCTATTGAGCCTGCCCCTGAGGCAAGGCTAGCCATGATGGCAGAAAGCATATGGCATGATCAGCCTCCTGGTATGTTCAAACTTTTAGCAGCATGTGACTGCTAATCTGGAAGTCAGCAAGCAGAAAGAAGACAGGGGTCCAGGGATAAGACCACCCCCTGTGATCTGCTGAATGTAACCATAGTAACGAATTCTGCAAGAAAGAAGGTAGCTTCAGCCTCTCTGGCAGTGAGGAAGCTGCTTACAGAAGAGGCAGCATCTTCAGTAGGCCCTACCTCCATATAGTCCATTGAGTGGTAAACTTGATGCAGTAGTCTATTCATAATAGCATTGCCCTCGTGGCCCATTCACTTCTTAACAGTAGAATATTCTAGGAACCAGCTTTTAACATGTGAGTTCTTGGAACATTTATATTCAAAGCATGACTCCCGTAGACCAGCTAGGATCCATCCTTAGCCTTGGGCTTGAGTGAAAACTTCTGTCCTAGCCAATGTTGGGCAATAATTGGTATAAGAAATTCCAAATCTGTCTTATTCATAATGTTTCTTATATAAAACCTGCCTCCTCTGGCATTCATGTCCACCGCTCTTTGAATTACAAAACTGAGAATCTCACATCCCCTACAGAATGAGAGATGCCTTTCGGGGAAGTGCTTGGGCTGCACTGCAGGTGATTTCCTTCTCCATTTTCTTTTCTTCCTCCTGCTACATTTTACTTCTTCTTGGCCTTGTGACATTAGTTTTTGCTGTATAGATGACCACGTCATTGCTCTACCTTTGTATTTTCAAGGAGAAACACAATGAACATTAACTTGGAAAGAACTTTCTTTGCCCCTGATCTTCTAATTATCCTCCAACCATCTCTTTTTCTCACAGTTCTGATTACTATTCAGAGGATCCAGAAATCTTTAATTAATAAATAAATCATACTTAATCCTTATATCCTTTTCTCCTTCACTGAGAAGTGAGAAGTATACAAGTGACCAGCTCTCTTTGCTAAGGCCTTCCCTTCCTTGGTGTGTACTGTTCAACCTCCCCACCCCACCTGTCCTGGATTTAGCGGATGACTGTCATGGCAGGTGGGGGCAGCCTTGGGTGTCTCCCTCTTGCTTTTTTTCAGTAAAAGGCTGTTTCTGCCAGGATATCATGATTCCATGACTAAGGCTATGCATGGCAGTGCTTGTCTAGCTCCCATTCTCACCTGGTTCCAGCAATCTTACCCACCTTCCCACCTGGGAGCCTAGGATTACTGAAGCTCCTTGCACAGCTGGTCCCTGGGATCCACAGCAAGTCTTGAGATTTCCCTAATGCTCTCTCATCTCATTGCCTCCCTGTACAATCCTACAGACTATCATTCTGTTTCCCTGGCAGGGTCATGACAAGCTCATACATGTATTCTTCAGTGTGATGCTCTGCCTACCACATAGCTACATGACTTACTGAGTTTTTAATTTGTTTGTAGTCTTGCATTTCCTTGAACTAGAAGTAACATTTTGGAGGCTTCTGGTTCCATCTCTCACAACAGGACTAGGTCAGCATCTAATAAACAAGGAAATAAACCTGTCCACGATGAAGTGCTATATTATATAACATGTTTGAGTGGGGGTAATTTATTAAACTACCTGAATGTCAGTGCTCTGTGTATCACTGGAGCTTTTCAAGTTATCTTGACTTATACATTTGCTTAGATTCACACTGTTTGGGTTTCTGCATCAAATGTGAAGATCTGTGACACATTGTTTTCAGATATAGTTGGTTTTACTAAAAGGGCCTGGCACCTGTCTGTCACACACAGAGCAGCTGTAGACCCCCACCAGGCATCATGCAGCTCTGAGCTCTGCAGTCCTTTCTTCCACAGTTTATCTGCTCACCAATAGCTCAGTGGGCAGTCGTTCTCTTTCTGAACAATGATAGCCAGTGGTATAAACCCGCCCATGATTTTTTAAATTATACAATATTTTCAATGCGAAAATGCCTGCCACAGCAGTAGCTGGCCTTTATCTTCTTATCTATGGTAAGAATTTCTGTCCCAGATTCCTTTTCCCAGAAAATCCTTCTAGCCAGGTCTGTGGACACTTGAGAACAGTGCTTAGCGAAATGGTGGATCAAAAATGCTGTTCCTTCTGGGACTGGTGCCTTTCTCATAATGACTGCCTGAGAAGACAGATGAGTCTTAGAAAATTTGATGAAGATCTGAGGATAAGTAAACTGTGGATTTTCTGTTTGCATTCTCTGGCTCCAGACTGTCTTCATATTAAAAAGAGGCTGGAATTTTAGTCCCATTTGTTCCTTTTTGAAAGGAAGACCTTGGGCAGGGAACTTAACCTTTGGCCCCAGGAGTCTGTCTTCTCAAGAGATCTCTTATCACATGTATCATAAAGCTGCTCCCTCTTTAATATTCAAGCACTGATGTCCCAACCACACGGAAAACCATCACCACATGCAAGGTGAGGCCAGAGCCCAGAATTTTGCCTTCAGTGACCTGCAGAAGTCTCCGAGACTATGCACTCAGCTCTCTGTCAGTATCACTGTCTTGCATCATTTGTTCTCCACTACCACCACATGACTATAAAGCATCCTGTAGTGACACGCTCTGACAGGGAACAGCCCAGCCTTGGGAACTACAAATGCATTTATTTCTCTGGCATTACCCAGGCTATCCTTGGCATCAAGCATCCTGCCTAGCTCCTTTACTGGTTCCTTTCCACTCTGTACAACTCATCACTAGCAAGCTTGTTGTCCACCCCCAGCAGCACAGCCCTGCGATTCCCTTAGTAGCTAGAACATACAAACATAAGCACATGCCAAGCCCTCTGGCAAGCATACAAACTCAGGTGCTCACAGCATAGCTTTGACAAGAATAAGCCTGAAGACTGTAGCAATCCCATTGCTTGGGAGCCACTAAGATGGGCTTGGCATCAAACATTGTCCCTTGGAGGTAACATGTGAACCAAACCAGGATAAATCCTTCTTGAATTTTTATGGTGTTTACGGTGTATAAAAAGATGCATTGGATTTGTACCTCTGTGGGTTTCTCTTGAGTTTCCCATCTTGATGGGCAGTTCTGCCAAAACCTCATTCCTGAGTCATTAACCTTTACTCTCCACTTCCTACTCTCTGCCTTCTTTCTCTTCCTCTCTCTCTGCTCTTCATTTCTTCCTCCTTTTCCTTCTCTGGCTCCCCCTCTCTCTTTCTCATAATCTCTAGCAGTGACCTATGCTGTAGGACTTTGGAATATTCCTATACACCGTGCTAATTTTAATTTTCTTAAAATTTTGAAGGAGTTATGACCGCCACTTGAAAGATATTTTGTTTTCATGCCATTTTGTTTGTTTGTTTTACAGCTTTCCCTTTCTGACACCAATGCTTCTATTTGCATTCCAGACCAGAAATCTCACCGTGGATGGGAGCTTTGGTCCATGGTCTCCATGGACACCCTGTACACATACAGATGGCACTGCCGTGGGAACCTGCCTCTGCCGGTCACGCTCCTGTGACAGCCCAGCTCCACAGTGTGGTGGCTGGCAGTGTGAGGGCCCTAGAATGGAGATCACCAACTGCTCCAGGTGTGTGCCTCAGATCTTTCTAATGTACAGTCTCATTTTATCTCAGAGCATTGAGATGTCTGGACAATCATTCTTAACTCAAGTCATCCCTTTAGTAGATGAAGATGGCAGAAAGAGAGGGATACCGATCACTTAATTATTACCTCATTTGTGGGAGAAAATTGAAAACTTCAAGTTAAGTTGTAAATTTAAATTGTTTATAAGCTCATCAGTGCATAAGAAATAGTAAAATTTACTAAGTATAATTGACTTCTTTGATAGGAATGTCCATTACGTAAGATCATCCTAAAATATGTGACTGATAACCCCTAATTGTAGAGTCTGACGCATTAGCATGAATAAATCTTTGTTCTATGCTGTGGCAGATCAGAACTCAGCATACCCCAGCTCTCTGACCTCAGACCCTTAACTAAGGCAATCCAGATGTGGTGATCCATTGGTGTCATCCAGATGTTGTGATCCACTGAGGTCATCTGAGTTGCCTAATGTTCTTTTCTAACAGCACTTACATGTCCTACCTGCTTCCCCTGTAGACCATAGCATCAGGAGAGCTTCATGGGTCAATTTGTAAGCCCCTCCTCACTTGATTACTAATAGGTCATTTATTAAAATCTTACCTGCTTATCATAAACCTAAAATGAAGAAACAGTGAGGAAAGCCAATGACTGAAGATCAGAGTGGGCAGTCGAATTGTGTGAGAGCTCAAGGCAGTCAAGGTAGTCAGAGCAGGGTATACAGACAGAAAAAGACAAGCCATGTCCTTGTCAGGAGTTTTCCTAGGGTGGGTTCAATCCCCCCATAAAGTTTACAGAAGCCAAGGCAGGCCACAAAGATAAAGTTATGTAATAAAACAGAAACCACAGGTGTGTCAGCATTATATCTTGCTTCACATAACTTCTGTTCAGTGAGGTGGATTTGTTGAGTGCCTGGCAGGAGCCTGACATAGGTTACTGGACTTGATTTGAAGATGACAATGACCAGCTGACGCTGTTTCATTCTATTTCGTTACTCAGAGAGCGGAGTGCTGGGCTGCAGTTGTTCATCCCCAGAGCTTTAGTTCTTGCTGGAGAGTCACCCTGAGCAAGCTTACAGTGCAGCTTAATTCAGGTTAAAACCATAAGTAATTCAGCCTGTTTCAGTGATGCTGCAGAGGTGTAAGCAGATGACCGTGTCCTGACCCCATTGTCAAAGTCTCCCAAACTCTGTGTGATGACATCATGAGGCTCTGATTTTAAATATACTTAAATTTTAAATATATTTAAATTTTTATATAAAAATTTCTCAGAAATGTTTATTTAAGTAAATAATTTGTTAATTATCTCAGCTTAGATATTTGAACCTATGTCTTTAGTTTTACCATTACATACTTTTGTGTTCTTAAAGAAAGGTAAGAAGGGAAAAACTAAAGACAGGTGTGAACTGATCTTGTTCCAAACAAGAGAATCTGGTAGCTGAAGATACAAGGACGCATGTGACAGCAGTCTCAACAGTCCTGAGACCCAAGAGATGGCTCCGGGGTTAAGAGCACTGGCTGCTCTTCCTGAGGTCCTGAGTCCAGTCCCCAGCAACCATCTAAGATGGTTCACAGCTGTGCGTGGCGGTAGTCCCCCACCATCGGGTGCCCTCTTCCGGTGTGCAGACGTATATGGAGACACAACATAACTGCATAGATAAGCGGAGCTTAGAAACAAATAGAAGTCCCATGCAAAATATGCACAGGAGCTCAGGCCAGCACCACAGGGACTGCTCTAATGCCCAAACAACAAAGTACCTACAACCCCTTGTCAATAGCACGGGAAGGCTTCTAAGGGAGATATGTAAATTACACAGACTCTGAATAGATTGTCACTTTATGAAAAAAATTTACACCACTGAAAAAATGTGTGTCAATAGCAATCTCTCTTGTGAGTGACTTTTATTCCTTAATATGACTGTGTCATTTTGTATGCACAATAGCGTGGTTGCATACAGATTTGTGTGATCCTGAATTAAGTACTTAATTTTTCCCCCTTCATTTTTGAGAAAATTGTCTTGAAATAGTGAAGAAGGTTCCACTTGTCCTTAACACAAACACTGCCTGCAGGACTATGTGTACTTACTGCTCTTAGGTTTAATAGAATGTGCTGTGTGTGGCTTTGGAAGATGTGTCTGTCTCAGGGGCACCGTTCCTGTGTTACAACAGATGTGACAGGAGTCAGCTAAGATTGGGAATTTTATAAGTTTAGGATTCACTTCTACTACTTCGCAGTAAAATACCATTCTAATAGTTTGAAATTTTCACAACTAAAGTTCTTTAACTGTTTCAGTCACATCAGATGCCAACTCTAAGGTAACTCAAAGTAGCCGAGGTTCCCAGTGTGCTTTGTCCAAAGGCTGTAGTTCCCTCCTCTCTGAGACCACGAAACAAAACAAAACAAAACAAAAATCCTGAGACAAAGACATTTGCAATAGATGCAGATGAGACTTGACTGAGCTGGCTGGACTGAGTATTGAATCACTTCTGCAGGAACGGAGGCTGGACTCCCTGGACCTCCTGGTCGCCATGCAGCACCTCCTGTGGCATCGGCTTCCAGGTGCGCCAACGCTCCTGCAGCAACCCCACGCCCAGGCACGGAGGCCGCGTATGTGTGGGTCAGAACCGGGAGGAAAGGTAGGTGCTAGCTATGTTCCTATGCCAGCCCCTGCATGCTTCCTGCCATCCCAGAGCTGCGAGTTTCACTTTGGGAATCTAGCTTCCTTTATCTATGGCATTCCTCTCTGTTAAGCTAACCCGGACCTTATTTTTCTGAAATCCTTCCATGTTGATCTAAGGTTCCCATGAAGAGCCTCGTTCTGGTCCTGTTTTCCTCCATGTTTGAACTGGCCCAGGGAATCCATTCTCAAGTCACTTGAATGCTCAGGAACCACAGGCACCCATGTGCTGGGCTTCAGTGCACTCAGAAATCGAGCCTGCTGGAAAATGGTTGTTGAGTTTATTTCAGGTAGCTCTGTCTCAGAAACTACAAACGCCAGCAGGTCCTGGTGATAAGGGCAGATAGGATAAAGAAGTTCCCATTAGGCTGGGGTGTAGGCAGGTGAGAACAAACTGGGGGGAGGCTGTACCTGTCTACCTGCTTATCTGTTGGTTCATACCCCTCTGAGCTGTACCAACCACAAAGGAAAATGCTTTCCATGGAGACTTTCATGGTTCAGTATTCCATCTATGCAAATAGACCTGAGACTTGGATCCAACAAGGTATTTTTATTATTTTGTTACAGAATTAACCATTTTGCTTTGCCGCCAGAATCTATTCCTTGTTCCTTTTCTCTCCCTTGCCTACTGAATGCATATTCCACTTCATCACTATTGTGAGTGAAAAGTTGTAGGTGATGTTCACAGCACTTTTAGGACATATGCATGTGTGCAGGTGACTTATACAGGCACACGTCTATTGAATGGTTACCAGTGCCTTTTAATGAAAAAAAAAAAATAGAGGCTCCTACCCAGGTTCAGGGAATCTCATAAAAACAGCATGTGTCTACATGTGGTCATGGACTTTTATAAGCAAAGAGCCTGCTTATTGATTTTTACATAGTTTTACAGAACATATTGAGTATTGAGAGTGACTAGGAAGACCATTCATCCATCCAGTTTCTTACTTACCAGTTAAGATTTCATCCTTTTCACTAAGGGTGTAAGGAAGGCGACGGTCACACACAGGCAGGGCTTGTCATTTCCGAAGCAGTCCCGAGAGTCTTGTCCAGACTGTCTGCAGTATTCCATCTAACGCCAGTTGATAGGCGAGAAAGCCAAATTGAGGAGAGATCTTCTCACTGTCCGTTCCAAGGCTTGTAAGATTTTAAACTCGTCGGAAGGTTTGTAACAAATGTTGTCACAGGTGCATCCTGTTTGGGAGAAGTCACTTCTGGCTGTGCAAAAGCAGCCCTGGGGTCCAGGTACTCCACAGACACCCTTCCCCAGGCTGAACACACAGGAAGCACAAGGCTGCAAATATACTGCTCTGTCTCTGCCCTCGACTGTTCATAAAGCCATCCTTTTAAAAAAGGATTTAAAAACAAGTGGCTACTGTGCCTTATGCCTAACACATTCTTTGATTACAGGAGACATGTTTTGAGGGGTTAGAGACAGGATTGTTTAATATAGAAAATTTTTACTTTAAGTAACAAGGAGCTGGATGATAAGAATATAGACTTGTATGGTTTGTATAAACTGATACATCTCTAGTGAATATGCCTTCTAGAGGACTACCAGGAATTTCAGATAAGCCAAATAACTGATGTACCTTGGTCTCTGAAAGCAAAAATATTCTTAGATTTCTTAGATCACCACATCAAAGAAAACCCATTGTGATTCTGGAAGTGGAGACATTTGATAATTTGATTAAGAGAAGGTACAGGACTCTAGGACCAGGCATATAAAGTAATTTATTAAATGTTGTGATATTAAAGAGCTCAAAGAAGCCCAGAATGGCAACAACTAAATGGATTGATTTTCTCCCAAATTCAGTTAATGCCAGCAACATAGCTAATGATTTCACAGAAAGGGTTTCAATGCATGACCTAATCCAGTAGGAGCTTAGCCTCAAGCACAATCTCCAGGGAATTTTCGCATCACTTATTTTTTGCTATAGAACGCACGAACAGTCTTTTATTTCTAATATTAATAACATTGCAATTGATTTCTTGAGCAGGAAGATCTTAATAAAGGCACCAATTTTCCAAACGTCACCAATAAGGTGAGATTGTACAGAGATTCAACACTATCAAAATGCAATTGAGTTAGTTTCCTACTGCTTTGTCACTTTGGCTCCATCAACTAAAACAAAAACAACATGCAATTACTGCACCATTCTCTCAGTGGAACATCATGCCAAGCCCTTGACAACTGTGTCTTCCTAGTTTGGTTTCCATCTCTTCATAAACTGAATTTATGAACTAGTTACCATAGTCACAGGACACACCCTCATCTGGATATAGTTGCTCAGTAGGAAGGAAATCCTGGCCCTGCCCACACTACCGAGAAGGGGATGGTGGCATGATGGAGCAAGTCTCATTGGTGTCCCCTTGAATTCTGTCTATCACAGACCATCCTCTGTCCCCAAGTCACTCATACCCTACCTTCTGCAGAAGGTCTTTCATCTATTTGCAGGGTTTCCAACATTATAACTCATTAAATCCTACCTCAAAAACTCAAAGCACCACCACCTAAATAAGATGTGTATGAGACGCTGTTTGCAGTAGCGCTTCTTGGTCTGTCAATCTCAATCCAAAAAGACAAGTTGCCTGTCATCAACATTCACGCTATACAGCAGTGGAAGTGGGCAACAAATGACAGCTATACACATTCCCTTTTTTAGAAAGTGAAAATGGAAGGCTCTACAGTCTTTCTTCTAAGGAATCCTGCAGTGTAGCCAGGTGAGTTTGGGGAGTTACTTTTGACCTGGGCATACTGCTCCACGGTCCTTGGATCAGCCTTGTAGGCTCTTAGCTCGGCTCCCTGAACTATCTTCCCTTGGCTGTAAAGTCAGCAGATATTTGCAGCTGAGAAGTCTCACCAGTGTTGGTGAAACTTGCGTCAGCCTCCTTGCTGCCAGTAGTACCCAATAGCATTTCATTAGCAGTTCCCATGTTCCTTTCCTTCTAAGTTGCTGAAATTGAGAAACTTTAAAGGACTTATGTAATCTCCTTGGGATTTGTTCTTCTAAACCAAAAGCATAGTCCCAGAACTTTTTCAGGCAGCTGATTCTCTGACTTACAGTCCTGCTGAGGTGGTTAGAACACAACTGGCATCTTGCTAGGCTTCCTGTGTGTGACTAAGAGGGTCCCTGAGTCACACCCTTCCTCTTGCATTCTAGTGGACTCTCTACATGTTCCCAGTCTGCCCTCATTCTTCAGTTTTTCTGAGGCTTCCTCAAGAAGTTAAACAGGTACCCACCAGTTTTTTCTGTCAGTGTCTGATGGTTTGTATAAGGATGACCCCTATACTCTCTTATATTTGAATGCTTAGTCACTAAGGAGTGGAACTCTTTTAAAGGATTAGAAGGATTAGGAGGTGTGACTTTGTTAGAGCAAGTCTGTCACTGCCAGAGCCCACCAGCAGAGTCGAACAATTCTTGAGTTGGGAGTCAGGATTAAAATTAATAAACTAACACACAAGACACATGGGACTTTTCTAAGAGGCTCCAGGACTCGACCAGCCAGGAGCAGCCTGACTTTATTGCAAAGAGCTTTTAAGCCAGAGTAAAAACAGCTCAGAACAATGGGTTAAATTTACAAGGTGAAGCAAGAGTTGTGATCTCCACAAGCTATCCCACCTGCTGTCACAAACAAAAGGAGATGGACTTGCAAATTCTTCCCTGACTTCAGTGAAGGCCTGGTAAAAGCAGTCTTTCCGCTGATATTTAAATATCAAAGCAGCTGCCAGATCAATGGCTCCAGGCTCCTGACATGTCACAGGGGGTGAACTTTGAGGAGTTGTTTTTGTTGTTGTTGTTGTTGTTTTTCTTTTAAATTTTTTTATTTATTATTTATTACAATTTATTCACTTTGTATCCCAGCTGTTGCCCTCTCCCTCATCTGCTCCCAAACCCTCCCTCGCTCCCTCCCTCATCTCCTCCTATGCCCCTCCACTAGTCCACTGATAGGGAAGGTCCTCCTCCCCTTCTATCTGACCCCTATCTAACCCAAACAAGGACTACGCATGGAGAAAACTTTGAGGTTGTAAAAGCCATGCCAGGTCCTGTGTCCCCATTCCCCTCCTCCTTACTCCTCTCACCTCTTTCTGCCTATGGATTAGGATGTAGCTTTCAGCTACTGCTCCAGTTTCTGACTGAATGCCACAATGCTCCCCACCATGATGATAATAGACTAAACCTCTGAAACTGTGAGCAAGCCCCAATTAAGTTCTTTCTTCTGTAAGTTGCTTTGGTCTATTCACAGCTACAGCATTTCAGTGCTTGACAACTTTTTTCTTCCTTTTTTTTTTTTTTTGCATTTTCCACCATTTACTTTTTTATCCAAAATAGTTCAACTCTTCTTGCAAAAGAAAAATACTGGACACATACATCACATTTTTCTTCCTGTGGCTTTAGCCCACCCCACCAAAAGAGACCAAATTTTTTGTTTGTTTTGTTTTTTTAAAAAGCCCAATGACAACAACAAAACAACTACGTGACACATTACAGAAAGAGACACCAGGATACACTACAAAACAGGAGGTGTCATCTGCTCTGTGTCCAAAGGATTCTTCTCCATATCTTTATGAGGCAAGTAACCATCATCAAACATGCTGTGTGCTGTATCAAAAGAACTTCAACACATCAGATCTCACGAGATGATGAATGCAGTAGAAACTGAAACTTCCCTAGTAGTATTTTTCTTAAAATAACCACTGCCAAAGCAGCAACTCTTTGAAATCACAAGGTTATCTGACCAGATAACTATTTCTTAATTTTAGTGCCATCGGCACCATCTGGACCTTGTTCTTTTAAGAGTGCACCCCTTATTTTTTTCTTTTTCAGTACTGTGAGCTGCAAGAAGCCAGTGGCACTTTAACACTTTGTTGTGAAATGTCCATATCTGTATAACTTCCTTCACACTTCTATGTCCTACTTCTCATATCACCATAGATGACAATTTTGGAAGCTTTGTCGCTTTCAGGAGCTACGTTCTACTAGGTGTATATTTTTTTAAAAATGTCCCATTTTCTTTTTACATTTTTATTATGTTAAAATATAAACAGTATATATTGGCCACTTAATCATTTTAAGTAAAGAATTCATTGATCATAATTAAACTCACATTTTGTGGAAAAAAAAATCACAACTCCCCATTTCTAAAGCTTTCTCATTACCACTTAACAATACTACTCCATACCATCACTCTCCAGGCTCCTGGAAACCCTGTTGACCACTCTGCTTATTAATTTACATATTCTGTGTATCTCATATAATTGCAAATCTGTAGCACCTGTCCTTTTGTGTCTTGTTTGCTTTACTTAGCATAATGTTTTCAAGCTCCATCAACGCTGCGGCTTATATCAGAGCTGCATTCCCTTCTGAATGTATAACAGTATTCACTTGTCTGACTACAACCTTTGCTTATTCTGTTAGCAATCAGGGAACACAGACTGTTTCTTCCCCTTGCCTATTTAAACGTGCTAGAAGGAACACTGTCTTGTTGACATTCCTGTTATCTTGTGTAAATAACTGTGAGTGTGTGTGCTGCTTGTGTGTTCTGCTTTAGAAGGATGCCAAACTACTGCCCATTGTGGCTTTACCATTGTCTATTCCCACCAGAAAGCACAGAATTCCTGCTTCCCCTCATTCCTGCCAATCCTTGTTATTGCTGGGTTGGGTGTGTAGCCATCCTGCTGGATGTGAAGAAGCAGTTTCTTGCTGTGGTTTAGATTTGGATTCTAGCATCTACATGATGCTAAGAATCCTCTCCTGTGATTACTGTATATCTCACTGGAAGATTCTTCTATTTCCCTTCTTAGGAATTCCCCTGCTTTCTAACTGAGCTGTCTTTTTAGTTGTAGTTCTTCATTCTACTTCCTTCTAAACCTTCCCTGTCAGTTTCAACAAACTCTAAAGTTCTAATATTCAATATATAGTGATTTAAACTTTTCTCTACCTCTGCTTTTCAAAATTTCCATCACCACCTCCTTCTTGGTCTCAGAGCCATTTTCAGTGCATTTTTTGATAGCCCATAGCACTGTGTTCTTTGGTACCTGGTCTGTGTTAGAGTGTACAGTACAACTACAAAATTCACTGTGTAAAACTCTTGGTGCTTCTCTGAGTTCCCAACCAGGACACAACTTCGCTACATCCTTGGATGCAGTACTGTCAACAGGCTGCAGCAAAGAAGACATGGCTTTGTCCTCTGCAGTATACTTGAACCAGGATCTGCTTCCTAGTGTGCTGTTTTGGGCAGCTTTCATGTCTGGTGTGCTATCAGGCTGAGGACATCAGGTTTTTGGTTCATCTGAATTAGAGGCCACTTTCAGTTAAAGTCGGAAATGGGGGGTGTTCTTGAAAGAGAACGATTACAGTATTATGTGACATGACCACAGAAGTAGATGAGTTGTGAGTTTTAAAGGCAAAGGGTAAAGGTTCAAAACAGAGATTATCAAGTTAAGGGTTTCAGGGACTAATGAGAATGTATCAGATGACATCTTATCTTTATGAAAATGTTTTTGCTCTGTGATGAGCTAAAGTGATGTCCAATATGAGAGTTACTACTCTCTTCTGGTGTGCTGTCTTAGCCCTCATGTTGTGTTTAATGGATGTACAATTCTCTGGTGTCATGAAAGGATTCATTCTTCCAGAATGTCCCTGTGATGGGATGACCAGTAAAAGTGAACCAAGAAAAACGGATCTGGGCTAACAGACTGTAATGAGAAACTAGCATAGACTCAACTAGATTAGAAGGATATGTGATAGAAAGACAGAGACAGTGCTGTAAATCTAGCCTCAGTGGAAGTATAGAATATAATTATTTTTAGATAAAATAGGTTTATGGAAAATTGATTTATGGAGAGACAATGCTATGTTGCTAGTTAGCTTTTAAATGCAAAATAACAGCAGCCATGAGAAAGATTAAAACCTTAATTTTTAATGGATCATAAAATGTGTCTGTGCCTCTCCATGCTTTCAGACACCAAAACCCAATAGAGCCAGTAATATATTAAAGACATTAGTTCCTTGTTTTTAATAGCCAGTGGACTTATGAAATGGGAACCAAGTGCTGGCCTATCAGACAAATATTTATCCATAATTAGTAACAGTCTAAGCATCCTGACATACCCAATAACTGCTTTCCTACTCACCGCTGCTTATACATCTCACGGATGAGGGTATCTGTAGGAACATGGGGAAGGCCAGGGGCCTCAGAAAGCAAATGCATTTTTCATCATTGCAGAGAATCCAGACTGAAGGCCTTGGCCAATCCAAACTCTGACTCACCCTTTAAGTTGGAATTCTGCATAAAGATACAGGCCTAGACATTTCTGTTCCCCTTTGACCACTGCTACTGGGTATCTCATCCTCAAATCTTCATGTAGCTTGTTTCACAGGAGAACTGGAGAGGGAGAAAAAAAGAAAAGGTAAAGTGGGTTGTTCATCATTGCCTTAAGTCCCAAGGAGTAATTGGTTAATACTGGTTCAAAGTCCAGAGCTCCATGAACAGGTAACCTTGAAGGAGATTTTAAACTGTAATAACATGCCGAGCATTCTCAGAGGTGGCCTGCTGTAGGCGAATACAAGAAAGCATTTCTGTACACTGATTTATTTTGCTCTGGGGATATGGTAGCCCAGCTGCTGTGCTCTTTATTAAAAGTCAAGGGTTTTATAGACATTTTTAGTAGGATTTCCTTTGCTTTCTCTGCTGTGTGTGTGTGTGTGTGTGTGTGTGTGTGTGTGTGTGTGTGTGCCTGTAATACTCATGTTAACTGAAAATTTAAACTAGGGAAAAGCAGTGTAGAGAGCCCACACATTTAAAATGTGAGTGAGTCAGCTTATAAATGTGAGATTTTTTTTCCCCTTGTTCTTCCTCTAGTGAGCTACATACAGATATTTTGAATTAAATGTGAAAGGTCCTGGGTTCTGAGTTTTCTTGACTTCCTTAAAATCTGTTCTCAAAATAAATAGCGGCATTTTTCTGGAACTCTCCATGCACAAACATAGACATGAATATTTACTTACTATAACCCCAAACCTCTATAGAGACTTGCTATAAGAAAAGTCTGTCCTTACATTTCTCTTAACTCTTTTATTCCTAGAAACTATGTCTTTCTGTGTCTCTCTATCTCTCCCTCTCTCTCTCTTGTTAAGAAGGTCCTTCCTTCTCCAGATGAGCATGTAAGAGTGTCCAATGGCTTTAAAACTGAGAGCCAGGCATCAGGAGTATATCTTTACAGCAATAGAGTGATATTTTTCTATAGTAAATACTGAAAAGGCAAAAGGCAAAGAATGACAACTGCACAGGTCCATTGGCTAGTCAATATGTCCAAGTTTGTACATGCTAACCTGCTTTCTTGGGTGCTTCTTACCTATCTAGAGACTCCTTCTGCTGTGACGTTGTCCACTGCCTCTCCCTGAAGATGAGGTGCTGGCTGAGGATCCCGCTGCTTATTCTTTCTGCATTCACACGGTTGCTTTATGATGTTTCTGCCATGCCCATGCTATCCATCTCTCACCCTCCCCATCTCTCCACCACCATTTTTATTTATCTAACCTATTCCTGGATGCAATCCAGTTTGTGCCACTGGTTCTTCCTGCTTGTGACCTCTCCTGAGGTTCAAACTCCAGACTAAGCTCAGAGAGCAAGCATCTCACTTCTTGGGGCTTCAGCCACCAGTGGGATGAGGCACCAGCCATGAAATTTTTTTCAGTTCACTCAAATGGTACAATATTACTTGTTGACTTCCTGGAGGCTTTCCTTGGCTTTCTACTGTTTTGGAAAAGGTGGATCATCCCCTCTTGTGTCATTTCTTCCTGTTCTCCTCTCAAGACTGTCATCTTCCTTGTTTGATTCTCCCTTTCTGCCTTTAATTAACAGGTAACACACCAGCAGGTAGGTATTCTCTTACATCATCCCATCATCCTATTTCAGCTTGCTTTTCCTCTTGGCACTCTGTGCTCATTCCAAAAGTCTCTTGTTTTCCATCAGGGTTCCATCTGCTTGATGGAAAACAAATAGACCTTATAAGAACAGCTGTCAGTGCTTTCTGGTCACCGTCTGCTCTTCTTTTCTACCTCAGAATGCATCCACTTGGAGTATCAAGTGCAGTTTTGGTGTACAGCAAATGATAAAAGTATCACTATGAATCATGGTAGTGTTTGATGCCATGCACATTTCAACAGTGTGTCTACTTTCTCTATCCATCGGAGGCTGTGAGCGCCTGTCCATAGCAATCCTTCTGTGACTCTGTTCGCATAACACTCTGCAAAATTAAGCTCTCATTAGCAATGGTGTCATGAAAGTCAGTGGCTTAGGCCAGTAGGCCTAAATCTGTGTCCTGGAAGATGACCTTGCAAGTGAGAAAGATATGATGAGAAAAAAAAAGTTTCATATTCTCATACTCCCTCGAGGCTAAGTATGGATTCAGTAGATGTACAAATGATTTTAAATAGTCCTGCCAATTACTAAAGGCGTCATTAAATTTGGTTACCTTTGTAGTTACATTCTTCCTCCATACATTCTATCACTTATAGAATGCCCATCCCTTTTCCTCTTATGTTCCCTTGTTTTTCTCATTTCACTCCATTTCATATACAGTTTGTTTTAAAGATTTCAGAAAAACGTATGTCATCATAGGGCTAAAAACAAGTTGGGGTATTTAATGTCAAAACTGGCAAATTGGATGTATGTATAGAAGTACAGAAACTAACTATTGTAAAATGGTTCCTACATTTGTAAGAATATAATATTGTACTTAGTAATCCATGGTCTTTTAGCTGGAAATCACTTGAAGTTGTTCTGAGAGCCTAAAAGAAAACTTAAAAACATAAGCTAAAGTAGCAAGTGTCATGGGCCTTCAGGCCAAGCTTATGCTTGAATTCTTTGCCTTCAGAAGATTGTGGACTTATTCTATTGAAAAACCAAGACCCTTCAAGTGAAACTGTGCTGTCTTTGAATTCATAACCTATACTATCTTTTGATGTTTATGCCATGCATATAAATGCCCTACCCAGATGTTTTCTGTATGCTCCTATTTAGGGGGTATCTATTGAAGGGTTTTGTTCTGTCTTGTTTCTTCTTTACGTGGCTGCACAGGAAGTTCCATCCTGCATTGTGAGTTTGGCATTCTTTTCCCTGTCTGCCATCTCTACCATTGTCTGTGCACACTCAGCATGGCTGGCACTACATCTGCCCCCCGTATGGTGCAAGTACTCCAAACACAGAGAGCCCTTCATGCAGAGCATGCCCATCTGTTCAACATCTGTCCCAGGGATGGGAAGCAAAGAGGCTGTGGCCTCCTCTGGCACTAACCAGTCTCCTTTTCCTCTGGGTTCCCTATTACAGGTACTGCAATGAACATTTGCTCTGCCCACCACACGTGTTCTGGACAGGCTGGGGACCTTGGGAACGGTGCACGGCCCAGTGTGGGGGTGGCATTCAAGCCCGCCGTAGGACCTGTGAAAATGGGCCTGACTGTGCAGGATGCAATGTGGTAAGTGGCCACCTCAATCCCACACCCCAAAGCCAAGAACCTAGTCTTGAAACCTCTTGGATGTGCCAGATGCTGCCAGCGCAGTAGGTTCTTAACACTCTTGATAGACACTAGAACTGGGCCATCTGCACACACCAGGGACTCACACATCTGCTCACAGTTGTTCTAACTGCCAATATGGATGTTTTGTATGCTATCTTTATGCTTTGCAGAACCTGCCCATTGTATAGACATAAAACGCGCAGACATTGAATGGTCGTTACGTTTTTTATGATCTCATACACCATCTTCTCTTTACACATCAACTCAGCAGGCCCTATATGTTTTATAAACATTAAATTTTTCTTAAATACTAGATCTGTTTTGTCAAGGACCCCGAAGCTCTGAAAGTTTCGAGGGCTTGAGACATGTAAGTGTCTTACATTAACTAGAATGTAGAGGGCATGGTAGAAAGTTAAAGTACTTGAATTAAGTATGCACATATGGAATAAACTAACTGAAGAATCTTCCAGTTCTGAGTACAGAGCTGTTACAAGATCTTGTGCTATTGTACTCTGGTCACTCCATTTGGTCTTAGGAATAATTATCTTGTGCTGGGCTCCCAGGCACACAGAATGCAAAGTGGTCATGACACTATGTGTTGACAGAAAAACTGGCACCATTGTCAGCGTGAGTTTATAACACATCACAGGGAATAAAAGACCACTTATGGTTTTGTTTTTCTTCTGCCTTAGCAAGTCATATTTCTTTTAACACTTTAAACTGCCAAATAAAAATCCATGTGTGCAGGCTCTTTTCAAAAGGCCCATTGTTGTGTACCCTGCTTTTTCTATTCAAGTGGCTGAGCACTGAGTCTGGCTGGCAGCTCACCTTGCTCACCTTCCCAGTGCTGACCACAGGCTGGATGAGCTATGGTGGTGAGTGCTGGGTGGAAAAAGTCAGCATGGGAAATGCTGGCCTGGTGTTTGCTCTCAGTGGTCTTTGCAATGGGTTTTTTGATACTTCTGCTCTTTGTGTCCTGAAGCTAAATAATGTTTTTAATGCTGCTGTAAAGCTTTTTTTGTGAAATATATAACCCAAACAACTCCAGAGAACCCATGGGACTTTGGGGACAGGAAAAGGGTTATGAGGTGCTGTATCAGTTCTTGTGCCAAACAAGGATTTTTTTTTTACTAAGATTTGCAAGTAGATCTCTTCCCCCTCACGAGGAAAAGCTACTGCAGGGTTACTAATCAAACATGTTAGTGAGTCTGAGATCACTTTAGATTATGAAAAATCTTCACATTCTGTTAGATATATGGATACATAGACAGGCAGGCAGGCAGAAAGCCTGGCAGGGAGGCAGAAGAATATATATGGATACATAGACAGGCAGGCAGGCAGATAGATAGATAGATAGATAGATAGATAGATAGATAGATAGATAGATAGAGATAGAATTATAGAATTTTAGGTACTAATTTAATTTAAAAATAGTATGCATAAATGATAAATTCCATTATTCATGAAGACCTTTGTGTATAATGGAAGACCTTCAGTCTTTGCTGAACTAAGTCATTTTCTCCTGTTGTGCTGACTGTGGGGGCTCTGTTCTTGCACATAACATTTCCTGTAGCAAACCGTGAAGGAGTAACCTGAGTTAATCCGTACCTACATTCTAAACACTTTGCAGACCAAAGAACTCAGGAAGCAGTGCACAGCGTTATTGTAAGTTCATGTCGATAATGACATTAACAGACAGATTAACCTGCAGAAAGGCATGGGAATGGAAGGAAAGCATGCCCCTTGTGAGATTTATGTGCTAGATTTGATTGCAAATGTAAATATTGAAGGTTTTCCAAAATGTTGCTATTTGTTTATTGTTATGCTCTGCCACAGTGGTTATGGAAACTCAGGCATATTTGACGGACAGATTTTTGACACACAGGGGAGGCCTAAGCCTCATGTGTGCACCTGAGTCTAGCCTCTCAATTTTTGAGTCCTCGAAGATCACATCAGTGCCTGGAATGAATGCTTCTATGAATCAGCACTCCTCTGTGGACTGGGACACACATCTGCAGCTGAGTAGCTAACTGTGTCCTACAATGCCACTCCCTAGTAACTGAGCTCTTTTATGAACTCACAGTATGACATACTAAGACACTAGGACACTTAACAGAGGAGGCAGTTAGGTTAGCACCCAACTCCAGGCCAATGAATCGTTGGAGCTTCTTGGATCCCCTCTGCATGCCTGTGCCTTGCAAGGCAAGTGAGATGCTGTGTGCCTAGAACTCACCCACTCTAGACTTTGTTTCTTAATTCCCTGGAGACCTGATTGAGTGTCCCTGCATACCTCCAGGGAAGCAGTTTCTATTGAACCATAGGGCTCCAGCAGCTGAAAAACACGGAATCTTCCTTACAACTAATACATGGTGGTTTTGTTCATTCTGTCTAGTGCCAAAGCCAACATGGCCATTAGTCAAACAGAAAGTAATGTCATCTCTTCATTGGCAGAAATACCTTGTCAGAAAAACATAATACAATTGTGTCCTTTTTGTTTAATAATATAACAGCAGCAGAATACGTGTTATATGTCACTAAAATTTAAATTATCTCAATCTAATATAATTCATTAACATTTAAATACTAATAATTTGTGTTAATTACCCTTCCCATATTTATTTTTATGTTCACCTCTTTTCATAATAACTGGTGACCACAGTGTTGTTAGTGCAGATCTTGCCAAGTCCAGCTTGCAGTACCTTTCAGATTGCTTTCTGTTTTAATGATAAACACCATGATCAAAGTGGCTTGGGGAGGAAAAAGATATATTTCTTCTCACAACTCTCAGATCATCCTCCATCACTGAGGGAGGTCAGGGCCAGGGCAGGAGCAGAAGCAGAGACCACTGGAGGAGTACTGCTTCCTGGCTCGCTTCCTCTGGCTTACTCAACAACCTGTCATATACAGCCCATCCCATCTCCCCAGAGCCTGCATCTACAGTGCCTGGGCCCTCCTTTATCAATTACCAATTAAGAAACTGCCTCACAGGCATGGCCACAGGCCAGTCTGATCTAAGTAATTCCTCACCTGAGGTTTCCTCTTCCACTGTGAGTCTAGATTTGTGTCAAGTTGACAGCTAAAGTAAGTATGACACTGTGTAATACGAAATAAACATTTGAATTAAATGGTAAGTCTATACATTTGAGTCACATTCCACACACTGCGGTTATTCGTTACATATGTCATGATAGCCTGAAATCTCGCTGTACAATGAAACAAGTCTCTCTCATTAAGAATTTCCTGTATGTCACACATTGCACTACATAAAATGCAGACTCTATTTTTGCTGTGTTAGGAGAGGTGGTTTTCATTACTGCTTCTTCCTGGAGACCGGCATGCTCAACTTAAGAAACGTTAATGAACCTGCCCAATAACAAGATGCCAGTAAATCAGTACATAACTAGACCAGATAAAATGCTCTGACACAAATAGAACTTAAAGACTTGACTTCATTTACATAATGTATCTGGAAAAAAAAAACCTAACTTTTCTTTGTTCTTATTCTTTATGAGCCATAGCTTAAAAAAAAGGGGGTGTTTTATTTCAGTTTGTGTTTTGTTCTATCATTCATAAGCAACATTGATTTTGTTTTTCTTTATTTTGAGAGTTTTAGGCATGTGTACAATGAAATACATTTTATATATAATATATATACCCCTTACTTATGCCCTCCAATTTTCTCCCTATATTTCCCAATATACCTTATTTCTCAAGATTATGTCCTTTTTTATGGCCCACTAAATCCAGTCACTGCAAGCATATGTGTCTGTTGCAGGGCCATCTACTGTAGCCAAGGAAAACTACCAGTGGCCGCATTATCAAAAAAGAATGATTTTCTCTGCTTCTCAGCAACCATCCACTTTAGACAGCTGCTTGGCTAAACTCTCCCTTCTAACCATGGCAACATTATAAGGAGATTATCGTGAGAATAAAAATGAAAAGCGAATGAAAGCATATCAAAAACATCATTCTGGTGGTCTGATAAAGGTTAAAACATAGGAAAGAAAGAATACACAAAATGCCAAAAGCTGTATGAGCGGGCCACTTCTTAAGTTAATGCAACCCAAATCCCCTCAAAAAGCAGCAGGTGCTTTATAAGGGAGAAATAAAGGCAGTCTCACATACAGCAAAGATAATTCAAAGAATAAGACAGACCAAGTATTGCCTACATTATATTTCTTGCTCAAATATCATACAAAGGATGAAGCAGTGGAATAGAAGCTATGATCTAAAATACCAACAGGGAACAAAGGACGTATTTATATCCTAGATATAAGGAAGGGCCACAAAGGGGCCAGTAAGGTCAAGAAGAAAGACCTTGAAATCAATACCATCCCAAGAGATTGTGTAAAAGTTAATCAGAGCTGGCTGAAGACACTCATGTGTGTTTGTACTAAGAAATGGTACCCTATAGTGCCGTTCAGAAGATACTCAAATTGGCAAGTAGAACTTGGGTGATTTTTATGGACAAAATAATGGCAGGATTATATGTCCTTTGTTTTTGTGTTAGCACATTGGAATCTGCAAAATACACCTCATATATTCTTTGTTTAACAAATGAGAAAATTGAGAACCATGGAAAACCAGTTATGTTCCCTGAAGCTGGCAAGACCCTGCAGGTGCAAGAGAAAGACCCTATTTGGTCTTTTAACCCTGTTCCTGAATAGTCCCTGTGTATGCTGCTCCTTCCAGAACACACAATACTGAGGATGGGTGGGGTGAGGGTGGGGAGTGTTAGCTCCTAGCCCAGCTAGCCCACACTCATGCCAGCAGTCAAGAAAAAATGGCCTAGATAGGCACATTCTATATTTGTCTTGAGCTCTAGTTAAAATTTATTTTTATAGAGTCCAAAGACTTTTCCTCAGGCCAGAAATGTGTAAAACAGTTTAGTTTTAAGGGGCCTCATGATGAGAAGAGAAATTATTTTAGATGTTTGTGATGCTCATTTTATCTATCTATCTATCTATCTATCTATCTATCTATCTATCTATCTATCTATCTAATTCACTTTACATCCCAATCGTAGCCCTCTCCCTCCTCTCCTCCCAGTCACATCCTTCCTCTCTCTTCTCCCTATCTCCCTTCCCCTACTCCTTAGAAGAGGGATGTGCTCACTTTGGTTTTTGTTTGTTTGTTTGTTTGTTTGTTTGTTTCAGTCTGAGTTGCATGCATTGTCTCCTGTTCACCTGCTTGGTCTTCCTGTTCTTCCTCACAATTATGATTCATAACTGAGGCACCTTCTGTTTTTCTTCCTTCACTAATGTGTTTTCAAAAATTTAAGATAATTGTGCTGTCTACAAGTTGGCAATATTCTGAAGGACATCAGAGCCCACCTTTGTAATTTTATTTTAAAAATATTTTCATCCCAACTTCTGACCTTAATAACATTTTTCTGAGTATAAATAATCTAATCGTGTAAATGGAGTATATTATACAATATTTCACCAAATATTTTCCAAGAATTCTTTGATATAGTTTATTATACTGACCGAACATCTGTTGTTGAATTCCCTACCTCTTCTGGATCAGGTAGCAACACTATAGTGGTCTTCTGTGGATATCAAAAGTCATATCCACATGGAGAAAAATCTCTAAGGTTGATAAGCTGGTTAGTAGCATCCTTTTAAATTTTAAGGCTAAAATATCAAGTCACCTAGGGTCAGATGGAAGAGGAGGAGGACCTCCCCTGTCAGTAGACTGATGGAGGGTCATGAGAAGAGAAGAGGGAGGGAGGGTAGGATTGGGAAGGGACGATGGTGGGGGCTACAGCTGGTATAAAACATGAATATATTATAATAAATAAAAAATAAACAAATTTAAAAAAGGAAAAAAGAACAAAAAAATCAAGTTACAACATTTTCTCTGTAACATATCTATCTTTCTTCAAATAGGACAGTGCCACTTTCGGGTATCACAAATAGGGAAGAAGAGAACGTGGGAGAGCAAAGTTTATACAGTTGAACAAGGTCTGAAAATTGCTTACTTGCTTCCTTTTAGTGAGTTGAACACATAATTTGAGTCTTAAATACCCTGCAACTATCTGTGTAACGAAGACTCATCCACTAGACCATGATGCTATGGAAGGTCACAGAACCTTTAAGAGGTGGGGCTGAAATTTAGGTTATTGGGGTTGCCCCCTTGGAGGCAATACTGGTGACCCTCTTTTATTCTCTCCTCTGCTTCCTCTGCATGACATGAAGTTTGCTCCTCTGTTCCTCCTGAGTGAACAGCTAACAAAGATCTGAGGTCTCTGAAACTATGAGTTAACATAATCCCTTTCTCTGAATCGGTTGATTATCTCAAAAGTAACAAGAAGTGAGCACAATTACTGCCTTTGTATCTTGGTTGGTGCTTCTTGAATAGTGATTTCCAGGGGAACTTTGATCCTGCCTTAGATAGAGTAAGTCCTGCAGGGATATGCATAGTGTTCTCCTATGCTCTTGTTAACTTGGGTTATCTTTATAAGATTGAACTCTAGACTGCAAGCACTGGCCTCTAGCAACCAGTTTACATTATAGATGCTGGGTTTACTTGGTAAAGAGAAAGCTTTGATACTAGATCAACTTCTGAATCTTTATCTGCTACCCCAGAAACTCACTCACATGAATTCTTTTGCCTCTGCTGTTCTCAGGTACTGCTGTTGGCTCTGTCTGAAAGCCTTTTTTTATTTTTTTAATGAGCTCAATGGCCTTTCTGGTTTAGATATAGCAAATTTTATCTATAATTTATGATTGTACTATTTTGTGAGCCTAAAAAGGCAATTTTTAAGTATAGTTTGATATCTACAATCATCTAATTAATTCTAATTTTATTCAAACAAAATTTATAGATAAAAATAATAATTTATTACTACAGAATACATATATATCCATACTATCACTATTTGTCATCATAACTGCTACTGGTGGGTTTTGCTTAAAGAAATTGCAAGGGAATTTATTACTTATTTCAATACTCTAAGTTGTAGAATTTATATTAGAATGCCCATCTTATGGGTCTGGAAACTTGGCACCAAAAAAGAAAGATAGCTGGGGTTGTATTTTACGTTTGGGACCAAGTACTTAATGACAGCCCACGTGTTTCTTCTCTGCACCATGTGACTTCATCTGATATCTTAAAAGTAATTGAAATGAGGAAAGAATTTGAGTTTTCCAATAGATCTCAACATTAAGACATCAGTTTCAGCCACCTGAGTATGATCAACACCAAATTTGAGGTGAGCAATGTTAGAAACTGAAAAAAACATTAACCACACAGTAACTCTGGGGTGTCTGCAGAACTGGCGTTCTTAGGAAAAGTATAGATGTCAGGGACCACAAGATGCTGATTTCAGCTTTCTCTCCCTAAGCTACTGCATGCATCAGGCAGGTTGTGCAGTTCCTAATTCCAAAGAGGTATAATTATTCACCACATGAACATTGGCAGAACCCTGATGATGGAGAGTATTTCTTCGGTGCCACTCCAGTCCTGTTCTGAATTCTGGAAATCTTAATGACTTCTTTGAAACCTCAGAAACATCTTGGCTCCACATTTCATATTGTATCCTACTATGCATCAGTTTGCTACTAAGAGGGGCAAGCCTCACATCTTGGCTCAAGCTCTGTGTAAAGTAGAACGGGAGACCAGATAAGGCCTTAGAGCAGAAAGATAATTTGAGAAATACATTTATAGCAGCGAGGAAGAAAGAAGGGAGAGAGGAATAAAGAAGGAAGAGCCCCTTTTGGTGCCTGTGATTGAGGTCACTGATGTGGACAATAAGAACCTGATTGCCTTTTGAAACAGAGAAGCCAGAAAGTGCCTCTTAAAAGCTCCTGGTCTCCATGGATTCCTTGGCTGAAGGATGCTACGACCGTCTTTGGGAACTGCAGAGAAAACCCAACATGAAGAGCCTCCTGTACTCCAATGGGGTGATGTAAACTGCCCGCTGCCCTTCCAAGTAGCCTTAAGCTACTTGCCACATCTGACTTTATGAAAAGAAATTCTGAGCATGCTGGAACAGGCCAATGAGAAAGGAGTTTCTGAAGCTACTGTCCAATAGTTGTAATTAAAAGCTGCTGGGGTTCTCATCCCAGCCAATGAGAACGGAGTTTCTGAAGCTACTGTCCAATGGTTGTAAAAGCTGCTGGGGTTCTCATCCCTTGCAAAATCGCACAGACTCCTAGGAAATTTCCATCAAATTCAAAGATTTGTGAATACTTGCTTTTAGGCCACATCCTTTCATTTTTCTATCAGACATTTTTGCATCAAAGTGGCTCTCTATCCTTTGGAACTGTTTCTTTTCTTGGCTATACGAAAAGCAAAAGCTGCTTGGAATTTCCAGATAGGATCACTTTGATTCTTAGAAAGAGACACAGGAAGGTGAGGCTCCTTTTTTCTGAAAGTTAGTACCAGGAAGTGGAACTGTAGTTGCTGTCTGCTTGTTGGCAGAAGGAGTCAGGAGCAAAGCCAGGAGACAGAGCAGCAGGCTGTAAGGGGCTTCTCTTCCTAGAAAGGAGCCTTGCTATGCACATTGCTATGAAGATTGATATGAAAGATCAAAAGTGTCTCATGGCATCAGCTAGTTTGAATCCAATTCATTTTAAGTGCTTTCTCCTTTTCTTTCCCTTTTAAGAAGCTGCACTTCCAGTGTTGTTAATAACTGATAAGACACAGCATATGGTTCCGTAAAAATGACTGTAGCTGAATGAGCTGGTACAAGATTTCCGTGTGATGTGTTATTAAGAAGGATAAACAGATGAACTTGACCTTCATGGTGAAGATCAGATGATGAGCTGTTCCATTGTGCAGTTTATAAAGGGCATTTACTTACATTTGCAAGTGTTAAGAGAAATGATCGCTATCCCTAGCAGAAACTGAAAATTACATCTTCATAAGCATGGAGATATAAAACTTGCTTTCTTTTGTTATGAAATAGGTCAGTGAAAGGCTTGAAAATATGAAAGATTGTCGGAACAAAACTGCCACATACTATTAGAAGATGCTTGTGTGTTTTGTAAAAGTTAATGTCAGGATACAAAACTGAGTGTTGGGGCGGATGGCCACAGAATTGTACATTTTCTCAAATCTAGCATTCGAAGTTTGGCAATCAAGTTTAAGAATGATGTATAATACAGATGGAGAAAAGAGGAAAAGTGATGGATTACAGGAATTAATCCATCACAACTCTGCCTATAGGACATATAAATAATCGTCTACAATCTCTGGAAATTGCTGTTGGTACTGAGATCTGGAATATTTCACAAAAATGTTTTATTTATAGATTTAGAAAGCTCTGTTGCACAGATTTCATTCTGTAAAGAAAAATACTGGGTTTTTTTTTTTTCCTGTCTACAATGATTCAAATACTGTGGTGGTAAAACTAATTAAAAAGAGTTTTCATACAGAGAACAGGACTGGACCTACCACAGAGGGACTCTGAAAGACTCTACCCTGCAGGGTAGCAAAGCAGATGCTGAGACTCATAGACAAACTTTGGGCAGAGTGCAGGAAATTTTATGAAAGAAGGGGGAGAAAGATCTGGAGGGACAGGAGCTCCTCAAAGAGAACAACAGAATCAAAAATTCTGGTCACAGGAGTCTTTTCTGAGACTCATACTCCAACCAAGGACTATTCATGGAGACATACTAGAACCTCTACACAGGTGTAGCCCATGACAGCTCAGTGTCCAAGTGGGTTACCTAGTAATGGGAACAGAGACTGTTTCTGACATGATCTCAGTGGCTGGCTCTTTGATCAACTCCCCCCTGAGGGGGGAGTAGACTTACCAGGCTACAGAGGAGAACAATGCACCCAGTCCTGAAGAGACCTAATAGACTAGGGTCAGATGGAAGGGGAGGAGGTCCTCCCCTGTCAGTATACTGGGGGAGAGTGCGGAAGGAAGAGAGCAAGGGAAGGGTGGGTTTGGGAGAGGAGGAGGGAGGGAACTACAGCTGGGATACAAAGTGAATAAACTGTGATTAATAAAAAAGTAAATAAATTTTTAAAATACCAAAAAAAATAGTTTTCATGAAGAAAGTGTTTTCCATTGTATACGTAGTATAAACAATACACACAGTCCACACTGGACATCACACTCACATACACACACACACACACACACACACACACACACACACACACACACACATACACACAATTCCCTTTTAGAGTTCACCAATCAATTATGTGATAGATTCTCTAATACTTAATATTAAAATTCCTAAAGTTCGATTACAGAAGCTTAGCAACAGTGTTTCCTCATATTTGCACACTGTTTTAGGTTCAGCAAATATATAATGCCTGCAGAATGAGTAGACTCTTATAAAGGCAAAATAAAAAATCAATGCTCAGCCTAAGGAAACTCTTGTCATTTAAAAAATTTTAATAATTTGTTTTATTAATTCATACATTCACAGATTGTTTTTATCATATTCACCCCCAGTTCTTCCCATACGTCTGCTACCAGCCACCCCTCCCATGTGTCACACACACACACATATGCAAACAAACAAGCACACACATAGACACACATTACTGAGTAAGCTTGTGTTATTCATCTATGTATGGGTATGAGCTCATCCACTGGAGCATGATTGACACACCATACCAAGAGCCACACCCGTAAAGAAAATGAGTGTCTGACCTAGCAGCCATCAACTGTCAATAGCTCTTCCAAAAAGGGTGGGATTGCATGAATATTTTACATGAGTAGGTGAAATGTTTTTGCTCTATATTGAAGTGCTCTGATGAAATTATTCTAAATACATTCAAACTACATTATTTTCTCAGTGTATCCTCCATCTTTGACTTAGTCTCTGATGACATGTCATTCTAATTGTAGATGATCTGTGTAGAGCATTCACTAGAACTTTTAGTCAATTTAATGTCTCATGTCTCAAGTTGGAAGCTTACTTTCTCATCTCATCTGTTTCTGTTCTTACTGGGCATTTGTTAATTAAATTAAAAGATCAGATTTGTGGTGCTTCTGTACATATTTCTCAGAAGACATTTATATAGCGCAAGTAGACCTCCATTAATAGACTCTGCTACTCTTCTTATGGATAGTCCAGTAGAACATTCCCATTCTACTACACAGTTTGTAAGACAGAAGATGCCTCTTGCATTCCTTTTCAGTGGGCTACATCTTTAAATATTTCAGTATGTCCTGTTGCTGCACACACTGGGGCCATGATGCTAGTTTACATTTTCATGCTTTATGACAGCCTGGACTGGGCTGTCCCATCCCATCATGGATACTGACTCAGCTAAGACAATGTACAGAAAAGATGAAAACAAGGAAAACTGTGACCCCTGTACTTTCCAAACTGTAGGGGCCAATGTTTTGTCTCATGGACACACTCCTACAACCAAGCATAAACAAGCAGATATCCCTCTGTTTGGAGCTTTGTCATCCCCTATGCACTGCAGATATAATCTTGTGACTTAATTAACAATTGCCCAGTAAGAATGGAAACAGTTGAGATGAGAACATAAGCTCCCAACTTTGACATGAGACATTGACTAAAAGGTACAGTAAATGTTCGGACATATCGTTTATCATGGTGCTTACACTGTTGTCTGTACTTTCTCTCTGTGAAAGGCCTGTATGTCTCACCATCCTAGTAGATGTTTGCTAGAAATTTATACTCCTAAACCTGCATTCTGAACATCATTCCTCTTCACTATGTTTTCTCTATCATTTACACAATAAATGTTAAGCCACTAACTCATACATGGAAAAGCATTAAAACCGGGGTGAGTCAGAGAGAAGTTCCTATTCAGGATCGCCAGCCACAGTGGCCTAGAGGATAGTCTGGTCGTGACAAGGTTTATATAACAGTGCTGCTGCATGCTGCTGCTCTTTAACACTAGTTTCGATTGTCAAAGCTCAGGGCATGCTGGGAAGCAGCTCCCATACACGCAGATATACCCAGAAGACTTTAAAATAACGTTGATTGCCCTGTAGGTCTGTCTGGGTTAGCCCCTGGCAGACCACTCTTCTGTTGTAGACGAAAATTTCAATGTTTAATTACATCCACAATACAATTTAATATCTATTTTGCTTAAGGTTTTAATCTTTGTTTTTATTTCATTTCATTGCCTCTTGTGCTATTATTTAACATGTGTAATTTAAGTTGTTAAAAGTAATTCACATACATAATAATTTTCAAAGCACTTATAATTAACTAAAGAAGAAAGCAACAGATGTTGGACCATGAAAAAAAAATGCTTTAAAACATTAAATATTTTTCACAGATGCCATCGTTTCTTCTTTCCCAATGCTTCACTTTAATAATCTTAAGGCATTCTAACAACCCAAGCCTGTTTCCAAACACTTGCAATGTGAACATACACAAAATAATCTAGCCACAGCTCCTCTATTTAGCTTGCCTGATTAATATTTTTGAGTTGGACTAGCCAGTTAACCTTTAGAAGCAATTAAGTTTTGTCAGTGAAAATCAAATGATAAATTGTTCTGCTCTGTGGTCCAATGGTGTGTCATGATACCTGCCTTCCTGAGATCAGGAGTCTTCTTATTTTACTTCACACCATATTTCTAGACCTTATTGGCAGGATTTCATGATGTTCTGCTTTGAAAGAAACAGCTGCAACAAAAACCTTTGGAGATGCAGTTGGCTCAGCCATGTCACATTCTTGCATTCTTTAAGCCTTGCCTTGTGAGACAGGAGCATCCATACACCGTGACTTGGCATCTTGCTTCTATTATGAGGTGAGACATGTTCCCCATCTGCCCCAGGCAATACTAATGCCAGGAATTGCTTGATTTGAGACTGTTAGTGGCAGTCCATGAAGGAAGGAACTCTGTTGTCATCTTGTGGGAGAAAGAAATGGCTGCAGCTTAAGGAAGGAAATTCTGGAACGTTTCCAAAATGTTATTACACCTCTAAAACCAGAAGCACATGCGCCAAAGTTTCTCAAAGTTAACAGGGTGAGGATAAAAGTAACAGGAGCAGCAAAGAGAATCCAGACATCAAGCAGGACCTTCTCACGTCTGCCAGGCAATTTCAGTAGAAGGCTTACTTAATGGATTTCTTTGTCTTATCATTTTGCAACTGCTAATAGCTTTTAGTGATAAGGCCTTGGCATCTGAAACTGAAGAAGAGGAAAAGAATTCTGTCTGCTACATGTACCTTCTTTGAAAACAAAATTATCTACTCCTTGGAGTGACCTCACCTGGTACCGTTCATGTATAAATAGTTTTACATGTGGAAGAAAAAGAAATTGCAATGATGGATTCATGTCTGTCAGGTGCCCTGTGCTGTGCATAATGTGCAGTTCACTCTCCTTTATTTAGTCACCAGGAAATGACTTATACCTGCTCTTTGTAAAGAATTGGTGCTGTGTGAGCAAAGCAGGTGGATAAAGGAAGGTTTGTAACATCAGGAAGCCTGCGTTCCAGCCTGAGATAAAATAATACAAATCAAACAGTTTGGAAATAGTGAAGTCACAGAGGCAGCAGAACAATTAAGAGAAATGGTGAGAGCTTAGAGGGATGAGTCACCTGTGGGTGGGGAGTCAGGCCTGTTGGGTCTAGGCAGGATCTGTCCATGCTGAGATTTAAACTATGAGCTTCACCTCTACAGTTCCAAGATCCATACAATGTTCTGTGATCAGCCATGGAGAATAAGTTCCAGTATTTATGGAGATGGTGAGCAGGGCTTTCATGTACCCACTCTGAGGCTGCTCCTACGGTTAAACTATTGGAGCATCCAGCTTTTCCTGCTCAGTGTTTCTCTTTTATAATTTTTATTTTTTTATATTAATTGTTATTTACTTTGTATCCCAGCTGTAGCCCCTCCCTTATTCCCTCCCAATCCCACTCTCCCTCCTCCCTCATCTTCTCCTTGTCCCTCTCTAAGTCCACTGATAGGGGAGGTCCTCCTCCCCTTCCATCTGACCCTAGTTTATCAGGTCTCATCAGGACTGGCTGCAATGTCCTCCTCTGTGGATTGGCAAGGCTGTTCCTCCCTCAGCGAGGGCAGGGAGAGGTCAAAGAGCCTGCCATTGAGTTCATGTCAGAGACAGTCCCTGTTCCCCTTACTAGGGAAACCCAGTTAGATGCTGAGCAGTGTTTTTACAGTATAAATCCTGTCATGTATTCAATAGAGGCAATCTACATCATACTTCAACTTATCTTCCCCTAATTGGTACAAAATCATATTGGATTTAAAAGAACCTATCATATTTTAAAAGAACCTATTTTTATATGTTCACTTTTTTTTTCTTTTTTTTAATTTTTTATTAATTACACTTTATTCATTTTGTATCCCCCATAAGCCCCTCCCTCCTCCCCTGCCGATCCCACCCTCCCTCCCCTTTCTGCATGCATGCCACTCCCCAAGTCCACTGATAGGGGAGGTTCTCCTCTCCTTTCTGATCTTAGTCTATCAGTTCTCATCAGAAGTGGCTGCATTGTCCTCTACTGTGGCCTGGTAAGGCTGCTCCCCCCTCAGGGGGAAGTGATCAATGAGCAGGCCAATCAGATTATGTCAGAGGCAGTCCCTCTTCCCATTACTATGTAACCCACTTGGACACTGAACTGCCATGGGCTACACCTGTGCAGGGGTTCCAGGTCATCTCCACGAATAGTCCTTGGTTGGAGTATGAGTCTCTGGGAAGTTCCCTGTGTTCAAATTATCTTGTTCTGTTGCTCTCCTTGTGGAGTCCCCGTCCCCTCCAGCTCTTACTATTTCCCACTTCTTACATAAAATTCCATTCACTCTGCCCATCAGTTGGCCATCAGGCTCAGCATCTGCTTTGACAGTCTATACTGCAGAAGCTTTCAGAGGCCCTCTGTGGCAGGTTTCAAGGTTGTTTCCTGTTTTCTTCTGGCTTTCAGAGGCCCTCTGTAGCAGGTTCCGAGGTTGTTTCCTCTTTTCTTTTTCTTCTGATGTCATTCCTCTTGGCTGGAGTGATGGCTCAGTGGTTAAGAGCACCATCTGCTCTTCCAAAGGGCCCGGGTTCAATTCCCAGGGCCCACATGGCAACTCACAAGTATCTATACCTCCCAATTCTAAAGAACCTATTTTTAATGTGGGGATGCGTAAGTGTGTGTGTGTGCATATGCATGTAGTCATATGTACTTTCTCTCAGTGTCTGCACACATGTATAGATGTGTACTTTCAGTGTGTGTACACACATATAAACATCAACTTCACTTACAACTTCTATCCCTCCAACCTCAAAGGGCACTTTTTTTTTTTTACTTTTTGTTGATTCTTTGTGAGCTTCACATCATGCACCCCAGTACTGCTTGTCTCCCCATCCCTTCATAGCCTCTCATTGTTCTTACAACCTCCCACCCAAAATGAAATATGTTACACACACAGTAGAAAAAAAATCTCATTATGGAAGCTGTAGCATGTCACAGTGTGTCCCACAGTGTACCCCTCTGTACATACATCTTCACTTGCAAATGTTCATTGTAATGAGTCATTGGTCTGGTTCAAGGTCTCCGATTTCTGTGACACCATCAACATTAGATCCTCACCAGAACTCCTCCCAGTTATCCTGTTGTTGCCTTGTGTCATGCAGATCCTGGCCCTTTCACATGTCTCAATGGATCACTTTTAAAATTGGAAAACAAATTTAAGATAAATGCCCTTCTAGAATATGTCATATACAATAGAACTTAGTCCAATTCCAAAGAGGACCATCCCATAATGCAATACTAGCTTTATTGTTTCATAACATTTAAGCTGGTCTCGATAATAGGTGATTTTTGGCAGTGAGTTTCCAAGACTATATCAGGCTTCCAGAAACAAAACTTAAACATACATCAGAAATACAGAGTATCCCAGGAAAAATGGCTTAGCCCTTCATCACAACACACATTCCAGTTTCTGAGCCTTTCCTTATAAACTTTAAATACACCTGCCCTACATGTGTTTGGAGCACCATATGTGTGCTTGTCAAACACTTTACCTCACTGTGGTCCATATGCCAGCCCTACTTGGTTCCTCAAAGAGCAAGTCCTAGCACCTCTATGTTGAGATGCAAGCTTGAGCATGGATAGGTCAACTCAGATCTCAACATGCCCCCACAGATAACAGGGACCCAGTGAAAAAGACACAGCTAAGAAGATCACAGAAAATACAGGTCACCACTCTCAAGTAAAGCTGGAAGGACCAAGTAAGTACTTTCATGTTTATTATGCATGAAATGAAAGTCCCTGGAAAAGCAGTTCATCCTTACTGCATTTACATGACAGCTGAGACATTTTAGGAACAGTGCTCTCTGAGACCTTTCATGAAATGTATTGCTCAGGCATTTGCTGCCTATCAAGATGCTGACACTGAAAACCAGCTGCCTGTGTCACTGGTACTTCACCAGGGGTCCTTGGGAGTAATCTGCCTCTGCCCTGGATATCCTACAGGTCCAGTCAATGGCGGCTGAGGAACTCCCTTGGTTTACAGAATAGGAATTTGTCTGAAGGTTTCTCATGCTCTGCTAATCTTGCTGGAAAAACAAAACAAACAAACAATTCTTTTAGCCCTACTTTAACAAATGAGTGCTTAACATGGAAATAGACACAACCCCATTGGCATTGGTTTGGATTTCTGTAATCCACACTATCTAATGCAATCAAGCAGATGCAATTCCACTGGGGGGTGTGTCTTGGGATTTACCTGGCTTTTTCCAGTCTTAGCAGCTCTCCTGCTTTACAATGGCCCTTGCCTGTCTTTCTCAGCACTTGGTTCACAGTGAGGCTAAGGGAATTTGGGTGACAGAAAGCCTATTTACAACTGTAAATTTGTAAAATTCTGGGGATTGCTACCTTTTCCAGATTTTGGTGTTTGTTTGTTTGTTTGTTTTGTTGCTGGTGGCTTGCTTTGTTTTGGTGGGTTTTGGCTTTTGGTTTGGTTTGGGTTTGGGTTGTTTTGTGTTTTGTTTTGTATTGTGTGTGTGTGTGTGTGTGTGTGTGTGTGTGTGTGTGTTTTGGTTGGCTGGATTTTACTGTGTTTTGGTATTTGTTTTCTTTTGTCTTTTGCCAAAAAGACAGGCAAATGCTGTTGTTGCCTGCTGTAAAAGGAGAGTCCGCTAGTAAGAGGGTCTGTAAGGATCCCTGAACTTACTGCATTTCTGCCTTTATTTGCGCTTGTTTGGAAGGAAGCTGAGTTAACTTCAGGCATAAGTTTATTGGGCAAGAAGGTGGGAGGTGGGAGAAAGGCTTTCTACATGAACATCTTCCACAGGACTCATATTACAACAGGAAGTTGTTCCAGTCTGGCTCTTGGTATGACAGGCATTGATCTAAATCATAGCCATGTGCCTTTGACTGTTTTCGGGTCAATTCACTGGAGAACATGGAAATGACGAAGGTAGGAGAGGGCAGAACTCTCTTGTGTTCTTCACTAT
Source organism: Psammomys obesus (assembly GCF_907164565.1). NCBI lineage: Eukaryota > Metazoa > Chordata > Mammalia > Rodentia > Muridae > Psammomys > Psammomys obesus. The sequence goes on from NW_026594428.1 coordinate 19,834,638, forward strand.
AGTCTTAGTGGTCAATGGTGCAGAGTACCTGGAGACTGCAGGGTTCCCAGGTGCATGCATCCCGTCTCTTTGGCTCACTCAACACCCATCGCATTTCTCAGTGCCTAGCAGGGATGTAACTGCACAGTGAGTGATTTGTTAGTGAGTGATTTGTTGTGAGTGATTTGTGTCTCGTGAGGTCAGCATCATTCCAACTGAGGTAGAAGTGCCCCTTGTTTGGGACCAGGGGTACAAAGCCACGGTCTTTCCAGTATTGAATCTGCTTATATCTCCTGATGAAGAGAAGACCTAAGCCCCAGAGTAACTTTAAAACATAGAAAGACACCAATACCTTTTAAATTTTTCAAAACTTAGGCCTTGGCTGCCAATCCAGCCACCTTGCCTCACCCAGCCACATGGCCAATCCAATGAACACATCTGTCTTCCTTAATGTCTCAAAACAAAGGCGCTTTTTGCCTTTTCCTTTCCAGAATTCCTTTCTCCCTGCCAGGAAGTCCCGCCTTCCACTTCCTGTTCTTTTGCCCAGCTAATTAGCCAATCAGATTTTTTTTATTGACAGCTTTTACATCCACACAAGATAGTCCTTTACTTTCCCGAGTAGCCAATATAAAGCTGCCTCATTTACATTGTTGGGCGTCTTTTTCTTGGGAGCTTTTTTCTTGGGCACCATTGAACATTGAACTATGGTACTTAATACATTGATGTTAAAAAAAAAAAAAAAAGCTAGTGTTAATTAATAAAGCTAGCTGCAAGAGCCTGGGCAGAGAGAATTTTGTTTGAAAGCAAAGGCTTCTGTAACAATTGTGGGTTTGGCCAGTGATGCAGTGATGAGCCGGAGTAAGTAAATAATGTTGGCCCTGGGGATTAGAAGTAGATGTGGCTAGGAACAAGCCTAATCTGCAGGATTGCATATGTTAAAAACACGTGTCTTCTGTCAAGGGCCCAAATACCACATGCCTAGGTCTTGGCAACAGTCAGCATGTTCTAGAACAAAGGTTAATGCCCTCTCTGAGTACAGATAGCCATAACACAAATCTCATAGCTCTCTTAGCTCCTGTCCTCTTGTACATATCCACAAAGGATCTTCTTTTATGCAGTGCACAAACTGTAGATATATTGCACAAAACAATTTCACCAAGTTTCATATGCATATGTACACAGAATAGATTCACATTTCACTTATATTCATGTATTCATACTTAAAATATATTTGTGGGTGACCAAACGGATGCTATTGTAAATAATGTATCTTCCAATAATAATACTGACAGGGGAAAATGTTGTGGTAATTTCAATAAATAAAGAAAACATTTGATAACATTCAATATTTGTTTATAAAAGGTTACCAATAGTAAGCTCAGTAAAGAGTGGGAGTAGACTCACCTGTCTCATGAAGGATGCCTATGGAAGGTTTATAGCAACAGAAGCCTTTCAGGTAAAGAACGAGATGAAGTTTCCTGCCAGGACTGCCTGTATTCACTTCTAAGGCTGGAGACCACAGAAACCTCCCTTCAGGAAGGCAAAGTAAAAGGAGTGAGAATGTGAAGGTTGGGAATAGCCTATTCAAGAAGTTTCTGCTAGCTCTCTTAGATGTTCTTTAGATGCTGTGTGTCATTTTATACTGCAGTCTCTGCTGAATGAAACCATGTTGAGCCTCAACTGGTCACAGTTTCTAATGGGTTTCTGCCTGAATGGACTTCTGGACTCTTACCATTTGACTAATAGAAGCTTTATCTTTGTTTCTTTAGAAGCTCTTTGTTTCTTCTGACTGAGGAGTTAGTGCTTCCCAAGCTGTTGGATACCATTGTGACCTTATCATAAGTCACCCATTGAGCTGTGGTTTGCCTTCTGGTGTCTGGACCATGTTAGTGTCATGTTTAAGGAAAGGAAGGCTTTGAATACTGATGCTTGCCAAGTGTCTGCTGATAAATAGCAAGTATGCACTGCTTGGCTAGAAATAGAGGAATGAGAAACAGATTGTCACTAACTGGATCTCAAAATCTTTGAAGGCAATGCCAGTGGAGACAGCTCCTTGTGCCCTGCTCCTTTCCAATGGTCTAGACAACAGTGGTAGCATGCAGAAGTAATCATTTCAAGTAAATGTAAGTGAGGGCTAGTGACAAAGAAGACAGCATCAGCAGCAGAGTTTCAGAGGCCTGAAGCCACAGCATTTTCTATGGCTCTTGAAGGAAGCAGCAGTGAGCACATGCATCAAGTAGAAAGACTGAGATAGAGTTGAATAGACATTTTTTTAAATATCTGGGATATTAAGCATTTGGGGTTATACCTTACTGGTACTGTGTAGCTACAAAGATGTAACAATACTGACACCAATACCTCGTACCTGTTGGGTATGAGCACCTACCTATGTATTATGCATCTGTGTGTGTGTGTGTACACATAGACTTCCCTCTGCTGATTTTACCGTGGATACTCATATATTTTCCATTTGAACAAATCTAACATGTCCCTCTGCTAGCATGTTTAATGCTGCAGTTGTGCATAGATTAGAACATTTTGTGTTGTGACCAAGTCCTGAGAAACATTGTAAAATAACGAACCAGACTCCTGCAGTTCAAGTAAACACTTACATGTCTAGTTACACCAAGAAAAGTTTTCAAAAAATTTTATACATGGATATTTACAGGAAAAGTAAGCAATTTAGAGGCACTGTATTTACATTTTGGAAGAGCATGTATTTTTACACCACCATCTCATAGAATTTTTGTCTAAATAGCACTGAAACAAAAATCATTCAGTACAATTGCTTAAATTTTATAGTATTTTCCTAGGAGACAGAATAAATTAAAAAGTTGCCCATCATCAGAACTGTAAGTCTATCTACTAGGGCATTTTCCATTGACCTAAAGGCTGACTTTGAATGAAAACATACTCCCATGATTTTTTTTTAAAGAACATTCTGGGTCAGGAGATTTCTGCCCATATTTTCAGGCATAGAAAATTTTAAATAACTGACTTCCATTAGACTTTATGCTCCAGTATGTGAGGGCGCATGCACATGTGTGCGTGTGGGCATGTATGTGTGTAGAAGTTTTATACACCTGTAAATTAGAAATAAACTTAAAGCAAACTTTACAAGAGATATCTGTGACTAAAATATGGATTTGAAATGAGTTTACTTAATTGTTTAATCACCACTTTATTTTTTTAAGAGTGTAGAGTAAAATGATTCCCAAGTCATATATAAACAGATAAAATTCATCATGTGGAAAAAACTGTAAACATTAATTTGGACAATTATCTTATAGGAAATGTCAAGATCAATAAGCTGCTCTATATCATTGCCATATGCAAAGTATTTTAAGGTCTGGAAATGCTTAGCATATAAATTCAAGTGGAGCATCTTGAGCATCTCAAGTACAGTGCATGCTCTGTGGGAAAGTGGCCACATCAAAGATGGCAGCTGGTGTACGCTTCAGTGAAGAAAGCAGGTGATTGGCAGGGATTTTGCTGACTCATACAATAGGGCAGACTAGCATGCCCTAACATATGGCTATGAGATTTTTCTTTTGAATCTTTCTCCAATGGCTTAAGCATCTATTTTTCTAGTGCAGTGGTTTGGGTGTAAAGTGTTCTCCATGGTCTCACATATTTGAACTCCTGATCCCAGTTGGTGATGTTCTCTCTCTTCTTCCTGTGAGGGCATGGAATTTGATCTTTTTGCTCCCTCAGTGCCCAGACTCACACTCCGGCTGCCATGCCTTCCTGCTATGTTGGACTGTATCTCCTCTCACCTCTGATTTGCTTTTGCTCACAGTATTTTTGTCATGGCAGTGGAGAAATAACTAATTAAGTGCCACACCAGTGAGAGACAGACCATGAGTATGAGATCACAGAAAGTGGCAGAAACGCTGCCCAACAAATTAAAACAAATGAAAGTCAAATCAAACGGCACAAAGAATATGATGCAGCAAATATAAGTAGCAATCTAATAGATCAATGGTATCATCAGTATAATGGTTTCTCTGTTACTGAAAGGGATTTTGACTCAAGGGCACACACACACACACACACACACACACACACACACACACACTGGATACTGAAATCCAAAAACACCTGCACCTCTAAAATGAAATGGCATAGTGTTTGCATATAACCTGTGCATATCTTCCTGACTGCTTTAAAATTTCTAGGTTAATTATAACACATAATCCAATGTAAATGCTCTGTAAATACTTGCACTTTATTGTTTGAGGCTCACTGACAAGAACAAAGGCTACATGTTATATGTTGTGACAAGTTTACATGTTATAGTTTCTTCAATGTGCAGTGTGGAACCTGTGGCTATGAAAGAATAGCTGGAAAGAATAAGCTCAACCTCAATGCAGCCACAAAGACTTAGGGGAAGAGAGAGAATTCCACATCTTAGAAGTAAATCCATTGAAAAGGCTCAGACAGATTGCTCTATTGTGATGTTGTCACTTCCTGTAGACAGACTACTGGTATCAGGAAGAAACATGTCTTGCTGGCAGGTTGTAAGCTACTCTCATCTCACAGAAAAAAAGCCCAGAGCATGATGGTAGGAAGAGGGAGCCACACCCAGGTTAGGATCTTGGAATTAACACTGACTTTTAGTGTTAACTCTGTAACCCTGGAAGGCCACCCTGACTAGTCAGTGTTTCCGCTTACTCCTGCATGGACATTCCTTACACCCTGAATTGTTGTAAAAAAATCAGATTCCTGACAATTTTATCCCTTATGAGATGAAATTAATAATTATTCTTGACTATTTTGACAGCTTATTATAATTAGAGAAACCTATTTTCTGAGATGAAACTTAAAAGTTTCTCAAGATACCAAAAAACTTTGTTTTTTGTTTTTTTATTTTTTGTTTTGTTGTTGTTGTTTTTTATTGTTCCCATTTGCTTTTTGTTTGCATCAATCACAGCAAAGTGAATTGACCAGAACTGGCTGCTCAGGGCAAATAAAATATTGATTATATCACCTTAGCATGGAAACAGATCTCCTGGTGGGACAGAATCCTGAGAGAAGATACTGTATGCAGCTGTCTGGAGTTTTTACTACTGCAATATCAAATGCTTCTTCCATCTTGATTCCTTAAGACACACCTGTGCAGCTCAGCATGTTCTCACACATATCCTTGGAACAGTATATATTCATTTTTCATTGCTAATATTTAAGAGCCATATACTCTATAGCTCAGCATTTGTCACAGAATATAGAGGCCCCAACAGGGCTGAAAGGGAAATGTACAACGGTTCAATGGCTGGAAAGCATCAACTTTATTTTCTCCAATGTTGTTAAAGAAAGTGTCATTTAGACTATATAACTCGGGCTTTTAGTTTGAAAAATACATATATAAAAGCTGAAGCTTATAAATTTGGATCATTATCTGTAAGTCCTGGCAGGAAAGATTTCCAAGGCAAAGGGATTCTAGTTAATCAATGTCATTTGTAAAAAGAAAGTCGTTTAAGTATTCTTACTTAAAAAGAACATAATTTTCCATAGTAAAATTTCCAAGAGTGCAAAAAGAAATGTAATTCCGTGAGATTTTTAATGCAGAAATAGGTCGATTTTTAAAAGTATGTTTTTACTTTCTTAAACATGCTTAATCTAGCATAGAGCACCAAAAAAAGTTTTAAATGTCTCTGAACAATGAAATGAAATGCAACAAGGACTTGACCTTAGCTGTGTACACTCGAGATACATCATTCATGATATGAAGCTTTTAGATTAAATATTCTTACTGCTGTCTCTTAGGGCATGAAATCTTTATCTAAATTATGAGCCTGTAAGAAGACAGCTTTATGTAAACCCAGATGAGAGTCAATTTAGAAGACAATCAATTTCTACCACATGATCTCATCACAGAGAGAATGAAATGATTCTCATAGGCACATGGGTACAAGTTAAAATTAAGCTTGCCTCCCCAGCTAGATAAATACATTCTGATATTGCAGCCCTCCTTTGACAATTGTCTGTTATTGTGACAGCCTGCAGTTTCTTGAGATAGTTGCTCTTCTAGTCACCCTGACTGGAGACCGCCCAGTAGTTCCATATTTTGTGAGGTGTGTCTATGTCTGGGCCACTCTTCAGAACAAAGGTGCCACCTGTACTGGGTAGTCTGCTGTTTGCTATAAACTCATTATTGTGCTTGACAAGTACAAATCACAAATATATTATTGTTTTTAATGATGTTAGTATTACTATTTTACAGAGGAGAAAGCTGAGTCGCAAGGATGGAGTTGTAGTGGAATAAGGGGCTGGAAGGGAGCTGGTAGGCCCTCCTGCTTGTCCCAAATAAACTTAGGAGTGAATAGAAAATTTCAGAGTATAGACTGACCAACCTTCCATCTTTGGCAGACTTGAACAAACTTACTCAGAAGAAAAGAACCCGTTGGTAGGAAAGACTTTGAAGTGCCACTTGCATGTTCAGCACTCACTAGGAGGTCATGGAGGAGGGCAAGATTTTTCAGACAGCTTTCTTCATCAGAATGTAGAGTCAGTAGGCTGGGGATTTAATGAAGAAATGTCTCTAATTCTCAGTCTTTGAAATTGTAAATACATTTGGCAGAGAAGGCTAACTTCTGTCCATCTCAGGTGTATAGGGTATTACTCCTGGTTTTTGTTTGGGCCAATGAATTGAGCTGTGGAATCAGCCCAATAATAGCACCCTTAGTCCCCTTGCAAAACCTGTTTAACTTGAAGCAGCATCATGTCTGGTGGCTCTTAGTGAGTTGTTTTAGTCATGGTCTTAATTTGACCCTGATGAGCATCCCTGAGATGGGGGAGAGAAACAGTTCCCTTGCCAACTCTATTATTTCTCATTTTAAGAATCTCACATATCTTTGTTTAAGCCAGAGTTTCTTGGTCTTTCTTGACAAAGGATTTCTATAATATAGAAAGAGGGCTTGTGGGCAGAGTAAGGGGAACAGTTGGAGCAGGAGATAGGATATGAGACTAGGGGGTTGAAGACGGTGAGATGTGTCAGTAAGGTTTCTTATAATTCATATATGCTAATAAAAGTAAATGTTTTAAAATGTTCCTATGGCATTAATTTGCTTTGTATAGAGATCCACTTTAGGAAAAGCTTCAAAAACAGCAGCTTGGATATACAAAGAGCAGAAAGATCTTTCTCTGCTCTACTTATAGGAGCCCAAATGCCTTGTGATCTAACCAGTAATGCTCTACTCACCGTCACAGATCTCACCAACGTTCTATGGAAGATGGTCATGCAGTCAGGGCGCCCATGGGAGAGGCATCCTATGTCTCGCAGTGTGAGTGGCTCTCTGTGACAGCTCTCTTATACTCAGAGCTGTGACTTCATAATCAAATTGTCAAGGGGCCTATGACAAATGAGCTGGTCTATAGAAGAGCTGTTTCTATGGGTGTGGCTGCCAAGCCCATTGCATCCAAATACACATCCCTTCACAACTGAAGAAACAAAAAGGCTATAAGTATGTGGAAGTGTCCACAGCCAACACAGCTTCCTGTAAGAGACCACACAGGTGTTGTTTGGTCTTGGTTTTGTTTATATCCTTAAAATAATCTTGGTTGCCATGTATTCCTGTGAAAACAAGATCCAGGAGAGTTCTGTCAAAGCCTTGTCTCATTAACATAGCCTTGCCTTATTTCATATCATGTAAATCCCTCAGAACTCCTCAAAAGAATGTTTAAAAGGTCTGTGCAGTCTCTCCAGTCGGTGTAGCATACTGACCATTTTCCCTGAAAGAACATACAATTCCAAAGAAAGGGAGAACATCTGAGATTAAGGCCACCTGTCTACTTCTCTGAAGGGTACGTGTTCACTCCTACCCAAAAGGACTTTCTCATCTTATTGCAAGATGTTTGCTAGAGAAAACATGTCTGCATCTTTGACTTTCACCCCTGGAAACTAAGAATTTAAAACCATTTTAGTGAGAGAATAAAGTGAATAGATGGATCTTCTCATTTGAGAGCCAAGTTTGTAGAGGCAAATGTGCCTACAAATCACAGCCTTGGCAATAAAGAAGGACTCCAGCAGCACCATTGATTTTCTTATTTTCTTCATTTGTCTACAACAGTATTACAGAAAAGAACGTCTAAAGCAGTGTGGGAGAAAGAAAACCAGCTCTTATATGCATACATATATTTTCTACTGCACAAAGAAAAGCACATGCACACATGCATGCACACACACTTCCATGCATGCTCCACATCCTTTCTATGCAAGGAAGCACAGGAATTCTTGCTTGTTGTTCCGAACCTGAAAAAGTCCAGACTGGTGACTGGTAGAATGTCTATTTATGGACATGCTGAAGCATGTGCTGGGCTTGCTGACGCCCCCTTTGCGGCCACTATGATGCCCCTCACTTCCAAGTTTTACCGGTGTCTTCATTAGGGTTTCAATTGCTGTGATGAGACATCATGACCACAACAACTCTTATAATTGGAACCTTTAATTGGGTCTGGCTTACAGTTTGGAGGTTTAGTCCGTCATCATCATCATGGCAGAAAGCATGGTGGCATCCAGGCAGACTTGGTGCTGGAGAAAGAGCTGAGGGTTCTACAGCTCTGGATCCACAGGCAGCAGAAGAGAGAGATTCTGGCCTTGGATTAAACTTCTGAATCCTTAAACCCCATCCCTCAGTGACACACTTTCTCCAACAAAGCCGCACGTACTCCAACAAGGACATACCTTCTAAAAGTGCCACTTCCTGTGGCCTAAGCACTCAAACACATGAGTCTGTAGGGGTCATTTCTATTCAAACCACCAAATCATGGAAGCCCCTGAGGTGTTAGGCTCAAGTCGTCCTCCTCCTGAATAGCTGTGATACCTTGTTCCCAGGTTTTGCCATATAAGTTCATAGGCCCATGCAGCTGCCATCCAGATCAGTGAGACAACAGAGGCCTCGGAGGGCTAGTGGGGTAGGGGTTGTGTGTTATTTTGCAACTTTACTGAAAATGTTTATTATATCTTAGGATTTTCTGGTGAAATCCTGAAGATCTTTTAACTGTATCTTTTTTTAAAAAATTACTTTTTTTATATCTCTTTCTTGCCTTAATGTTCTACCAAAGATTCCAACCACTATATTAAATAAGAGAGTTGAGAGTGGACATTCTTTTCTCTTTCCTGGTTTGAAAGCAAATATCTAAGATTTCCTTTGTTTAGTATAATCTTAACTATAGGATTGTTGTACAAATGAAAGTGGACTTGAGACTGGGAGAAGACACAAATGGGAGTCTAGGGGAGAGGGTGTGGTTGGAGGAGAAATTACTAACTCACACTTTTTTTGAAAATGCCATTGTGATACGTAACACTTCATGTACTAATTTTACATTTTAAAACCTATAAGATATCATAAAGTGTTCTATTACCCAGGGCACTCTATTGACATGCCTGCTGCTGTGAGGGATAGGGAGAGCATGAGTGGTTTCCCATGGAAAATCATTCACTTCTGCCACAATACAGTTTTGCATTTTCTTTGTCTTCCGTTGTGCTTCTCTGGCTGATAGCAGTGTGGTAAGAATGCAGGAACAGCCTTCAGGTCCCTTACATCCCCACTGTCTGTTACTAGTGAGAACTGGGTGTAGTTAGCATTGATTGTTGGGTGGACTTTCCCATTTAAAGGCATGCACGTTGGTATTTGGAAGAGCTGCCTAAACCTACAGCAAGATGCTGTGTGCAAAAGCTTCTTGGTATTAGGAGACCATCATGCCTGTGCACTCAGCTGGCAGGTGATGTGATGAGTTCCTAATGTCTAATGACATCAGGAGGATTACACAGGGAATAAGAACTGACCCAGAAGCCTTCTCTTCTGCTACCACCCAGTGATTTGTGAACTGTCCCAGTTTCTATGGAAGGTGATTGTGACACTTTCATATTAGGGACCTGAACCAGCATAAAAATGCACAGTAGACAATAACATTGTTTAGAAAGGAATTGTGTGATCTTAAATGGTGAGGAACACGTTCATTCATACGAGCACATACACACAGCTCCTCTAGTTTAAAGTATAAAGTTGTAGTATAAAGCTGCTGCACTAGCAGGCTATGTGGTGTAACACAGCACCCCTTATAGAAAGACATAGTGTCATTATAACACACCAGGACAAACTATACAAATGATAGTGGAAAGGATGGTGCACGCTTTATTTTTATGAAGCTTTTCTCTGCAAGGACTTAATGGAATGGCTCTATTTACTTCCAAACACTAACCACATGAAAAACCCTGTGATACCAACATGTTCGAGGACATGCTTTGTATGCACACATGTATTTGATTTAGGAAGGTCTCGTTAAGAACTTTCACATGTACATCTTTGAAGATGCACATTTAAACTTCCATTCTGTCCATCTGGTTTCGGTGTCATATTACACTTATTCCCACAAAGTAATCTAGGGTTCACTCTCCCCTTTGGAATCCTCTGCAAGTTATATAAACAGTATGTCACTGTCATATTTCTTCACATCCTTCAGATCACTACTTAATATGTTCAGTATTTCTCCTGGCGTATGGAACAAATGGAACAAGTTTATAATGGGTCCACCAGCGTCATTGACTAGAGTTTCTGTCACCTGTGTTGTTCTGCTTCAGCTTCCAGTGACTGGCTTTTCAAATAGATTGTGGACTTTTAACTCATTGGGAACAATAATTTCAGAATGGATGCTTAGCATTGTATGTTTGACCTACTTCTGTGCTGTTTTTTTGCTGGAGAAATATACAAAAGTTCTTTACCGGAATATGATTAAATTATGTAAATTCTGTTTGTTGACTTGGGTTCTTTTTTTATAACTGTTCAGTGGAGCAGGGCAAAAGTCTCTTCTAAGTTTTCCTCACTGAAGAAGAGAGATTCTTCCTGGTACCCAAAGAGTGGCCTAAAGATTCAAAGCTTGCCCACCCCTGCTTGTGAGAGCCAACAGTATTCTCGTTCTGATGTGCTTGACCTTTTCAGATAGGCCATTCCTTTTCTTGTGTGATTTCTTAGGTCTTCCTCACCTCTGTGAACTTCCTTTGCATATGTTTGCTCATTTTCATTCACTTGAATGTTTGGAGGGGGGAGTTGTTTGTATCTCTATCTATTTGTTTTGCTTTTTTTTTTTTTTCCTGTGCATATCTCTCCTTTCTCACTGTATCCAATCTGCCTCTCCTCCACTTCTTTCCAGCTCTGAACCTGAGATTCTTTTTCATTCCCTGGGCCTCTATCTAGGAACCTCTTTAGCACTACTGCAATCCTCCTGAGGTTCCTTCTGTTTTTCACCATCATTCAGTGATCACTCATTGCCTGACATCTAGCATCTAAAACAATTTTTGTTCCATGTTACATTGGACTATTTTGACAAAAGACTTAATTTCTGTAGCTCTCTCTTGGTGGTGAGTGGCTCACTTTGTGACCATATTAGTAAAAATCTCTTGTCTACCATTCTAGTTATCACTGAACTAATTCTAAGAACTTCCTTTTAATCTTTTCTTTGTGGTCTCAGGTCTATTTGCCTGCAAAAGTACATGTGCTGGGCACTTTGTTAACACAAATGAATTGCTTTGTTGTTTCTTTTATGGACACTAGCTTTCTTCTCCGCATGCCAAGCTTAGTTACTGAATGAGAGCTTGATAAATGCACACGGAAACCACAAGCATTCCATATGAGCATAAATTGGTTGTGTATTCAGCGACTGATGAAGCGACTTTAAGGATGCTTCTTCCAATTTGTGCTAAGCATATGGCATGAAAATTCTTCTTGGATCATCTCCATCCTACTTTACTTTTAATCTAAAATGTTTTAGATTTTTCCAAGGAAAAATAAACAGCAAAATAGGGGGCTCCACTTAGTCATCTAAACTTGTTTCCCAAATTTATGTGAATTCTTCTTGAATAGGTTTATCTGAACCACAATAAACGTGAGTTTTTTTAATTTTTTTTTTAAATTTTACCAAATTGTGATTTACTATATACATATTTATTTCCTGCCTTTTCCATTTAGTGTTATTTTGGGACTATTTTATTATTTCTTTTTTAATTTTATTTTTTTCACAGTTTATTCATTATATATCCTGATTGAAGTCCCCTTCCTCAAACCCTCCCTCCCTCTTTCCCTCATCCCCTCTTTCCCTCACCCCTAGTCCACTGAAAGGGACTCCTCTACCATCTGCCCCTAGCTTGTCAAGTCTCATCAGGACTGCCTGGATCCTCTTCCTTTGTGGCCTGTTAAGTAAGGCCTCATCAACAGGGACAAGTGATCAAAGAGCAGGCAACTGAGTTCATGACAGAGGCTGCTCCTGTTCCCCTTACTCAGGAATCCACATGGAGACTGCCCACCCATGGCTACATTGGCTACCTCTGAGCTACACTTACAAGACTTAGCAGAAAAATAAGGGGTGGGGGATGGAGGAGCCATGTATCTCACAGATTTCTGGATTAAAATTTTAAATGGATGGTATTATCTTTGCCACCTGGGATACAGCATCCATAGGGAGTGCGTTAAGAGGGATTTCTTAAATAGCCTCACTAACTATCCTACTTCTATTAATTTCTACCAGAATAGTAAGAATCAGATGTTGTAAGTAATTGTAGTTAACGCCTTAAAATTTTTTAATCAATATTTCTTTATTGTTTAATAATGTGCTAGTGCTTTAAATTTGGATAGTCTTTACAGCAGTAAACTGTAGCATACACTTTCAGGTAAACCATCTAAGGGATTTCAATTAAACTGAATCACTGTGTAATTGGGGAATTAAGATAAAACATATTGGCCTCACCATTCCCTAGCCTTTCATACTTAGATACATCAAGCAAATGCAGGCATGATCCAGCCCCAGAGAAAGGTGAGCCAAGTCCTGAGTTACATCCTAAACATTTGAGGTGATAACACAGAGACATATGCAGTCATTGGAGACTTAGACATGAGTCCATATTGATCTTCTGTTGCAGTGAACTATACTGATGGCTAGGAATGTGTGTGACATTCTGTCCTTCTGACGGATGCCAACCAAGACATTGGAAGCAATTTTCAAATGCTAGTACCACCCACAGATTTCAAAGGTTGGACATCATCTGGAATGAAGCTGGGTGTTTTGGGGAGTAGCCTTATAACTTATAAAGACACAAGTATTCTACAGGGCATGTTGAAGTCTGGGGTACTTAAAAACTGCACAATTGACAAATCAACCCCTCAACTGCATTTTAAGTCAGTGCTATTAAGGAATTCCTAAATACTTGCCCAGCCAAGCTGGCATAGGCATCAGACAGTGTTGTATGTAGTGTTATATGGTTCTTTCAACCAAGCACCCTTCACAATAGGCACAGAAGAGCTAAGATAAAGACTTACTCTTCTCTCTGATCGCCTCTATGCCAAGTGCAAGAGAGAGCACACACACGCTGCATCTGCCTCCTTGCCTAAGTGGGTTTACAGGATTCACTGGGGCTGTTTTTTCATTAAGGAGACAATATCCTAAAGGTTACTGTCCACAGAGAAGAATGAAGTCATCCATCTTTCTCTTTTGATTAGAATGAAGATGGGGTGAACTGATAGGAATGGCCAGGGGTATTAGGTCAGAGAAACAGCTATAGTAGCTCTGCATGTTCTTTGTTCATTTCCCTTTGTGTTACAAACATAACTACTAAGTATTTCTCAGTGTAGAACAGGATGAACATTAAGAGAAGACTACTTAAAAGAATTAGAACAATGATGAGTTAAGAGTGTGGTAGCTGGAGCTGCTCTCACAAGCACTCAGGGATGACCATTTCTTTTTTTTCTTTATTAATTACACTTTATTCACTTTGTATCCCCCCTGTGATTCTCTCCCTCCTCCCATCCCAAGCCCTCCCTTCCTCCACCCTCTGCATGCATGCCCCTCCCCAAGTCCACTGATAGGGGAGGTCTTCTTTTCCTTCCTTCTGATCCTAGTCAATTAGGTCTCATCAGGAGTGGCTGCCTTGCCTTCTTCTGTGGCCTGGTAATGCTGCTTTCCCCTCAGGGGGAGGTAATTAAAGAGCAGGCCAATCAGTTCATGTCAGAGATAGTCCTGTTCCTATTACAATGGAACCCACTTGGATACTGAACTGCCATGGGCTACATCTGTGCAGGGGTCTTAGGTTATCTCCATGCATAGTCCTTGGTTGGAATAGCAGTCTCAGGAAAGACCCCTGTACTCAGATGTTTTGGTTCTGTTGCTCTCCTTGTGGAGTTCCTGTCCTCTCCAGATCTTACTGTTTCCCAATTCTTTCCTAAGATTCCTTGCACTCTGCCCAAAGGTTGCCCATAAGTCTCAGCATTTATATTGATAGTCTGCAGGGCAGAGCTTTTCAGAGGTCCTCTTGACTTGTTCCCTCTTTTCTCCTTCTTCTGATGTCCAGCCTCTTAGCCTTTCTGGATAGGAATTGAGCATAGCCCAGATGCCCCTCAGTGGAGGAATGGATGCACAAATTGTGGTATATCTACACAATGGAATATTACTCAACAATAAAAAACAAGGAAATCATGAAATTTGCAGGTAAATGGTGGGATCTGGAAAAGATCATCCTGAGTGAGCTATCCCAGAAGCAGAAAGATGCACACGGTATATCTCAATACTCACTCATATAGACATATAATATAGGATAAACCTACTAAAATCTGTACACCTAAAGAAACTAATCAAGAGGGAGGACTCTTGCTAAAATGCTCAATTCCTATCCAGAAAGGCAAAGAGGCTGGACCATTTCTTCTGTGGCTAGAAACTCACTAATCCTGTATTAGGAAGATTGGTTTTTCAGGTCCTAACACCAGAAAAATAGAAAAAATGAGATTCCATTGTTTTCACTGAAAAAATAAATTAATCTAGAATGACAGAGGTTAGCCTGTGGGGAAAAAAAAGACTTTACATAGCCACCAACTGAGACTTTGAGCTTAGAGAGATCTGTTTTCCAGTTGCCTATTTGTTGGCATTTAGAAATTGTGTTTCAGAAATTTCCGTGCTGATAAGGACAGCTGGATCTCTATGCCCAAACTATTTATGGGAAGAAGAAGGAAAAAAACAGAAAGGAATAAATTAGAGACTACCTTGTAAACTAAGGGGAGGATAAAGAAATTTAAAAATAAGAGAAAAGATGATACATTCAAAGTTGAAGCAAAGGGATCTTATCCCGATGATAGAGTTTCAGTAAGAACAACGGAGGGTGGTAGAGAAGCATTACAAAGCCACTAAGAAATTTTCTAAAACAAGTAAAAAAATATATATATATCAGTTTATAGGTTAAAATAGATTTCAAAATAACCCAAATGCAGGTGCATTTCTCAACAGTGTCACTGAGAGAAAAGAACACAGGAAATGTTCCCTTCTGAAGGAAATTCACTTTTGACCTAAAATTTCTACCAATAACTTACTATAGAGAAGCATAAAGATCTCATGTAAAGATAAATAAGCATGAGGCGTTTGTGTCTTGAAGAAATCCGTACTTAAGAATGCCACTGCAGGATTTGCTCCAGCACAAGGAAGCTGACTAAGGGAAAGGACGACTTTCTCGGCAAGAAATAAGAAAGAAAAGAAAGACTGGCCAGAAGCGCACAGAGTCAGCATGACTGTGCTTGCCTTTCTCTTGGTTTTCCTTGAGAATCTACCATAAATGCCATCCCTTTCATTTTTCCCCAGAATTACTACATTTCCCCCCAGAATTCATGTGCTCCTTTTTTTTTTTTTTTTAGAAAACCTGCTCTGTCCATTTGGTGTTTGCTATACAAGTGTATAGCATCAACTGCATCTACTGCTGCAACATGGGTAACTTCCGGGTTGCCAGGTCCCTGGATAAATCTGCTTCCTTTCCCCAGCAGCCATCAGTTGCCAATAGTTCCTCAGTTAGGGGCAGGATTGCATTAGCCTCTCTGTCAACCATGCTGGGATTTTGGATGGCTTGATGTTGTCAGATCCTGTATGCGCAGTCACCACAGTTGAGTTCATAAGTGCAGTGGTGCTGTTGTGTCCTGAAAAATGACTTAGCTCTTGTTTTTGGTTTAGCATTAATTTAAAAATTTACAGTATGGTCATACATAGGTACGTTATGTTGTTGATTTTTCTCCTAGTGAAATAATCTTTATGGCTAAATGGAGGAATTATGGCACAAAACTGCCTCAAAGGCCAACTGTTTCCTCCTGTTCTGTAGCTGTAGTATTTATTAACAAGTACCTAAGTAAATGTGCCAGTGACTTTTTTTTTATAATTTATGTCCTGTTTCCATCCCACTCTGGAAGTGTGTCTGTCTTGATAGACCTTCAAATCTGTTCTCTACTGAGCTTCTAGGACCCTCCAACCTGTGATTATATGTAGTCATGAAACGATGGAATAGAAATTGAGAAATGTCATAAATTAATAGAAAAACTACAGGAGAAAATCTTACAGGCTGGGACATCATGCCCTGTGCTGTGTGGATGCTCCTCTACTCCAGTGCTACTAATCTACTGCCAAGGCTTCTAGTAGTCATTAATGTCAAACTAAATCATCTGGGGTCTAAAAAACATATTCTATGTCTAACATTTTAATAAAACAGCTAAACAAACAACAAGATAAATAGCATTGTTAGTAATTTACTATGTAGAAGGAAGGCGACATTTTAAGAAGTTGCCTTTTTTTCACATGCAATTTGTTTACTGTCTCATGTTTATTGTCTGCACAGGACAAAACCCAGGTTTCTTCTGGAGTGACTTGAGAATTACGTGCTCTGTTAGGTGACACTCTAACACAAATGTCGTTTTAGCTTGGTAAGGTAGCTTTGAGTGTCTAAGGAGGCAGAGTTTGAGGACCTGTGACATACCCTAAGAGGAGTCCCCACAGGCTAGCTGTGTGCTGTGGGGTAAGACATTCTGTGCATCCTCTCCTCCAGGAATACCAGCCATGTAACACCAACGCATGCCCAGAGCTGAAGAAGACCACACCGTGGACTCCCTGGACACCTGTCAACATCTCCGACAACGGTGGCCACTATGAGCAGCGTTTCCGATACACCTGTAAAGCTCGCCTGCCGGATCCAAATTTGCTGGAAGTGGGGAGGCAGAGGATCGAGATGCGGTATTGTTCCAGCGATGGAACCAGTGGGTGCTCCACAGATGGTGAGCCGGCTCTGTAGGGACTGACCACTTTGCAGAAAGCCTTTGACCTTATCTTTAAGGAAATAGAAAAATAGGGGAAGCCCCTATTCAAACAATGTTGTGCTTATGGTAGATACAAAATAGTTCATGTGAGATTTATTTAGTATAAAGGAGTATGATGAAAACTGTAGTTGAGATAAAAATAATAGCTAAGTACTAGATTTCCCTCTTAAAAAAAACCACAGTAGACAAAGACAGTAAAAGTATATTTCTTTATTTAGACCAAATAGTGATTTTTTTTTGTCCTAGCAGTTTTGTGAGTCCCTTCAATGTGGCTGTGGAAAGCCCAAGGCAGATCCGGCTTCACCCTATCCCTGTCGTGTTGGCACCTCAGGCAGATCTGCCCGAGAGTTCAGCTGCCTCGGGAATGGTTGAGCCTGTCTCCCAACAGCTTCTTTGTTTGCCTTGTCTTTCTTTTTTTAAACACTTCCATCTAATTGCACAAAATATATTCTAGTTCTTAAAAGGAAAGAGACACTCATAGAGGAGTCCCTAGAGGATGGGCTCATGAGAAGGACAGTTAAATATTGTGACAGAACATTCATGGGAATTTCTGAGCACTCTGTGATTGTGATCTTACTTGGTTCTCCCAACATGAGTGTAACACAGAATGTCCTAGAACCATTACTATTATTTTCATAGATCAGTGTTCAGACATAGGGAGGTCCCTCCAGGGATGGCGATGGCTTATTGGAACATGCAAATAGGTAGTGCTTATAGAGGGCACTGGGTGTTTCTTCTCCTGTCCGAAGCAAGCTCTGAGGGACGGGGCCACGCTGCTCTCATCCCCATGCCTCCTTTGGGAGCAGGCGGTCTGCCCGGACACCTGAGAAACAACTGTTCTTATCAAGCCCTATTCACCTTCAAAGCACCCATCTTTACCCACTATATTTGCACCCATCTTTACCTACTATATTTGCAGGTATTGACATAGCTCAGATTGCTGAGGCCTACATTTCAACAATACAGCTCCATGTTTCTTACAAGAAAGAGAGAGTCTTCTCTTATGATGGATCTTATGGAAATAAATGTACAACTCAGAACTAATACCATCACCTGAAAGATAAGCAGCAGATAACAGTCAGTCTTGGTTTTATTTTTGTTTTATAAAAACCTGCTGTTGCTTGAAAAAAAGATTTACTTGCAAATTTCAAGAGAAGAATGAGAAGAATAAGAGGAGACCCAACTGATAAGTGTATATTCTTTAAGAGTGTGCTTGTCATTTCAAGCAAGATTCTGAGATAAAACATGAGAATTCAAAGATGCAGTTCATTTATTATTTCATTTTTTTTCTGTTTTATCTTATGATTTCAGTATAATTATAGACCATATAATTTCATAAATACATCTATGCCCTATGAAGTTTTTTGAAGTCTAAGAGGAAAATGCATATCCTTAAATATTATTACGTGTTCATCTTATATTAATGTTTTCATTTCACTTGTTAGATATGGTACTCTTTTGCCCAAGTCACTTACAACCTTATTCTGTACAGGCCATGAACATTATTTATTGTGGCATCAAAGTGAAAAGATGAAAATAAATTATGGTATATCTTTGTAGGTGATTTTATTTTCCTTCCCAAACTTATTATTTTTATTCCTCCCATTCTCATATATGTATAAAACCAAAGCTTGCATTTAAATATTAATAGTAAATATTCAGAAAAAGAAACTTTTTAATTTTTAAAGACTTTTATAAAAATTATATAGTTTTATAATTACAAATTATGAGTTTTTATAAAAAACTTGCATTTTGTTGTATGTATCTTGTATTTTATTTTAAAATGTAAGTATCATCCATAGTACAAAGAAAGGCAAACAGTCTATGTTTTGATGGCTTTGTATTCTAATAATCATCCTTATGTCGTGTTACTGCTGTCTTGAAAACTGAAAATTGGACTTATTTGCTTCTGACCACACAAAAGGGGGCTTAATTGTCCATCACTTTTTTTATTGATAATCCACAGAAGCTGCTCATTTCAGAAAGCTTCTCCTGATGTCTTTTCTCAGAAGAACATCCTGATGACACTTCACCATTTCTAAGCAAACAAGAAAGTTGCTCAGAAGTGGCTGTGGGTGTTGGGTATTTGCTTGCTTGTGAGAATGATTGCCTACTCCTTCACCCAATAGATAGTGAAGTGTGGATGAAAACATCACTATGAGAGTCAATGACTGAATTGTTTTAATATTGTATTGGGCTGCATCTTCCTCAAACAAATTTTGACTGAGTCTGATTAAGTAAGTTAAAATGCTCAGAGCACACCTGATATGAAGACCTTAGTCTTTAAAATTCAGCTCACGTATTCTTAGAGTGGTCACCCATCTTCACTCACCCCACCCACACCCCCACTCCCTACAGCTCCGTTTTGTTAGCAAGAATGCTTGCAACATCATAGGATTAGCAAGCTTACTTGGGAGGGTGGAACTGCTGTCTGTATGGCCTGTTGATTCAAGGGAGATTAATGCTGATCCTTTCACAGCATGAAATCACACTGAAAAGGTGGACTGTGAAGGAACAGGTCTAAGCTGTGTTTGAGAAGAATTACCAAAAAGAGAAGATTTACCAGTGTGGACTTGCTGACTGCAAATGTGTTAGTATATCCAAATGGCATACCATGTCCAACCTACTTGGATAGTGACTGTAGAAATCAAGTCTTGAGCTATCGGAGGCTGCCATTCAGGTGCAGAGAGCTTTGGCTTTTGAAGTATGAAGGGTTCAGTTGATTGTTCTAGACATAAAGCACACAGCCTACACAAGAGTAAAAATCCCTACTGAATCACACTTTGGGTTTTCTGGCAGGCCTTTCTGGAGACTTTCTACGAGCTGGGAGATACTCTGCCCATACAGTCAATGGGGCATGGTCAGCCTGGACATCCTGGTCACAGTGCAGCAGGGACTGCAGCAGGGGCATTCGGAACCGGAAGCGTGTTTGCAACAACCCAGAACCCAAATATGGTGGCATGCCATGCCTTGGTCCATCCCTGGAGTTCCAGGAATGCAACATTTTACCCTGCCCAGGTAAGTGCATTGCAGTGTGGAAAAGACTGGAGAAGTTGTGTTCGTATAGCTTTAAGTATTGGAAGACATTCAAAGCCACTGGAGACCTCTCCCCATTTGAGAGGCTCATTCTTAATAAGTGTGGGAGGTGATGGTGGTACCTGTTGGTAACTAGACAGGATGGAAGAAAAAGGTATAACAAAAGAGTCCTGGATTCCTCACCCACCCTGGCTATCTAGTCCCAAGCCATTTCCACCGCTTTAAAATTTCCCTTTATCCCAGGGCTGGCAAGATTCTTCTCAGATATTGCCTGGTACAAAGACCAAACATCATATGGAATGAATTACATCTATGTCCTGAATTTACAAGAAACCACAATATTGTCATGAATATTGTCACTTTGTCTTACTTACAGTTACTATGGCTGTGACGAAACACCATAACCAAAAGTAACATGGGGAAGAAAGTGTTTATTTCACTCATAGTTCCATATAACAGCTCATCATCAAAGCAATATGGGCAGGAAGTCAGAATGGGAACTGGATACAGGAGCTGATGCAGAGGCCATGGAGGAGTACTGCCTACTGGATTGCTCCCTTTGGCTTGCTCAGTCTGCTTGTTTACAGAACCCAGGACTACCAGTCCAGGGATGGTGCCACCTACAATGGGCTGGCCCACTACCATTAATCACTATTAAGAAAATACCCTACAGTCTTTTTGATAGCCCAAGCTTATGGAGGCATTTTCTTTTTTAATTTAATTTCATTTTTATTAATTACAGTTTATTCACATTGTATCCAAGCTGTAGCCCTCTCTCCCATACCCCCTAAATCTCCACCTCCTTCCCTTTTTCCCATATGCCCCTCCCTCATTCCAATGATAAGGGAGGTCCTCCTCCTCCTCTTCCATCTGACCCTAGTCTATCAGGTACTCATCAAGACCGGCTTCATTTCCTACCTCTGTGGACCGGTAAGGCTGCTCCTCCCTCAGGTGGAGGTGATCAAAGAGCCAGCCCCTGAGTTCATGTCAGAGACAGTCTCACAAAAGACCCCTCTGCCAAGATTTTTTTTGGTTTTGTTGCTCTCCTTGTGGAACTCCTGTCTGCTCCAGGTCTTTCTATCTACCCCTTCTTTCATAAGATTCCTTGCACTCTGCCCAAAGATTTGCTGAGACTCAGCATATGTGTGTGTGTGTGTGTGTGTGTGTGTGTGTGTGTGTGTGTGTGTTTTGATGTTCCTGCTCTCAGATGATTTTAGCTTATTTCAAGTCTGAGTAGCTAGCACATAGTCACTAATAATGTCAGCCTAGTACTGTCACTGATTCCTGGTTTGGTAGCATGATGCAATGCTGTGGCCACATCAGTTGATAACATACTATCTAGAATCAACAGATAAGCCAGCCAAGGTACAGTGAGCCTAGTATTGAGGGAGTCATTAGTAGGAGCCTAGTAAGGAGTTGGTCAAATTGACAAGCAGGAAATCCTATGTAGGGGAGCCTCTTTCCAAATATTGGGTATATTTGTTTTAAAGGCATAAAAATCTTAGCATTTTTCCTATAGATAAATAGAACATTCGCAATTACTTGAATAATAAACTGCCATGTAAGAGTTTAATAAGCATATGTTGCTGAGATGGTAGGTGGATGGATGAATGCCTAGATGGGTGAAGAGATGAATGTCTGGGTTGTTCTTTGACTGGGTGGATGGGTGAGTAGGCGAATAAATGAATGAATAAATAAATAAATGAATGGACTGGGTAGATGGATGGATGGATGGATGGATGGATGGATGGATGGATGGATGGAT
>NW_026594428.1:19856532-19884221 GCF_907164565.1 Psammomys obesus
TGGATGGATGGATGGATGGATGGATGGATGGATGGATGGATGGATGGGTGAATGGGTGGATAGATGAGTGAATGGGTGGATGGGTGGATGGATGAATATATGGATAGATAGGTGGGTGTGTGATAATGAATTGGTAAGCATGTATATAAAGTTGAAGTCTAGGTCCCAGCTTTGTACCATGCGTTTTTTCTTTTGTAAATAACTATTTAATTTTTTTGAGATTATAATGTAATTATACCATCCCCCCTTCTCTTTCCTCCCTTCAAGCCCATGGATCTCTTGCTCTCTTTTAAATCATGACTCCCTTTCTTTCATTTTATTGAAAATGTTCATAAATACTTAAATACAACCTGCTTGGTCTGTATAACATTATTTTTATATATGTGTTCAGGGCTGGCCATCTAGTATTGTGTAACCAATTGGTATACTCTTCCCTGGGGAAAACTATGCCTCCTGCTTTCAGCATTTGTTATTTTTCTGTAGTTCTTTGTATAAAGTTGAGGATTCATGAGCTTTTCCCGTTCCACATTAAAAAATGGTGTCATTCTTGGTCAGGTCATATTGAGGCAATCAGGTTGGTGAGATTTTATGGATGTAGCTTAATTGCTACCTTACTAGGAAACAGAGTGTCATACTTGACTCCCTGATCCTTTTGCTCTTACAGCCTTTGCCCTCCTCCCCTTCACAATGTTCCCTGAGCCTTGAGTGCAGTTGAAGATGTTATCCATTATGACTGAGCTCCATAATTCTGTACTTTTATCCATTGTGTTTTTCTGAAATACTCTCTGTCTGTTGCAAAGAAAAATTCCTTTGATGATAGAAATACACCTATCTTTTGTTATAAGCATAAACATTTAGAATATAGCTAGGAATTATGCCAGTTTAGGAAAGTGACAATTCTTATGTTCTCCTCCTCCATGCTCCATGACTTCACTATCCCTGGGTAGTTGGCTTTCCAATACCAGGCCTGATTTCCCTCTTGTTGAGCCAGGCTGAAGTTCAAGTAGAGAGCTTTTGGTTACTGCCAAAGTATGTGGCACTATTATACCTCTAGGGTTATGGAACCATGATGTTCATTACTATGCTGCATGGGCTTCATAAATGAGTAGGACTATTGTTTGCTTTTCTTCTTTGGAAACTTTCATGGTACCTTCTGATTATCATGAAAGCCAGTTCTCAGGGAGCAGGGTTTGGGGCAAGATCCAGCTAAGAATCTCTGGGCCCTGTGTCTGAAGTAGATGGGTGTCTTCAGAAATTGGGACTTAACTTACACCTCTGGAAGGCAACTAGGGGCAGCAACAGTAACCTATGTTTTGGGAATCTTTTGGAGAACTCTAGCCAGTAACTTAAAAGCGGACTTTTTATACCTATTATTGGGTTTCTGTTAGTCTATAGCTCTCAGGGGAACATTGTCAACCCAGATGACAAAATTTTATTTACACTATATATAAATAAATATATGTATACACATATACTATAAAAGTATGCATATATGCTTACATGTATTACATATATTTGTAAGTATGTAGTTGATACTTGATTCCTCATGAGTTTTCCAGACATTTTCCTGTTATTTTACCCTCCTTCTGTATTTATCTCCCTTTCCTCTCCCTAATTAAAGTCCCATTTTCCCATCCCTCTCAGATCACATGTACTCTGCCATTCCCTTCTATATCGCTCCCCATCATCAGCCTCTACAGTGGTCCCTTTCTGCTTTCCTGATTTCTGTAGCTAGTCCAGGTATATGCTCACATCTGACAATTTGGAGCTAGAGACCTCAGACAAGAGAGAACATTTACCTTTCTCTGTCTTAGTTACATCACTCAGTATGATCTTTTCTAGTTCTTTCCATTTACCTGTGGCAGAGGTTGTTCATGATGTTTTTGCTTCAGCAGCTGTGCTATTTCCCAGAGGCCTGGATGTTTGAATTTCTCCAGCCCCGGGATATTCCTTTTCAGACCATACAACTTTCCCAGCCAAACTGATGCTGAGATGCTGGGAAAGGTCACAGAGTTGTTCTTTCCCACAGCCCATGTGGAAAGATTCCTCCCCTGGGTGTTTGGAGGCAGCGTGGGCGTTATCACTAGATTTAAATCAGGTCTGTGAACTGAAGCCAAGGAGAATGTCATAGGAATGCCAAGTTCCCTCCACCCCCTTCTTCTTAGACTCCAAACTTAATTTCTTATGTGCATTATTAACCCATGTACATTCCTAGAGATGCTTGGATGTGGTCTTGGTCCCTCAGGGCAAATGTTTCTTGTCCATATCAGGGACACTTTGATAGCATCATCTGTGGGTAGCTTTAATTTTATTTTTGTTGACTTTCTGTTGAGCCAGGACTATGTGTACATGGCCTGAATATCTTAAAATAACTCTGTCCTCATTTTCTTTAAAAAGCCAAGATTCTGTTATGGAATTGTCGACGTCTTTCCACCAGGCACTAGGAAAATTCAAGGCTGAATGTGTGAAGATCAACTTTTTCTCCTATCTCCTACAAAGTTCCTAAAAATGTGATAACCTGAAACTCAGCTATGAGATGGTACAGCTCTGCATTCTGTAGGCAGATCTGTACATCCAAAGGAAGCCGTGCTTAGGGTAATTTTAACCTAATTTAGGGCATCATATTCCTTATAAACTGATTTGTTTGTTTGTTTTTGAGATAGAGTTTCTCTAAGTAGTCCTGACTCTCCTGGAACTCGCTCTGTTACCAGGCTAGTCTCAAACTCAGAGATCCAGATGCCTGTGCCTCCCCAGTCCTGAGATTAAAGGCATGTGCCATTGTGCCCAGATACACTGATATATTTAACCCATCTAGCTTTCTAGTGAACAGTTACAAGAAGCAGCATCACCTTTCTTAATGCTCTCAGAGACTGCGTACAGACCAATAAACAAGAGCACTTGCTATGCAAGCATGAAGATTTAGGTTTGAATTCCCAAAATCCACACAAATGGGCACATCTGCATGTGCCTGCAACATTGGCACTGAGAGCAGGGACTGTCAGATCACAGGAGCTCGCTGGTAGCCAAAATGATGATCTGAGTAAAAGATCCTATCTCACAGCAATAAGACAGAGAATATGATAGAGGAAGGCTCCCAGTTTCCTACCCTGACCTTTGCATACAAGCCAATGAGGGCATAGCTTTGCTGGGGCTGTAGCTGAACAATCGAATGCTTACCTCAAATTCTGCAGGCTCTGTTTCTATCTATAGCACCAACACAGCAAGTAAACAAACAATAAAGTCGAACACATAGTAAAATGGTTATTCTTCACCTTCTGAACTTGCTCCTGCATAATATATCTCAACACTGAAAGGCACGTGACTGTTTCTGTTCATGTTTTTTACTCCTGGCATTTGATGCAGCTGTAAAGACTCCAGACTGCAGACCTCAACTGACAAAGCTAGAGATAACAGATGGTTCTGTGTTGCTGTGTATATTCAAATAAGGTGAAAACAACTTCAGCATTGTGCTTAGACACCCATAAACCCCAGCTGGTTCCATTTGGTTTTCTTCTGGAAACAATAAGGTTCAGGGAGAAGGAACACTGAGACTCTGATGGAAGGGCGGCATAGTGAATCAAAATGGGGACTTTAGCAGGTATATTATTTCCAGAGAACAATGCAAAATCCTGTATTACATTGGAGACACTGTGCTTTCTATCTGTAGTATCCTTATGTCCTGGGACCTTCACAGCAGGAGACAGAGAGTACAGGGTCTTCTACTTAGTGCTCCCTTAGAGGAGAAACCATCCTACCATCCCTTACTGTAGACCTCTAGACCTCTACAGTCTATGTTTCAGTATGCTGTGGAACCAGTACCTCCTTGCTGGATGAGCTCGGATGAGCTCAGGAGTTCTAAATGCTTCACTTTGTTTCTCTGACCACCCACAGTGTAACTGGCACTCAGGGGTTAATTATGCCACTTTATCTCACTCTCTTCATCACTGCTAACTATTCTGTTTTTATCTTCTTGTAACAGTTGAGTATTTAACTGGAATTGCAAGAACAATGAATTTTTTTTACCCTTGTTCATTGAGCTATTTAATATATACCTTTCATTTCAACAACAACAACAAAAATAGTTCTTTGTAATTAATTGCAAACTACAAATTGCAAAATAAAGATCTAAGCTTTGGGGTGTTTGTCTGATCTTCCCAAGAAGTGGTCTTACTTAGGATACATTAAATGACGACTCAAGCCATGGGCAGAATCCAACATGGATGGCTGGAATTATGTGAATTTTAAGGAGGTTTGTTGCCTGCATTATTATTGATCATTGGCTTCAGGTCTTTTCAAGCCATCTACACAATAAAAACAGCAAAGTTGAGAACTAGTTAGGTTCTTCAGATTAATTATTATGACACATGAGTCATGGTTCCGGGACTAGAAGCTTCAAATCATTTACTTTGAAAGTCTGTGCCATGCTGTTGCTTAGAAATTATGTTTAGAAATATTTCCTAAAGAACAGACAAGGGAACCAGAAAGCATCAGAAAGATGCTTCAGATCTGTATCTGCCACCAAGTGGGAAACATCAAATGCCCCCACACCATGAGTGGTTTTTGCTGTCTTCTATATGGCATTTCCTATGTCTGGGTGTGTCATCTTTATCTAATGGGGACTTCAGAAGTTCTTTGTTTTTACGTCTTTTCCCAGTGGATGGTGTGTGGTCTTGCTGGTCATCTTGGTCTAAATGCTCTGCAACCTGCGGAGGTGGACACTACATGAGAACCCGCTCATGTACTAACCCAGCCCCAGCCTATGGAGGGGACATCTGCCTGGGACTGCACACTGAGGAGGCGCTCTGCAACACACAGACCTGCCCAGGTACAGGAAGAACTGATTACTACACAGCTGTAGGGCAAACTCGCCTTTCTTAGTTATGAAGTAAAGATTGCAAGTCACAGGAAGTAGTGCGGATACAAGAAAGGAGGGCAAGGCTACCTCACACTGTTGCCCTCAGTGTGATATAATAACACATTGTTCTACGGCAAAACAGTTTTCACATTGTACTCTGACTGACCTTGATAAGGGTCACTGATGACTCTCAAGTAGTACCTTGCTGGATGTGAGAGAAGATTATGGAAAACAAATGGAAAACAAAAACATTTGGAAAGTCACAAGCTGGTGCGCAGGACTAAAAGGGGAATCTCTTGTGGCTCCTGTTTCACATCCTATCCCAGCCCAGCTTATGTGATATGCTTGGAACAAATCCAGAAATGTTCCAGGGGAGGACACTTCACCCCCTAAACAAGGCCGTATTCAAAGTAGATGCAGTTAAAGAAAATACAAGGAATGAAGTCCAGTCAGCTATCATGATTACAGCAAACCAAGCAGGAAATGAGCCTCTCAAGGACCATGGCTCAGAAGCTCTGAGCCCTGTGGTTGATGTAGGATGTACCAGACAGCCCTTTACCCAGGAAGTAACCTGGCATTCTGACATGCAAGTCGACTTGGGATGAAAACAGGATACTCTTTTAGATTTAACTTTGACAGTAAAACACTTTCTTCACATGTACACAGACCTTTCTTAAAAGAAAAAAAGTATATTTAAAGGAATACGTATAAAAGAAGAGATAAAGGAAAGAAAAGTGGTTAAGAGCAAAGAGTACTATACATTCTTAACAAGAAATTACTGTTTCTGCTTCTACTCTAATTGCATACCTCGTTCTAAGGACAATAAATGACTCAAAATCTAATAATCATTCCAAAAATCAGTCATGTATGCCTTTGAGAGAAAAAATCATTCCATTGCATTGATTAATGAGCAACCTGAATTTCTAGGTGATTCCCTCCCCCCCAAAAAAAGAATGCATGGGAAAATGTCTTTCTTATATTGGTAAATATATTGGTGAATAAATAATGAGAGGTCATTTCTTAATTGAAATACAGGTCTTATTCCTATTTTTGAACATCTGCACACCTGGATGGATAGAAAAGTCAAGTCCTCAACATTAGAGGAGAAGTGTCCTTTCATTGCTCATCATTTGGCCTTGGCCCAGGACATGACTTTATTCATGTCAGAAGGCATGGAGTAAAATGATCCACGTTTCATGGCTTGCCTGGCTTTGGCATAGTGACTTTGCAGAATAAAGATGCTTTAAACTTTCATTCAGAAACCAGGGACTTCCTATTAGTATGCAGCGCTGGGTAACATAGGTCTTGTGAGAAATGTCCAGGAAATAATCTAAGCGCATCTTTGTAGGGGACTTGATCTCTAGGTGTCTGAATTGGTGATTTCTGGCTTCCAGAGCTCATGTTTGTCTCAAGAATTAGCTTGTTGACTATTTAAATAAAATTACTCAACAGCATGGAAATTATATGGTATTTAGAACACTTACACTGTATACATGATATCTGGTTAAAATTAATTAGTGTTTTTTCTCATTCTCATGTGTGTTTATATACTGGGTTGGTAAGAAACTATGGCCACGTCTTATTTATGCATAGAAATTCTCAAAACACAAGGTGAAAGCCTAAAGTCAAGTGTGACTTGACTGTGATTTTGTGCTGGTTGATATAATCTGGTAACCCTGTCTCTGCCCTCTTCTGGTCTCTGTAGAGAGCTGGTCAGAGTGGTCCAACTGGTCTGTGTGCGATGCATCTGGCACCCAGGTCCGTGCTCGTCAGTGTATCCTTCTATTTCCTGTGGGTAGCCAGTGTTCCGGAAATACCACAGAGAGCCGGCCATGTGTGTTTGACTCTAATTTCATCCCAGGTAAGGGTAGAGATGTTTATCAGTGTGAAAATAGGCATTCTAATATCCAGAGAGGAAATGACCCCTTGGGTCATGCTTTTATCTTCTCTCTAAGGCTGTCTTGCTGAATTAAAATTGATACTATCAACTATTGTGGTTTCAAGGTGATTAGAATATAGATTTATAGGTAACTAGACTGGGACTTAGCACAATGTCTTATATAATTTATTGATTTAATATAATCTGAGGATTTTACTAAAAAAGGTGAAAACTGCTTGTTTTAGTATCAGATTAAACACTTTACTATGACAATATGGTGTACAATTTTGCACAAAAAAGGGCCATTCTCTTCATGTAACTCTCAATAAAGCAGGGAACATATATGTCTGTCATTAGTGTTGCCTTGAAAAAGAGGTTGGTTGTCTCTCTTTCTGCAGCCTCCCTTTTTTAATGGAAAGTCAATATTTAGTTATCATAGGGGACAGTCACTTGTTGAATTGACTCTGTAGGTGTGGTGCTCTGCATGTGTGTAAAACCCTGAAGACCAACTCTGTGCATCTGTGATGTAGACTAAAGCCAAGCCCAAAGCATTGTGAGGAAATAATAGGATTATGTCATAAAGCACTGTTCCTTCCTTTCTTTTGACTTGCGGAAACAATAGTAATATTCTACAGAGTTGCTAGCGTTAGCCTACCCTTAGAAGGCACCTGAAGCACATATGCCTATGAGCGTTATTTTCTGTTTAACATACTTTCAGTTTTTGTTATCCAATGAAAAATCAGTGCAGAAAAGTTTGACATTTCCAAACATCCAGGAGGTTAAGACAATCAGAAGACCTCTATCTCATTCACACTCTGTGGATTTCACTTGTGGCACAAGAAAGAGAATAACTGACTCCTGAAGACAGTTTGTTGTTGTTGGGGGGTGTTTGTTTGAGCTCTGGTGACTCATTTTTTATTCCATAAAGAATGCAACAACAGAGAAACAGTACAAGACAATCTAATTCAGGATGCTTTTAGCCAATGGGACATGCCATAGCAGAAGCCAGTACTTGCTCTTGTTTCAAGCCTGAGAGATTGTCACATTTTCTTCTTTAATATTGAAGCCCATAGCCTCCTAGTCAGGGTGGCACAACCACGTCCACAAAGAAACAGTTAGCACTTGTGCTAATTAACTGAGCATTTGAATTTTAGACTAATATTGGATTCAAACTCATTGATGGTTGCGAGTGAAGCATGGTTGTGAATTTTCCTCCCACCTCCTTTGTGCATTGTGATTAGATTTTTTTTTCTTTTTTCCAGAAGTGTCTGTGGCAAGATCCAGCAGCGTAGAAGAGAAAAGGTGTGGAGGTGAGTTCTCCTGTTTAACAGAGCTCTTGTTGGGACCTTGACTTGTTATATCCTTTATCTTTCTGGGCTGTTGTCCTGTTGAATGAGGATGGCAGGGCAGGGAAGCCCCTGAGCATCCTTTCATATTGGTCGTGGTGTAGGAGACACTCCACTAAATTCTTCTAGAGATGTATCCCATTGGCATCTCACAAAGTTGCCCCAGTCTACAGTTGTCTGTGTGAGAGACTTGGAGACAGGCTTTGAAAAGTCAACCTTTTCCCATACCAGGAGGGACACTTAGATCATGTGCTAATCTTGTTCAGCCAGCATGGGTTCTGCAGCTGTTCAGAATCAGTCCCTCTAGTGATGCTGCCATCGGATATGGGATAAAGGAATCAATCAGCTTGTCACATTTTGCAGCCAGCTGAGTGGAGAATAACAGTTTGGGGGGGATTTTATATTGGTAATTGTACTAAAAGGATAGTAATCATAGGTTTTAGTCTGTAGTGTATAGGTAGGGACCATGGAACCCAGTGAGTAAGGCTACTGGCCCAGGTCCATGGGTCCGTGGGTCATAAGTAATAGGTTTAGGGATATTGTCCTGGCAGCAGGGTGCAGCAGAAGATTGAAAGCATTGTGGAAAAGGAGTCCCAATTGATCCCTGGGAGATATGATTTCAAAGATATCAAATCTTCCACAGCAGCCCCATTGGGACACTATGATTCAAACCAAAGGGTAATCTGACCTTAAGGGAGTGCAGGTTAAAAATGCAGCAGTGCAGAAGGTATGTTCTATCATCAGAAAGGTGGAGGGTCACATAGATGGCACTGCTGGCTTGCTGCCAGAGTCTCTCAACTTCTGTTCCCTCTGGAAGGACAGGTGAGTCGTGCAATTCCTTTAAGGCCTTCAACAAGTCTAGCTTCTAACCTAGTGATATTATTGGCTAAATCTCAGAAACTATAATTACTCTTCATTGTTAAGAAACTGACAATTTTAACCTTTAAGCTACTGGCATTGATGTTCCAGCATGAGCAGATAAGATGGATCTTAGACTATAGCTGATGAGTTTAACAAAACTGATTGCCTATCATGAGTGTTTGGGGATGTTTAATAGATGTTTTATCTCCATTGGTTAAAAATCAGTCAACTGTTGGGTGGTTGGTCTACATTCTAGCCTTATTGTCCAAAACCCAAGAGAAAAATGGGCTAGTAACAGGGATTAGTAGGGAAAGGTGTCTGCCACCAAGACTAATGATGTGCATTCCATCCCAAGGTCCTTTCTTGT
Source organism: Psammomys obesus (assembly GCF_907164565.1). Taxonomy (NCBI): domain Eukaryota; kingdom Metazoa; phylum Chordata; class Mammalia; order Rodentia; family Muridae; genus Psammomys; species Psammomys obesus. The sequence goes on from NW_026594428.1 coordinate 19,865,841, forward strand.
GAAAGAAAAGTTCTGATTCCTACTCCATACACATGCCATGGTACCTGCACATACATATGAGCACATGGGCATGCACAACCATGCACACACAAACCATACATAAGTAAAGATTAAAAAGACAACACATCTCCTTAGTAAAGCGCCACAGTGTGCAGAATCCCAAGAGATACAGACGGCGCTATCATTCTTTCTGCCAGAAATGTGCTCCTATCGAGACTTCTTGCAGCTTAGCTATTCTTAGTTACAGGAGACACAAAGACTGAATAATCTCGTCATAAAGATGTCAGCTGGCCACAGCCTCCCCAGGCACCTGCAGGAATAATTCATCTGATTAATGATGCACATCTGCATACGGAGACCATTGTACGTCTTCCATATGTAACAATGAAATATGAGTTATCAGTGCAGCAAAAAGTTTTTTTTTTTTATCAGTATGTGGCACTGACTTAGAGGAGTCCTGACAGCTAGAATAGAGATGAGAGCTTGTGTGAGATCAGCCTTGCTTATCACTGCAGCCACAATCTTCAGGAAAAAACAACACAATTCTAGTGCTTGTTGGTGGAAAGGGTAACAATGCTTCATGCAGTGGTCACATGCTGAGAGCCCTGTCCCATCACAGTCTCCACAACAAAGCAAGAAATGCCCAAGGCTTGTGACTTCCCTCTATTGTATTGCTATTGAACGATTCTTGTAGAAATTTTTCAATACATTATCCAGCCGTTGGTGCTGTGGACTTCTATGGCAGGAAATGTGCTGCCTGCTTAGGATCTCAGTACATCTAGAAATGTGTGCTCAACAGATCATCGCTGACAGTAAACCAACAAGGGAGGCCAATCTCACAGGTATCCAAGTTCTTAGAACATAGTGTCCAGGTACAAGGGAAAACTCGGGATCAGAGGGCATGTGAGAGATCTTTAACCTCTACCATGTAGCACAGCCCTAAAGACATGCCTGGCTCAGCTCCCCCTGCCCTCCAGGGCTCCCTGACCTGGGACTTGGGCTGGGGCTGGGGATTCTGATAGAGCGTTAAGGCCCCAGTGTCCAGTATCCATTGGTGACTAGTAGCAAGTGATCTTCTGACAGGTGTCAGACCTGGGAGGGTGCTGGGGTGGAACTTCTGCTGAGTGGTAGGTGTCAGAAACAGGCACAGACAATAGGGAAGGTGGTTCTGCAGACTCCCAGGAAGGATGCCAGGTCCTGGGGTTGCAGGCACATCTACATGTCTTCCTTAGTGCTCCCAAGTGCTTCCTTTACAGTCAGGGATGTCTCTCTGTGTCCATTCTGATGCTCAGTAGTTCCCCCAAGGTCCTACTGGGTTCTGGGGTTGACAGACTGTGGGAAACCACTAAGTGATTTTGCATGCCCTGGTGACACACATGAGAGGCAGCAGCGGTCCTAACAATGCTTGCTGAGCTGTGAGGACATGAGGTTAACAACCTGGGTGAAGTTAGTCCTCTTAGTGCCTGGGCATGGTGGGAGAAAGGGGGCCACATTCTGCTTGATGGGACTCTCACTTAGTTCTGCTCTGAGTGCTGCGGGAAGGTTGGGAACTTCAACAGCAGTGTTTTCCCAACAATGAGGGAGGTTTCCAGACGGTTGTTTCTTAGGCATTTAGGAACTGTTGATGTGTTGCTAGGATGCCAATCAAACCACTCCTGTTCTCGAGATAGACATCATTGAAGCTCACTTTTTAATATTTATTCCCCATAATTCAAGAGAAAAACTCAAAGAAAATAGGTGCCTAGTAAACACACAAAGGGTCACAAGACCCTTTCTATTCATGTAAATAGAAAACCTTTTAAATAAAATGAAACAGAGAGGAGGAAATAGCCTAACGGGAGTGCAGCAATCCAGAGCCCCAAGTGAATTATCATTCATAGGCTTCAGCCTTGCTAGAGAGATGTATGGTCAGTCTGTTAAAGTCCACAGACATACTTTCCACAGAAAGCACACAAGCCAGTGGTCACTGTGCTCTTGAAGGCTCTCTGAGGGCTTCAGAGAAAAGCAAATGTATTTCACTTGTAACACCAACAGTGTTCACAGGGCTTGAAGAAACGGCTGTAATCTATGAGAACACTAGTCTGAACTAGGCTACAAACTATTGTGACATCTGTTCCTCTTGATATGCAGCACCTCCTTTTGTCCTGGGCACTTTATGAGTCAAATAGCATGCTTTTCTCAGCTGTATAACACTGGCCCTATTCCACAGAATTCAACATGTTCCACATGATGGCCGTGGGGCTCAGCAGTTCCATCCTCGGCTGCCTCCTTACCCTGCTTGTCTACACCTACTGCCAGCGCTACCAGCAGCAGTCCCATGACGCAACTGTCATCCATCCCGTCTCTCCTGCTGCTCTCAACAGCAGCATCACTAACCACATCAACAAACTGGACAAATATGACTCTGTGGAAGCCATCAAGGTAAGGAATCTGCAGGAACAGCTGCAGCCAGGTGGGCCATCAATGTGGGTGACTGGAGCTGCAAACAAGGCAGGATGGTGGCACTGATGATGGACACAGCCCAGGCACCCCAGACCTTTGGGTTTTGGATGGGTGCTCTCTGGTGAGTATAGACAGCCTGTAGGTAATGGAGTACCCCCTGTGGTAGTTGTAGGAAGTCTAAAAGTACTGCCTGGATATTCTTGGGGGGCAGAGAGAGGGTCTTTGGAGGTTTATTTTCTTATTTGTCTATTCCTGTTGGAATAGTTTTTTTTTTAATTTTCTTATCAGTTACATTTTGTTAACTCTGTAACCCAGCTGTATCCCACTCTCTCATTCCCTCCTCAATCCCACCCTCCCTCCCTCATCTCCTCCCTGCCCCTTTCCAAGTCCACTGATAGGGACGGACCTCCTCCCCTTTCATCTGACCCTGTTTTATAAGGTATCTTCAGGACTGGCTGCAAAGTCCTCCTCTGTGGCCTAACAGTACTGCTCCTCCCTTGGGAGGTGGGGAGGTCAAAGAGTCTGCCATTGAGTTAGAAATAGTCCTTGTTCCCCTTACTATGGGAAACCAATTGGTTACTGAGCTATCACGGGCCACATCCGAGCAGAGGTTTTAGGTTATATCTACTCATGGTCTTTGGTTGAGTGTCAGTCTCAGAAAAGACCCCTGTGTCCAGATATATTTGGTCCTTGTGGAGCTCCTATACTTTCCACATCATACTAACTCCCCTTCTTTCATATGGTGGGATCTAGAAAAGATCATTCTGAGTGAAGTATCTCAGAAGGAGAAAGACAAACACAGTATATACTCGCTTATATATAGACTTACAAGATATGATAAACATAATGAAATCTATACACCTAAAGAAGATAATCAAGAAAGTAGACACAGGGCATGATGATCAATCCTCATTTAGAAAGACAAATGGGATGTGCATTGAACGTATGACAGGAGTCTACAGTAGAAGATATCTGAAAGACTCCACCTAGCAGAGTTTCAAAGTAGATACTAAGACTCATAACCAAACCTTTGGCAGAGTAGAGGGAATCGTATAGAATAGTTTTAAAAAGAAAACAATGACATATAAAATGCCAGCAAATAGTTAGCCCTGGATAGTGTCTAGCTATGCTGGATTTGTGCTTCTTGCCTTTGGAGAGCAGTCTTTCAAAAAAGTGCTTTCAACCAAGGACCAAATGACTGAATGAACAGTAATAATACAACCACATACGGCCTTCAGATGTCCATGTCCGTTTCAGGAAAAGACCCGACGTCCATTCAACCTGGGTATACTTTTATGTAAAATGCGTGTGGTGGGGCATACCTCGGTGTTGCTGTGAGGTATGCACCATTACCTTACCCGAGGGCCAGCATGGCAGCTTCTGTTTTACTTTGTTTGCACACGAGGTCAGAATAGAGCTAGAAGCACAAGGAGGCTTTCGTCTGCTGTACCCATCTTCTGTTATTTTCTATGCTCATGAAGGGAATTCTCCTAAACCAAAACTGACTAAACTTCTGTATTATTGTTGAGTGAATTGTTTCCCTTAACATTCTTAGCAAACATTGGCATAGCCTCTGCCTGCTGTGATGGCTGACTTTGAAATGACATCCCTTTTATGAGAGTATGTATTGCATACCACACCAAGGGTTAGGAAACATTGTGGAATAGGAGGCAAAATTAATGTAAGAGCAGGAGGATGAGGGGAGTTCTGTAAAGTGCTGTCTTCTGAATATGAGATGGCTGTCACAATCATGATGTCATAGGTGCTATGACTACCTGCACAAGCTCAAGGCAGACAGAACCCCAGCACAAAGGGGGCATAGATGCTCTCCAGGTCCTGCCTTACACAGAGGAGTTCCTGGTAGGGCATGGTTGCTGGGAGAGGAAGAATCACTCTTTACTGAGGATATGGTCTATAAGATGGGTTTCCCATCTTCCGGTAGATGGTCCTACCCCATGAACACATGGGCAGCTTTAACTGAACATTATTTTTAAAAAAATGAAGTTGGGAAAGAAAAATATTGGGTGTTAGAGTGGGGGAAAGGGAGAGCAAGTATCATATTTCATGTGTGATTTTTTTAAGTTGTATAAATTTTAAAACAAACTCTTTTTGAAAAGATGATTGATGGATTAAGGAAAAAGTCGTAAATGGAGGACTCATTCATAGTCTATCAGAAATGAGCTATCGTGTTGAGGGAAATCCTGAGCTACCAGTTTTTGAAACAAAACAGCAAAACCCACGAAACTTGATGCCAACATGTCAGCATGCCTGTGGCCTTGCTACTTTAGGTAGAAGTGGGAAACTGAACTGGATGGCCACCTCGGGTGTATTGCCCCATTCTCAGGTGATATTAGAAATGTTACTGCCATGAGTGAAAAGGTGTGCTCCCCTGGTGTGTAGATGCCTGCCTACTCTGCAATGGCTCCTACAATAACTTTGTTTGACTGTCTGAAGTTAGCTGCTGCCTACCCAGTTTCATCCTTCTCTTTGTCTTCTCAGCATTTACTCTCTACCTGGTATAATTTACCTCTTTGAAGCTGCATGTGACTTTAATCACAGATGGCCACAACAGACACCTTATAGTGAGTGTAGAATGAAAAGAGATTAAGGTATCTGAGTCAGATGCACTTGCTCAAAAAAGTTCTATAGAGTCTTTGATAGATGCTGATGGCTTCTGTGGCCAGAAGACTGATTTCTTTAAGGGTGTGGCCCCTGGTCCATGCTCCAGCAGATGGTCTCCTACCCAGGAGTATATAGGTAGCATAAATCAAAGTCATTAGATTATTTGTTCAAAAAATTTAAAATAGGGTATTAAGATAAGAGTTCGAGGTGTAGGAATCGATTTGAGAGAATAGGATGGAATGAAAGTTGAATATGATTAAAATACATTCATAAAATTTTCAAAGAATTAGTAAAATTAAATGTAGCTCTCTGTGAAAGTCTAGATGCACATCATTGTATCCCTGGAAATGGATCATAAGTTGGGCAGTGCACATAAATTTGCATGAGTCTTAGACTTAGAGGTTTTCTAGAAATTCAGACTTTGGATTTCTGATCCTTCCTCCCTCGGTTCCTTTCTGATTAAAGTGCTGAAATAGGCCAGATGCTGCTTAAGACAGCCAACCTCATCCAGTTATTAGCCAAGTCTTCCTTGAGGCAAATGAGCTGAGGAGGCAGTAAATGAGAAGATACTTTCTAAACCAATAGAGCTTTCGGAGGGAGTTCAAAGTCAACACAGCATCTCCCACTTTTATTCCTTTGGAACACTATTTACTGAGCATTCTAAATCTTTTTCAAACATATTTTACAGGCATTTAACAAGAACAACTTGATCCTAGAGGAGAGAAACAAATACTTCAACCCTCATCTCACTGGGAAGACCTATTCCAACGCCTACTTTACAGATCTCAACAATTATGATGAATACTAGCAGCTATTATGCTTTTGGCTCCTTGTAAACTCTCTGCTCATCAAAGCTGTGCTCCATGACTGCCCATATTTCTGAGGCTTCAGAGACTATGTGTAGAATCATTTCAAGTGCATCTCAAGCCAGGACTTTCCCATCGCTATCAAAAAAAAGAAAAAAATGCACACCTAAGTGTGCTGTTGTGAAAATCTGGTCTGTGGCACACATTTGATTGTGGCAAAGTGAGCCATGGTATGGAGTTTTGCATTGTATTCATCCCAAACTCTATCTGGCCTATTGTTTTCAGGAGTTTTATTTCATAAATGTGCCAACCATGTTAAAAAGTGTCTTCAGAAATGTAGCATATTCATGCTTTTGAGTATAGAGTATCATGATGTTTTAATTTGCAAACAAAAACAAAATAAGACAAACAAACAAAAAATAAACCAGACACTTTATTTGAGAGGCCCCTCTCCCATCCCACAGGGTCCACAGTTATTCACAGAGCGAAGATATGACTCCAGCCACCTTTTCCAGTCTGGGTGGCTCTGTGGGAAACAGCTTGTTTGCACTTGGAGCGATTCCTGCCCAGGGAAGCCCAAGGATTCCACCTGCCTTGGACCTGCCTAGTCCTGGTACTCTGAGACCTTCTGCTATAGTCTGGGCAATGGCTGTCATCACTGTTCGGTGAACACATGAAACAGAGAACAGACAGTGAGACACACAGCAGCGATTTTGCAGCTTGCAGTGAAACTGGCCTTACTCTGACTTTCGGATTCCATGGCATCCCAGGGAGCTCCGTGCCATGCCGTGGGCTTGAAGACCATTTGCCTGGGTAGTAGCAATGTGCCGAAGAGCCACTCTTAGCATTTGGGTAGACTACACACCCCTTCCTCCCTCCCTGCAGAAAAAAAATCTTCAACATCTATGATGCCAATTATGGAAAATATTGAAAGTACCACACTGTCATTGAAAGCTACTTTTTAAGATTTTTGTGTTATGCAATGTTGAATGAACTGATGTAACTGAAAGCTCCTTTTTTATTTTTATTTGTGTGTGAGTGTGTGTGTGTTTGAACTGATGTTTAATGGCAAGTTTTTTTTTTTTTTTTGTATTCAGCATCTTTGATGTAGCTAACGTGGATGACATGCAGCATCGGGCCCCTATCTAGAGCATTAAAGGTGTGTAAAGCTATCTCTCTGGAGCTCAGCGCAGGCACACTGGGGGATAGCTGCAATACCATGGTCCTGTTTGTCCCCTGTTGCCCCCGGCCAGAGGAGGGAGAGTCCCTGGTATCTTCACCTCGGTGCTGCCTTCCTGGGTTTACTCGGTCCCACTTCTGCTCCAAGGCAGCAGCAGTCGAGGTGAACCCTGAGAGGTAATGGGGTAGGTCAAGGCTGTAGTGACCCCTCTGCTCTCTGCTGTGGCGGTTAAGTGTTCTGAGTTCACTCTTGACTTCCTTGCAGCAGTAAAGGAGACTCATTAACACCTGATACAGAGTATGTAGGAACTGATTTAATGCTTTTTAAAGGCAAAGACAAAACAGTTTGTCTCTATCACCGGCCGCTATGATAAAGACCTGAGTAGGTATTCATATGTGTTCTTTGGGGTAAATAACTTTCATGCCTATGCAAATGGATAGCATGGGGAGTTGAAGATCACAGGGTTTTAATACTGAATGTATGTTTTTCCTTACCAGATATAAAGAAGCAATCTCAGAAAAATGTTCCCCCAAAACCTCTGATTAATCACAAACTATTCTCCTATAAACATACTTTTCAGACATATTCTGTGTTAAAATTGAAATTAAAACAGCAGATGGGCTCTGGGAGATGTGTCAGATCGTGAGGAAATGGCATATGGGAATATCCCAGTGAGACATCAGGTGGCATTTCACACACTTCTACAGTGTAGCCTCCATTGCACACACACTTCTAAAACCCACACTCAACAGAAAGAGTGTTTCAGATGATTTATTCATTGTTCCCTGCGTGGATTTTTATTGGGTGCCTCAACTCATCTCATTACTTTCTTTTAAGAAACGAATCAATCCTCCTTGAGCAGCACTTGTTTTAAAAATAATCTTGCTTTCTTGACTATTTCCCTAACTTAAAAGGACATTTTCTTTCCCCTGGGAAGAAGGGTGAAATATTTCAGAACTTGATAGGAAATTCTTTCTAAGTGACGTCCAGTCTTACCTTTATCAGACTGTAACCCCACACTAGAGTTTTCATAGTCAAAATAAGACAGTTTTCTGACATTAGTTTTGCTTTTTAAAAGCCTCATTTTAGGTTCTCTGCTTCTCTACTCAAATTTACACACACACACACACCCCTCTGTGGTATGAAAAGGATCTACCATCCACTTTGGAACATCCTTTTCAGAGTGGATCTGCTCTACCTGTGGACTATCAGTTTGGGTTAGATTGCAATGCATGGGTCATGTTTTAAATTCCAGACTGTTGTTTTCATATCCTTCCTTCCCTACCTATACTTCTTCCCTCCTTCCTTCTAGCCCTTCTCCCTGTCCTTTATTCTTTCTTTCCCTCTCTTCTTTCTTTTCTTTCCCCCTTTGATTCAAAGAACACACAGAGGAATTACTATTGTTAAGCTACATCTGGATGAACCTGTTGTCAAATGACATTGATCAGCTTATTTTCTAGAGTTGAGGTTCAAGCTTGGCTGGTTTTCATTAAGAAACTGGCTTCATTCACACACTAACATGCATTAGAAGTTGATCCCGATGTTGTTTGTGGCCCTCTCGCTGATCAGACCCTCATCAATCCTGCTATGTGCTGACATTCTGCAGAAAGAATAGAATCTTTGCACAGGTCACGGCCTGAGATGCTTTCAAATGCCCTAGGGATTTTTTTGTTTTTTTTGAGCTCTGAGCTCTGTCACCACTGACTAACGCTAACTTTGTGAGTCCAAAGGAACTCTGGGACATTGAGTGAAGCCCTGCTTCACCACACACACACACACACACACACACACACACACACAGCCTGTTATCATAGTTCTAAATGTTCTCTTCAAAACTTGCCAATGTATCTTTATGCTAGGCATCTTTATGCCTCTGCCCCTTAAAACTTAGTAATGGTACCTAAACATCCTGGTCCTATTGGATACATCAAATGAATATTAAAGTAGATTTTACCTAGAATTAACATGGATCTTGAAGAAAGAGAAGAGGGTTTCTTGTATACATGGTAGAGTGACAGAGACACGAAAGAGATTGAAAAGAAGCTATAAACGGTGAATGATTGTGAAGACATCTTCCATAGAGATGCCTCTGTCACTAGGAAGGACCAATCCACGTTATTTGATACGGATCCTGTTCACTCTAGGTAACACTGAAGAGAAAGAAACAAATGTGGGATGTGATATGGGAAGGTGAGGGTCATGCTACTCTCTACTCAGTGTTCTGCATGGTCCCTGGCAAAGGTCTGGCAAACAACCAAGTTCTGAGGTTCTGACATCTGGATTTTTCCATAATCAAATGTCCTAAGTTCATGAGTCTTAAGCAAGGGAATCATTATCTCTTTACTTGTCTACAGAGACATGAAAATCACCAGTGCTGACTGACGCTTGTATCAGCAAATCTTCCATCTGAATCTTTGATAGACTCAGGTCTTGCCTTCGATACGGTCAGCAATTTCTCATCAAGGAGATTATACCTAAGGGCTATGTTATTGTGTGCTTGAATAGCTCAAGAGATGTTATCTTAAAGATGATTCAGGTTTGCTCTGTGTCATTTTGTCTAAATACAGCCTACTAGTATTTGAAGTTGCATGCATCCACATGCTTCTTTTCTGAATTTTCTTGCTTTTAGAATAAACCACAAATATTTCCCCAACAGATCAAGCTAAATTCCTCATCAATTTTCCTCCAATTTTTCAACTTTCTTAACTTTGATGTACCCTAGACTCTTTAGGAGGTCATTGAGGCTTTAAATCACACGTTGCAGTCCACTAAGTTCAGCATTACTGTCTCAAAAAAACAGTTTGGGAGCTCCAACTAGAAAGACCAGATGCGATGTACCAGTGGGCGATACAGTGAACCATGTCAGTGTTAGATTGATCTCAGGTTATATCTGAGTCTCCTTGCTCAAAAACTCAGTTTCCACAGAGGTTTCACAACAGTAACCTTAGATCAACTCTTTTGCAAACTGTCTGCAGTTTTTTTTAGAGTCTAAAGATGGTATTGAACATGCCCAGTTTATCCATTCATTCCTACACCTTTGCTACTTCCGGGAGCACCTATCTACAGGCTTCTATTGATACATGATTGCCAATATTTCAAAACCTGTTGTTACCCAAGGATATTTAATATTATCTATTATCAGCTACTAAACAACATTGTGAGTACTCAGCTTCTTTGAGAAATGCATATAAAATGGGGAAAGCTAAGCTAATGTTCTTGTTGACCTAAGAGATGCATCACTGTGTGGGAGATTAATGTCCAGACCAAGAGATCGTTTATGTCTCCAGCTTATCTTTTCAGTTGTTATCATTAATTAAAATGACCTAAGGAGATTTCCCAGCTCTATAAATATTAAACCAAAACCTTCAGGTAGTCTCTCTGGATAATTTCATGAAAGGAAGGAAATGTGTTGCTTTCCAGTTTGCTACTGTTCCCTTTGGGAAACTGAAACCCTGTGGATAGTATACAATGTTGAACTATTGACAGAAGTTGCAAAAGTCACTCTTCTTGTGGGTTTCCATTAAAGTTGCGTTCACATCATAAAGTTAGATTATCAGTAATTTGATACATGTTGCTGAAGCATCAGAGATGGAAACCTGTCTCTTAAAATATTTCAGACTGCAAAGAATGTGCAGCCTCTTTGTATACCAAATTCAGAGACTGATACAAATGGTATAGTTCATAATGAAAGCCTAGCCCCAAACATCATCTCTTTGAAAGATGATGTTCTGCCATTTAAGCTTATTATCCATGAACAGAGCCTATATTAACTCTGTCCGCAAGCAGACATGTTTTACTGGGGAGACACAGGTAACTAAACTAGTCTTGGGGTCAGAAGAGAAATGCAGTAATGGAAATTACTAAAATGCAAATCAGGCAGGATAATCTCCACCCCTTCAGGACCTGAGACCAGTATGTCAGCCATAATCATCATCTTCCCCTGCTTTGTTTCTTGGTAATGTAATACCCAATGGTTTCAATGTTAGATAAATACAAGCATTACAAAAAGCCTAGGATATGATAAACAGAAACTGTTCTTCCATCCATCAAGACAATAACGGAGGCTTACTATCTGCAGAAGACATTGGCTTTCCTGTACAAAGTTGCTGGTGCCTTTTATATGCTATGTGCCATTGTTTCTCCTGTTTATTGATTGTTCCAATTAGAAGCCAAGTGTCAGTTGAAAACACTTTGAGGAAAATACAATTGTGCGTCTCTTTGAACTCAGGAACAGAAAACTCATGTTCGAGTGTGGTTTTGCTCTCAGAGTAGGGTCAAAGGTGTGCTGTATCCAGAGGAGGTGACCCTACTCCAGCCTGCAAGAAACTGAGATTGCTTTAGTTTTTACATGTTTATGGAAATGTGCTAGACAGATCCTGTCCTGCAGTAGGAGAGAACACTTGATCTCTGTAGAAGTCAAGGTGTGTTTCTGTTGTTCATCAGATACAAGAGAAACATGCAGGCTACTAACAGTGACACAGAGTGTGGAATGAGAATCACCTAGAAAATTATGTGTGTTGTTTTGTCCTATTTTAAAACCAATATTAGAACTGCTCAACAAGTTCATAAAATTGTTACTTTTTACTTGGGTTTAAAACATTAGCAGTGTCTTCTACACTGAAATTGACCCGCTGATCTCTTACACTGCTACTGTAGCCTAAAATCAGCTTGAAGATCTGGCTTAAAAGCATTCACAGTGGAAGCCTCCAACCGCTGAATCACCATGATGCTCACCTCATCTGTTAATAAGACACACCAGCTTGTCCCAGTGTAAGATTCTGCAAAGCCTGTGACCAAATCATGCTACCTGACTTGGTTTAGCTTCACACCTGCTCTGCCTCCTTGTCTGTTTTGTGTTAGAAATAACACTGCTTAGGATTGCTCATTCGTTGAAATAGGCCAACTTCAGCCTTCGGTAAAGTTAGACTGTTACTGATCTTAAAATTAAAACTTCAAAGGCAATATATATTAGTTATTACAAAGCTGTTTCAAGAGGGAAATAGCTCTGCATTTCCCCATCAGTTACCTGTGAAAACAGTTCCTTGCTTCTGTGTGGAAATGCTCCTGGCTGGTGGGGATTTTTCTCCCTGAAACACTGCACACCCCACACAATTCAGTCCTTATGGTTGGCCATCAGTATTTTCCCTGAACTCTCACTAGACACATGCATTGGTAGTTTTCCTGCAGTCATCATCTTTCTGTTTTTATATTAACCCACTGGTTTTATGTTCTCCCTGAGAGCTGGCTACGCCCTTGCCTCAGATTGTGCTTAATGATACCTGGCAGATAATCTTGTTTTCTGCAATCAGTTTAAGACCCTGATTGTGTCAACCCAGGCAGGGAACTCACTCTGTCTTTCGGGAACTCACTCTGTCTTTCATGGAACCAATTATGCAAGTTCAAAAAAGGGGTGGGCAGGGGCACTGCCCAACCAATCAACCAAAACCAGCTCACACCTGTCTAAGCAAACACATTACTAAAGTGAAACATGCACTTATTACAACAGTGGAAATGTCAGCTTGTATCACTGCCCTTGGGGCATTCCCAGTATATGTGTCTCTGCCTTCTTCGTCTCTTTTAACAATGAAGTCACAAAATGGTCCTGCATTTTGCCAAGAGCACTACTCCCTTCCTAAAACTCCCTCCCCATCTCACTCATCATCTCTCTGCCAACATTTTGTGGAAACTAAAAGAATCCTATGTTTATGTACAGATAAATTGTATTATATTTTTTGTACTTAATGTTTTGTGTAAATAGCTTGCCTTGTTCAGTTGTCTGTGAGTATTAAAATAAATCCTACCATTTAGGAAACAATCAGAGGCATTTTTCGTTTCATAGTCTTCCAAAAAGTGGTAATCTTTTTGAGGATCAAGTTATATCAGAAGCAAAGTGTGATGGCCTGCTGAGCAAACTCCCACAACACACTTGTTTGGCTTTCTCAGGCCTCTTGAATGACAGGCAGAGGAGCCACATAGACTCACACAGATGAGGTAGCCAGCTCCTGGGGTACTCAGTGCTCCTGTGGTAAATGGGAGCTGTGGGAGAAGTAAGGAAAGCCAATCCAGTTCTCTGTTTAAGGGGTGAGTGTCAGGTCCTGACTGTGACGGATAGAACCAGCGGTAGCATTGCCCTCTCTGCAGCACTCCAGATGCTACTCATTTTTGCCTAACAAGGTTTTTCCTGAATGAACTGATAACATACAGTCAGCATAAGCATAGCTAGATGTTTGATCCAGGAAAACCAACACTTTGGAGGAAGAGCCATATTTCAATCTCCATTCAGTTATTTCAGTCTATTTACATTTATTCCATATATTTAAAAGAAACTCATGTACTTACGTATCTTATGAGTGCACATATGTATCTATAAATAGACATGGCTCCGATTATTTTATCTATACATACATGTGTATATTTCAATGAATCAAAAGTTCAAGACATCTCAGTTAATGTAGAGGTCAAATATCAACATAATAAAATAAATCTATATAAACTTACTCTATCAAAAGTTATGAAGATTAAACTCTTTTAAATTTAAGAAATAAAGTATTCAAAGATTTAAAGCATTTCAGCTATTAGTTGAAAAGTAGGAAAAACTTCTATTGCTTAATTTTCTTTTTTGCACTTTTTTAGCATTTTTAATCTCCATAATATATATTTTGATATTTAGCTTGATTTCACTCTGTTTGCTTATCCACTTCCTCTAAGAATTTTCATTTGATTTTTAAAAACTAAAGTTGAATAACGCTGAACCTCTTAGAAATTTATAATGTAATTTTCTATTAAAAGTGTCTCTTAAGGCAAATTTGAAAAGAATGGAAGAAATGATTGAATGCACTGACTCCACAGCTCTAAATAGTTAATGTAAGAGGAAATTAACCTTAAGATAATATCTGAAAGTATCATTTCCTGAAATTATAATTTTTAAGTGGTACTTTTATTAAATGATACAGAAAATGGTGTCTGAAAGGGCCTCCTCTCATTATTTTCATACATGTCCCTTGAAGTTTTCACCCAGCTCAGTAATCCCAGAGTTAGGAGGTAGAGCCAGGAGGTCAAATTTGGAAAGGCTGGGTGTTACAAACAGGTAAATATGAAACCCAGGACAAAGGAAACTCGGTAATAAACCCGTGTTAGGCTTTTCCCCATAAAATAAATCAGAACACCCAGGAAATCTCTAGCATCAAGGAATGCTGTCCATATTTTAAAACAGTCTTAGCATAAAATTCAGCAGGGACACCTGAGTTATGATTTTCGACTCTCTTCAGGCTAATATGAATCAGGGATTTGTGAATGTCTGTTCTTGGGTAGTTTATCAATGTGGTGTTCTACAGGCTGCATTTCCTTTGAAAGTGATGCGAAGTAAAAACAGACTTTCTAGTTTTCTCCACCTTCACTTTCTTCTCCTCCACCGAAGTATTGCTGAGTCACCTCGTTTCCTGTTATTGCATGCATATAACATGATCTTTGTGCCTTAACAGAATCTTCATGTCCTATGCTAGCCAGATTTCTCTTAGTTTGAGAGAAGAGTGGTAATAGAAGCAGCACAATAGTGTCTAGGAAGTTGTCAAGACCGTATATGAGCTCCTTTAATAGAACAGCCCTTCGGGGGATAGATTTCAGACAACCCACAGCTCACAAGTTTTCTCCACCCAGTATCACAAAATATCAGTTTTCCCTCTGTCCATTTTATCTGGCTTCCTCTCTAGCTAAAAAGCCCAAAAACCTTGGTTTTGTGATACAATGGAATTTCTTTTGGGCCCAAAGTTAACTTGTAGTGGACTGGTAGGGACTAAATATCCACCCTTTACAAAGGGTAAAAAGATGCTCTAAGGACCATGACCAAGTATAATCATGGTTCCAATCCAGCCTGGAGACTTCTACCAAGAATGTTCTGTTCTCTTACCTTTGCATCTACAGAGTTCTCCTCAATTAGAAAGACACATGAGCTTCCATACCCTATCTGAGAATGCCCACAGCATCCTTAATGTCTGAGTTCTTTTGAAATTGTTTCATGGTGCTACATTTGCCCCATTCCTCCTGCATTTAGGAGCTAGTTCTGTTCTTATTCTTAACTGCACATGTTCACAGACTTGGAAAGCCTTCGGTAATACAAGGTACACTTAGAAATAGATGGGCGGCACGGTCCATGCCTTTTATCTGAACTGTTTTCTCTGCTTTTTGAGTCTTTATGGAAATGGTTCTAAGGAAGCTAACTCATGAGACTTGGAGTAAACAGTAAACACATGCATAACACCCAAGGGATCACTAATCAGCCTTTATTGAAGCTCACCTGGCGCCGCCAAATTCAGAACTATGTTAAAGTAGACTAGCACATAATAGAAACACGGGTAAGCATAGCTCTCATTCCTCATCAAAGACCCACCCTTTTGCAGCAGGAGACTACTATAAAAGCCACAACTAGTCAAAATTCAGAGAGCAACTGATCATAGAATGCACAGCCCTGACAGATGCATCTATAACTCCTGCACCCAAAACTCGATCAACATTGATGAAAGTGGGAGTAGAAAGGTTCTAAGCCCCCAGGAGCACTGCCAGAAAGTTGTGCCTTCTGTCTAGGACATGAAAGCTATGAATACAAATCTCAACAACATGGTTGCCAAAACAAGACTCCAACAACAGTTGACACAGCAGTACAGATTGGGGAGATCTCACAGGGCCGTATCCCTACATGAAAAGCCACATGTAATTAACAGCTGCTGAGAGAGAGTTAGTTTTCTCCAGATAGGAGGCTCCAGATTAGTTATCTAATACCAAGTTGCCACCCCTAAAAACATATGGACAGGCAACACTGAATAGACTCGGCAGGTTATATTTACACATTTCTTCTTTTCTGTGTATATACAACAACAATAAAGCAAAGGAGGCTGTGACTTTGGGCAAGAACAAGGGAAGAGTGGGAGAGAGGGGAAAATGATCTGATTATGTTTTAATTAAATAACACCTAGAATAAATATAAATGAATGCACTGCTTCCCACCTGTCTCTTTGCCACCTAGCTCCTTATAACTCACCTTCAACCCTCCCAGAGGGGAGCTGAGCAGAACAACCTGGTTTAATTTACTGTATGGAGACCACAGTGTATTTTGGGATCAAAGCCTCTCAGACTTTTCTCGGTGAAAAAGACAGTGTCCTTACCGGGTCATGTTCTTTGATAAGTTTTAGTAGGTATAGTTTAATAACATATGTTACTGACACATGTTCCATCTAGTCCAAATTTGGTAACTGAGATTGAGACATGGTATTTCAAGCCTGTTATTTCCATAAACATTTTGTTTGAAGAAAAGACAGACTATTTTTAGCAGAAGTTAGCATACTGAGAACCAGCCCCCCGCAACTGAGCACTGACAGATCCTAACAAGTACAAAGCTTTATTTCAGAGTACACAATTGGCTATCATCACTTTTGTGTTTGTCTAAACAAACTTCAAGCTTATACTTGAAATCAATTAAGACATAACTCTTTGTAAAAGATCATTAAATCATGTATTCTACATTGAGAATATTGGGCAAAATATAAAGACTTTGTCTAAACATCTGCTATAGCCATGAACTCAAACAAGGAAGATTCTGCATAGTTCCTGTATTTAGCCAATAAACATTTAAATCTATATTCCGTGTATAAGATTTTAAAAAAAATGTGTTACTTGTTCTAGTGAGTCTGACTGATTCTTAACATAATGGTTTCTGCATCAACCAATTTCCCTAAAACTGTCATGATTTCATCTCTCTTTAAGGAGAAATAAAAATCCCATTGTGCGTATGTAACACATTTATTCATTAGTCTGCTGATGGCTGTCTAAGCTTGTCTCCTTTCTTATCTATTGCAAATAATGAAACAATAAATTTTCACATGCAGGGGTCTCTGTTGTATGCTGACTTAGAGAACCTTAGGTATATCTCCAAAGGTGGTACACCTGCTTTCAGTTTCATGAGGAACCCCATATTTATGTCCAGAGTGGGTAAGCCTCCTTGTCCACAATGAATAAGGAATCCTATTTTTCTGTGTCCTAACTAACATTTTGTTCTTGCTTGTTTTCTTGGTGACAGTCATCCCTACTGGCCTGAAAAGGAATCTCAGTGTAGTTTTAATATCTAATTCCCTGCAAATCATAATGTAGAATGAATTTTCAAATATTTATTGGCTGCTGTATCTTTTTTGAGAGCTATCTATCCAATTCATTAGCTTATTTGTTGACTGGATGAATTTTTAATATGTATTTAATTTTTATAATTATTTGTGGAATCCAGATACTAATCCCCTGTTGGAAATAAAGTTGTCAAAAATTCTCTCCCATTCTACAGACTCTCTCTTCAGTCTAGCGATTGTTTTCTTCACTATATCGAAGCTTTTTTATTAATTACACTTTATTCATTTTGTATACCCCCATAAGCCCTTCCCTCCTCCCCTCCCCATCCCACCCACCCTCCCCTTTCTGCATGCATGCCACTCCCCAAGTCCACTGATAGGGGAGGTTCTCCTCTTCTTTCTGATCTTAGTCTATCAATTCTCATCAAAAGTGGCTGCATTGTCCTCTACTGTGGCCTGGTAAGGCTGCTCCCCCCTCAGGGGGAAGTGATCAACGAGCAGGCCAATCAGATTATGTCAGAGGCAGTCCCTCTTACCATTACTATGTAAACCACTTGGACACTGAACTGCCATGGGCTACACATGTGCAGGGGTTCTAGGTTATCTCCATGAACAGTCCTTGGTTGGAGTATGATTTTCTGGGAAGTTCCCTGTGTTCAAATTATCTTGTTCTGTTGCTCTCCTTGTGGAGTTCCCATCCCCTCCAGCGCTTACTATTTCCCACTTCTTATATAGAATTCCATTCACTCTGCCCATCAGTTGGCCATCAGGCTCAGCATCTGCTTTGACAGTCTATACTGCAGAAGCTTTCAGAGGCCCTCTGTGGCAGGTTTCAAAGTTGTTTCCTGTTTTCTTCTGGCTTTCAGAGGCCCTCTGTAGCAGGTTCTGAGGTTGTTTCCTATTTTCTTTTTCTTCTGATGTCCATCCTCTTTGCCTTTCAGGATGGGGATTGAACATTTTAGTTAGGGTCCTCTCTTTTGCTTAGTTTGTTTAGATGTACAGATTTTAGTGGGTTTATTCTATATTGTATGTTTATATGAGTGAGTATATACCATGCGTGTCTTTTTGCTTCTGGGACAACTCACTCAGGATGATCCTTTCCAGGTCCCACCATTTACCTGCAAATTTCATGATTTCCTTATTTTTCATTGCTGAGTAATACTCCATTGTATAGATGTACCACAGTTTCTGCATCCATTCTTCAGTTGAGGGGCATCTGGGT
>NW_026594428.1:19884231-19918469 GCF_907164565.1 Psammomys obesus
TTGTGTACTTGCGCCTCTTTTGGGTATATGCCTAGGAGTGGTATGGCTGGATTTTGAGGAAGCGCTATTCCTAGTTGTCTGAGAAAGCGCCAGATTGATTTCCAGAGTGGTTGTACCAGTTTACATTCCCACCAGCAGTGGAGAAGGGTTCCCCTTTCTCCACAACCTCTCCAGCATGTGTTGTCCCTTGAGTTTTTCATCTTGGCCATTCTGATGGGTGTAAGGTGAAATCTCAGGGTTGTTTTGATTTGCATTTCCCTAATGGCTAATGAGGTTGAGCATTTCTTTAAGTGCTTCTCTGTCATTCGATATTCCTCTACAGAGAATTCTCTCTTTAGCTCTGTTCCCCATTTTTTAAGTGGATTACTTGGTTTGTTGCTTTTCAGCTTGTTTAGTTCTTTATATATATTGGATATGAGTCCTCTGTCAGATAAAGGGTTGGTGATGATTCTTTCTCAATCTGTAGGCAGTCGCTTTGTTTTGATGACGGTGTCCTTTGCTTTACAGAAGCTTTTCAATTTCATGAGGTCCCATTTATTGATTGTTGCTGTTAGAGCCTGTGCTGTTGGTGTTCTGTTCAGGAAGTTTTCTCCTGTACCAATGAGTTCTAGGGTATTCCCCACTTTTTTTTTCTAGCCGATTTAATGTGTCTGGTTTCATGTTGAGGTCTTTAATCCACTTGGACTTCAGTTTTATGCAGGGTGATAAGTATGGATCTATTTTCATTTTTCTACATGTAGACATCCAGTTGGACCAGCACCATTTGATGAAGATGCTATCTTTTTTCCATTGTATGGTTTTGGCATCTTTGTCAAAAATCGGGTGTTCGTAAGTGTGTGGGTTTATTTCTGGGTCTTCTGTTTGATTCCATTGATCCAACATTCTGTTTCTATGCCAGTACCATGCAGTTTTTATAACTGTTGCTCTATAGTACAGCTTGAGATCAGGGATGGAGATACCTCCAGAAGATCTTTCATTGTAGAGGATTGTTTTAGCAATTCTCGGTTTCTTGTTATTCCATACGAAGTTGAGAATTTTTCTTTCCAGGTCTGTAAAGAATTGTGTTGGCAATTTGATGGGAATTGCATTAAATCTGTAGATTGCTTTTGGTAAGATGGCCATTTTTACTATGTTAATTCTGCCAAGCCATGAGCATGGGAGATCTTTCCATCTTCTCATATCTTCCTCTAATTCTTTCTTCAGAGACTTGAAATTTTTTTCATACAAGTCTTTGACTTGCTTGGTTAGGGTTAAACCAAGGTACTTTATGTCATTTGTGGCTATTGTGAATGGTGTTGTTTCTCTAATTTCTTTCTCAGCCCTTCTGTCTTTTGTATATAGGAGTGCTACTGATTTTTTTTGAGTTAATTTTGTATCCGGCCACTTTCCTGACGGTGTTTATCAGCTGTAGGAGTTCCCTGGTAGAGTTTTTGGGGTCACTCATGTATACTATCATATCATCTGCAAATAGTGATAATTTGACTTCTTCCTTTCCAATCTGTATCCCCTTGATCTCCTTCAACTGTCTTATTGCTCTAGCAAGGACTTCCAGCACTATGTTGAAGAGATATGGAGAGAGTGGGCAGCCTTGTCTTCTCCCTGATTTCAGTGGGATTGCTTTAAGTTTCTCTCCGTTCAGTTTGATGTTGGCTATAGGCTTGCTGTATATCACCTTTACTATGTTTAGATATGTATCCTTGTATCCCTGATCTCTCCAGTACTTTAAACATGAATGGATATTGGATTTTGTCAAATGCTTTTTCAGCATCTAGGGAGATTATCATGTGGCTTTTTTCTTTCAGTTTGTTAATATGGTGGATCACATTGATGGATTTCCATATATTGAACCACCCCTGGATACCTGGGATGAAGCCTACTTGGTCATAGTGGACAATATCTTTGATGTGTTCCTGGATTTGGTTTGCAAGTATTTTGTTAAGTATTTTTGCATCAATGTTCATAAGGGATATTGGCCTGAAATTCTCTTTCTTTGTTGAGTCTTTGTGAGGTTTAGATACCAAGGTGATTGTGGCTTCATAGAATGAGTTTGGTAATGTTCCTTCTGTTTCTATTTTGTGGAATAGTTTGAAGAGAATTGGAGTTAGCTCTTCTTTGAAGGTCTGGTAGAATTCTGCGCTGAAGCCATCTGGTCCTGGTCTTTTTTGGATGGGAGACTTTTGATGACTGCTTCTATTTCTTTGGGGGATATAGGACTATTTAATTGATTTACCTGGTCCTGATTCAGCTTTGGTGAGTTAAATCGATCAAGAAAATTGTCCATTTCATTTAGATTTTCAAATTTTGTGGCATATAGACTTTTGAAGTAAGTCCTAATAATTGTTTGGATTTCCTCAGTGTCTGTAGTTAGGTCCCCCTTTTCATTTCTGATTTTGTTGATTTGGGTGGTGTCTCTCTGCCTTTTAGTTAGCTTGGCTAAGGGTTTGTCGATCTTGTTGATTTTCTCAAAGAACCAGCTCTTGGTTTCATTGATTCTTTGAATTGTTTTATTTGTTTCTAATTGATTGATTTCAGCCCTGAGTTTGATTATTTCTAGCCGTCTACTCCTTTTTGGTGTGTCTGCTTCTTCTTTTTCTAGGGTTTTTAAGTGGGCCATTAAGTTGCTTGAATGAGCTGTCTCAAATTTCTTCTTGAAGGCACTTAGTGCTATGAACTTTCCTCTTAGCACTGCTTTCATTGTGTCCCACAAGTTAGGGTATGTTGTGTCTTCATTTTCATTGAGTTCTAGGAAGACTTTAATTTCTTTCTTTATTTCTTCCCTGACCCAGCTGTCATTTAGTAACAAGTTGTTCAGTTTCCATGTGTGTGTAGACTTTTTGCTATTTCTGTTGTTGTTGAAGTCCAGCTTTATTCCATGGTGATCAGACAGGATACAAGGGAATATTTCAGTCTTCTTGTATCTGTTGAGGCTTGCTTTGTGACCGACTATATGGTCTATTTTGGAGAAGGTTCCATGAGGTGCTGAGAAGAAGGTAAATTCTTTTGTGTTTGGGTGTAAAGTTCTGTAAATGTCTGTGAGGTCTATTTGATTCATGACCTCTGTCAGAGATATTGTTTCTTTGTTTAATGTTTTGTTGACCTGTCCTTTGTTGAGAGTGGGGTGTTGAAGTCTCCCACTATTAATGTGTGGGGATCTATATGTGGTTTAAATTTTATCAATGTTTCTTTTACAAATGTGGGTGCTCTTGTATTTGGGGCATAGATGTTCAGGATTGTGATGTCTTCCTGGTGGAATTTTCCCTTGATGAGTATGCAGTGTCCTTCCTCAGCTCTTTTTATTAATTTTGGTTGAAAGTCTATTTTATCAGATATTAGAATGGCTACTCCTGCTTGTTTCTTGGGTCCATTTGCTTGGAAAGTCGTCTTCCAACCTTTTACCCTCAGGTAATGTCTATCTTTGTGTCTTAGGTGTGTTTCTTGTATGCAACAGATTGCTGGGTTTTGTTTACGTATCCATTCTGTTAATCTGTGTCTTTTTACTGGAGAGTTGAGTCCATTGATGTTGAGAGAGATTAATGACCAGTGGCTGTTAGATCCTTTGATATTGATGTTGGCTGTGTTCATAAGGTTGTGTGCTTGGTTGCTTTTTGTTTTGCTGTAGTAAGGTTAATTATTTCCTGTGCTTTCTTGACAGAAGCTAATATTCTTGGGTTGTATTTTCCCTTCCAGTGTCTTCTGTAATGCTGGATTTGTTTGTAGGTATTGTTGAAATTTGTTTTTGTCATTGAATATCTTGTTTTCTCCGTCTATGAGGACTGAGAGTTTTGCAGGGTATAGTAGCCTGGGTTGACATCTGTGTTCTCTTAGGGTCTGCATGATATCTGTCCAGGCCCTTCTGGCTTTCATAGTTTCTGTTGAAAAGTCAGGTGTGATTCTAATGGGTTTGCCGTTATATGTTACTTGGCCTTTTTCCCTTGCAGCTTTTAGTATTTTTTCTTTGTTCTGTATACTTACTGTTTTGATTATTATGTGGCGGGAGGATTTTCTTTTCTGGTCAAATTTGTTGGGTGTTCTGTAGGCCTCATGTATCCTTATTGGCTTCTCCTTTAACTTGGGGAAATTTTCTTCAATGATTTTGTTGAAAATATTTTCTGGGCCTTGGAGAAGGAAGTCTTCTTTTTCCTCTATTCCTATTATTCTTAGGTTTTGTCTTTTCATATTGTCTTGGATTTCTTGGATGGTTTGTGTCAGGAATTTTTTGGATTTAACATTTTCTTTGACAGATACATCGATTTCTTCCATTGTATCTTCTACACCTGAGATTCTTTCTTCCATTTCTTGTATTCTGTTGGTTATGCTTATCTCTGTAGTTCCTGTTTTCTTCCCTAAATTCTTCCTCTCCATTATTTCCTCCATTTGTGTTTTCTTTAATTTTTCTAGTTCTATCTTCAGGTCTTGAGTTGTTTTGTTTACTTCCTTCACCTGTCTGCTTGTATTTTCCTCTTTTTCATTTAGTTCCTTCAATTCTGTCTCTTTGATTTCTTTCAGTGATTTAATTATTTCTTCTCTGAATGCCACAAGCTGTTTGGCTGCATCTTCCCGTATTTCTTCACGGATGGCCCTTATCTGCTTGTCTTTATCTTCCTCCATTTCTTTACGGATAGCCATGATCTGTTTGGTTTTATCTTCCTCTAATTCTTTACGTATTTTATCTGTTTCCTCTATTATTCTCTTCATCAACATAGATGTAAGGTCATCTTTTTGATTTTCTATTATGCTGCATTGTTCAGGGCTGTTCGCCCCTGGATGGCTGGGTTCTGGAGATGCCATATTGCTCTGTCTTTTGTTGGTTGAGCCTTTACGCTGACCTCTACCCATTGGGCTGATTTAGGTTTTGGCTGTTAGTTTCTGTGCTTCCTGGAGTCCTGAGGTAGGGAGTATCCCCTTGGCAGGAAGATGATTTTTTCTGAAGGAGTCCTTCTCTGCTTTTTGGTTATGGTCACTGTATGGCCAGTGTTTCTCCGGAGTTGCCACTGCTCACCTCAGGTTTATAGCCCTGAGTAGTAGCTGTGGTCTATGTTAGGCAGAGGGGGGGATCTCCTCTTACCCATAGAAGTTCTCAAGACAGCTGCCCCACTGCTGGGTTTCTTGTTATAAATTTAGTGTGCTGCTGCTCACTAAATTTCCATGTACAGTCCTCTTGAAGAAACTGCTGATTCCCTAGCTGTGGGGTTTTCTTCCAACAGGTAAACTCAGTCTGTTATTCTGGGTCGCACAGTTCTGTCCGGGAAAGTGGGAGGTGCACTCAGCAAGTCTCTGGGCCAAAGGCTGATTGCTCTGCTCTGGACCTGGAGAATGTGCACCTAGGTTGAGTTGGCGCCTGGGGGCACTGCTCTGGTCTGGAGGCTGGGTGCCTCACTCTGGACCAGAAGCTGTGTGTCTCTGTCTGGGATGGCGGCTGCAGGCACCGCTCTGGTCCAGATGCTGTGGGTGCAGCTCCCCTGAAGGATCAGGGATTCCCACAGTTTTGACAGTCCAGCCAGGGACAACTGGCCGATCCCTGGCACAGTATCTGAGGGCTGCTGTAATGGCTCTTTGGCTCCTGTAGGTCTGAGGATGCAGCTGTGTGTCCCAGTGCCCCAGGGGAACTCAACAATGGCGGCAGAGCACAGTGCTCCTGCCTGTACGAGAGTCTGTGTGAGTCCAGGAAGTGTTTTGGTGCTGGGTGCCCTAAGCGTTAGAGCTGCTGACCCCCTCCGCTGGGGGTTTCCTCCTGCCAGAGACACGCAGTCTGGTGCCCTGGTGCCCTGGTGCCCACAGTTCTATCTGAGGCGGCGAATCACGTGCGCAGACAGGGCTCCATGCAGGCGCCTGGGTCCCGGCTCTGGGTCCGGGCTGGCTCTTGGGGCACCAGCGGAACCCGAGTCTTTTCCAGGGGATGTCTGGGTAACCTGGGGTCGGTCCCAATTGTTTCCTGCTCCGTGGGGTTATCTCTCGACTGGGAAATCCAGTCTACGGTGCTGTGGGCCCACAGTTCAGTCTGGGACCGTGACCAGATCGCACTGGCGTGTAGCCCGGGCTGAGGACCACGCGCCTGTCGGAACAGGGATCTCTTCCTCGGTTTAGCCGGGTGAGTTAAAGCTGATTGAATCCCCCACCGTGGGGTATCCTCTCACCTGAGAAACACAACCACTTGTGTTTTATGGCCGCGAGTTCTGATTGCTGGTCACTGTGCCAATCCTGCTGTGCTGCTCCTCAGAATGAGAGTCCTCCCGGCGCCGCCATCTTGCCCCTCCTCCCCTATATCGAAGCTTTTTGATCTCCTGTGATCATATTGGTCAGTCCTTTGAATTCCTCCCCATGCTTGGAGTTCTTTTCAGAAAGGATTTGCTTATGGTTATATTTTGAACTATTTTTCACTAGTGGATTTTAGAGTTTCAGGTCTTACATTAAATTGTTGGATCTATTTTTAATTTTGTGTCTGTGTGTGTGTGTGTGTGTGTGTGTTTTCAGAGTAAAAGACACAGATTTAGTGTCCTTTTGAGTTGAATGTGGGACCTATGGATGTGGCTCTCGTTCAAGGTCCTCATTGCAAGAAGAAGGTACTGGGTGGGTCCTGGGCTGTGTCACTGCCTCATATCTCCCAAGTGGCCTTAGTGATGTTTGCAAGCTTTATATGCCTCAGTCTCTGATCTACAGAGCAAAGATAAAAAGAGGATCTTTTTTTAATTTTTTAATTAAATTTGTATTTTTAATATTAGTTACAGTTTATTAACTCTATGTCCCAGCTGTATCCCACTCCCTCATTCCCTCCCAACCCCACTCTTCCTCCTTCATCTTCTCCCTACCCCTTTCCAAGTCCACTGATAGGGGAGGACCTCCTCCCCTTTCATCTGACCCTAGCTTATCAGGTATCTTCAGGCCTACCTGCAAAGTCTTCCTCTGTGGTCTAGCAGGGCTGCTCCTCCCTTGAGGGATGAAGGGAGGTCAAAGAGCCAGCCTCTGAGTTCATGTCAGAAATAGTCCCTGTTCCCCTTACTAGGGTACACACTTGGATACTGAGCTACCATGGGCTACATATGAGCAGGGGTTCTAGGTGATATCCATACATGGTCCTTGGTTGGAGATACAGTCTCATAAAAGACCCCTGTGCCCTGTGGTCCTTGTGGACCTCCTGTCCTCTCCAGGTCATATTAATTATCCCTTCTTTCATATGATTCCCTGTACTCTGCCAAAGGTTTGGTTATGAGTCTCAGTATCTGCTTTGATACACTTTCAGAGGCCCTCAGTGGTAGGATCCTGTCCTGTTACCTGTTTTCTCCTACATCCCATTTGTCTTTCTAAGTGAGGGTTGATCATGCTGGAGAGGTTCTGGAGAAAGGGGAACCCTCCTCCACTGCTGGTGGGAATGCAAACTTGTAGAACCACTTTGGAAATCAATCTGGAGCTTTCTCAGACAATTAGAAATAGCACTTCCTCAAGATCCAACTATACCACTCCTAGGCATATATCCAAAATATGCTCAAGTACACAACAAGGACATTTGCTCAACCATGTTTGTAGCAGCTTTATTTGTAATAGCCAGAAACTGGAAACAACCCAGATGCCCATCAAAGGAGGAATGGATACAGAAATTGTGGTACTTTTATACAATGGAATACTACTCAGCAATTAAAAACAAGGAAATCATGAAATTTGCAGGCAAATGGTAGGATCTAGAAAAGATCATTCTGAGTGAGGTATCCTAGGAGCAGAAAGACACACATGGTATATACTCACTTATAAGTGGGTACTAGACATACAAGATAGGATAAACATACTAAAATTAGTACACCTAAAGATTAACAAGAGAGAAGACACTGGGTAAGATGATCAACCCTCACTTAGAAAGAAAAGAGGATCTTATATTCCAAGGTTATTTCAATGACTCACTGACCTAAGACATACAAAGTTGATGTAAAAATGTGTGTCTACGTCAGAAGTGTTCCCCAAACATGGGAATGCCTATGACTGCTTTCTCTTCAACCAAGAGGTAAATGTAAATGATGTTTAATGAGGTGGCGTTTTATTAAGCACTTGTGCCAACTCTGATTTAAGCCACTGAAAGAGAATCTCACTGTATCTGAAAAAGGAAAATATATTTTTAAACTGAATGTCACACATGTATGTGTCTTTGACAGAAAAGGGATGAGTCAGGGTTCTCAGATGTGTATTTTAAGATTGTTGGAGACACTACACACCTCATTTAGAAGACAGGAAGCTGGAACTGAGCTGGAAAACCACTCTTTTAGTTAGCTTTCAAAGTACCAGGAGATGCTAAGCTGGCTACTGGGAGGAAATGAATCAATAGTCCTACCTTGTTGTAAACCTTATGAACCAGGAAACCATTCTGCCAGGCAAAATTGTCCCCATCTGTGCAGTAAGAACACCAGTGATATGGGGATATCCAACTGCCCTCTGACACCCCTCTATAGTGAAGGTGTCTGGTGCTGTAAATCTGGCTAACAACCTATTACACCATATACCTAAGAGGCATCTTACTACTATTGTTTAACTAAGCTGACAAAGCATCAAACTATGTTCTAGACATCCATGGTCATACCTGTAGATAACAGCAACTTCAGGCCCTAATCAAAGTCCCTCTCTACAGTGATCAGTAATAAATAGAGGCTCATGGCTGTCCAAGATACTGAGAACAAGTGATGGTTGTACAACCTTCTCTAAGGCTTAGGGAGTATTGCTTAAGAGGGGCAGAAAGTATATAAGAGCTATAATATAGAATGCAGAGCTATAATATGATATCCTCTAGATTCTATATAATCACTGCAGTCATGAACTCACGTGATGTTTTGCACAGGGCACACACAAGACTGGCCTTTTCGGCAATCATTCATGGATGGAAGAGAGACTCAGGAGCCCCCCCACTCATTACCAAACTATTGGCAATGGTAGGTTCTGGAAGAGGGAGAGTCATGTTTTCAGTTGTGTACCCGCTGCCCGGCTGCCACATATAGCAGATACCTCCAAACGCATGGTAACAGACTTGACCCAGATTAAACTCAGTAAGTCACAAACAAAATGAATACACATAAACGTGAAAAAGAGAGATGTGCAGGGAAAGAGGGGGAATACAAGCCTTTTAGGGAGCTAGGGAAGAGTTTGGGGTAGGAGCGGTCAGTATATACTAGTCACATGGGTTAAATCATCAAAGGACAAATTAATGAATAAAAAGTACAACAGAAAAATTGCCTTTATCTGTAATGCTGACGGCACAGTGAATGTGGATATTTTTATTCTTGATGTGCTTGCTTGTCAGAACTCGGGTCAAAATTAGCAGACCTTTTAAAACACAAAGTGTTCTTAGAGTTTTCTGTACATCTAGTTAATAGTGTCTTTCTTTAAGGCTTTCAAAAATCACAGACAAGAACAATTTCCTGCTGTCAGTGATCAAGGTTGTCAGATCTCTTGGTACCATGATTTGAATGTCACCCAGAAAGGTTGCTGAAATATAATTGTCATTGTAACACAAATTAAGAGGTAGCATATTCAAAAGTAATTCTATCCTGGGGCTTTGTTCTCTTGAATGAACTGTTCTATATCTATGACAGGATAGGTTTGCTCAAAAAAAAAAAAAAAAAAAGAAAAGAAATTTTGCTGCTAGCTATTTCCTCCTTTACCCCTCAGTCTGCAGCATATTCCATTACCTTTGTGCCATATTTTGGCTAGAAAAGTCCCCTTCACAGACACTAGGCTCTAGATTTGAATGCTCCAGTCTCTAGAATACTGAGCCAAATATGCTTCTCGTGTTTATAAATTCCCCAGTCTGTGGTTTTCTATTACGGCAGCAGGAACCAAACTAAAGCAGAAAGATTTTAAAAGGGATGTAGATATACAATATTTCCTTTTTCCTCTGATACTGTTTCTGGGCTATTTTTCTTACACACACACACACACACACACACACACACACACACACACACGAGATCTTAGAAAAGTTTTAATGCATTTAAAAGCAACAAAAACAACAACAACAAAAAAAAACACATAAAATTCCCTTCAGAAAATGGAGCAAAAGACCACCATCAACCCACACAATATGCTCATGAATGAGGGTGGAAAATGCATAGGAAACACAGCCTGAGGCCTGCCTATACTTTTTACAAATTGATCATTTAGTGTGTTTTCACTGCCTCATTTTTTCTAAAGTCTTTGGCTATTTAAATTGATAAAACTTGTGAAATATACTAAACTCTAGGTTGTGGGGACTATGATATCTCACAGTAGTGTTATAATGGCTCCTATGGGGGTCTGCAGAGAGGGTGACATGGAACAGAAAAGTGGTCTGGTAGGAAAGTTACAGGCTCCATTCATAGTATCAGTTGAAAACCATTAGGTGAGCCTTTCATTGCGTACACCAACACACCTCCAAACCCACTGGGCCAAGTTCTGTTGTTTGAGTCAATAGAAGAAAGTATTCTGCATTATAGGAAATGAAAATGAATGTAAACATGTTTTTATCTCTTGTGATTCAATCCAATGAAAAGCCATAAAGGGCTCAAATTTTTAGAAAACTTCAGCTGAGATTTATAAACATAGGACACACCACAAACATCGCATCTGGCCCTGAGGATAGGGCCATGTCAAGACCCATTTAGTGATCAGTACTCCATAGCTGAGAACAACAGAGCTGTTGTCCCATAGAGCTTTTGCTGGAATGTCCAATGGCATGGCCTGAGGTAGATGGTGCAAAGGACTGTGTTGGAGCTCCTTTAATACTGGAGAGATTTGAGGATCTGTGTTCTTGGAAATGAAGATGTAACACAGATAATAATTCTAAGCTAATTTAGCCTACATTTTCCTTTCCAGATCTCTCTTCATTTTTAGATTGTGTTACGAGTCACATGGCTCCAGGCCCAGTGTATTTAGAAGAAATATCACCAAAAAGAGCCAAGTATACCCCACAGGTAGCCTGACCAACAGGGTGGAATGGGGAGATGGGTGGTTTCTGAACAATGATGTTGAGCAGGGACTGAAATCATCCACAGAACCTCCAAATCCTCTAATTGAAGGAATCAGCACCTGGCAAGACACACTGGAAGAGGCTGTTTCCTCACAGGCCCAAAGGTGTAACCACAACCCATGGAGAGACGCAGCATTACAGAATAACAGGAAGAAGACAGGAGAGATGGGCCATGAGAGTAAAGCTCCTTGGTCAGGAGTCTGGAGCTTTGGCTCTGAACATTGTGGGGTTGGGGTCAGCCAAATTCAGCTAGCAAACCTAGGAGGTCAGGATGGGTGTGGGTGCTCTTTTCTTCGTGATGAGCTAATGCGCTTTTAAGTCCTTCACGGTACATTCCATAATTTAGTCAACAGAATACCAAAAATAATAATGGAACCTGGGTAGCAATGAAGCCCTTTCTTAAATAAAATGGCACAGTAACATTTTGTGGGTCAGTGAGATTTAACTTCACCTCAACAGATGTGCATTTGTATCTATTTCCCACACCCTAAGGGGTGTCAGCTTGCTACCTGGCCAAGCTTCATAAGGCTAATGGAGTATAAAAAGATTAAATTCTTGGAAGCAATAGAGAAAGGGGAAATTCTGCAGCTTGTCTTAATCCTATGCCCATTACTGTGCCAGACTTGGGCACTGTAAATTACAAAATTCTCATAGCCTAAAGGAAAACCCAAGCATATGTTTTATGACTTGTAATAGGATTGCCAGAGAATACTGACAATTGCTGTCTAGTTTTAGGCTGTGGTTATCAGGCCTGGAATACGGCACAGATCAGTCTTTGCACAAGCAGATGTGTTGGTGAGGAACTTCTCTTAGAAACGATGATCAGATATTACTGTGGTGCTGTAACCATTGCATTCTAGAAGTCTGTCTTCTGTGGTCATGCAATCCACACTGCTCATACCAAAGTAGAATTAAAAAAAAAATACCTTGACAGGAGGAGTGCTCCCTAAGACATCACCATTCAGAAGGTTCTAAGAAAATGCTTAATGTTGCTTGAAGCAAATGTTTTATCCAAACAGGAGACTGCCAGCTAGATATGAGATTTAGAATTCTCTGTGGAAGGTAAGAGGTAAAGTAGAGCCAGATAGTATCTGAACAAGGAAGACATCTGATAATAACATTTACATGCATCCTGAGACCCCATGCTCTCTCTCACACACTAAACAAACAAATAAAATATAAACAACTTTTACCTTAAACAAAAGATGAGAATATTCATTGCAACAAGTTTTTCCCACAGAGAGGAGAAAGCATTTTTTTAAAAACCCACAGAATAAATGGATGAAAGGTGATACGAGATGGAAAAACATGCTTTGACCAAGAATGATGAAAATAGATGAATGTGTAAATATGAAATCTGCTTATCTCGTGGTTAATCATAAATGACTGTAACATGATATTTGTTTAATTCATATATATAGTTAACATTAGTGTGTTGATGAGTAGAACACTAGAAAGATGAGCTATGCAGGTCTGCAAATAATATATTAAGTATCATAAAGAGCATAAAGATACCAAAGTGATTTATTGATGAAAGATCCTATTTCAAATATGAGTTTGAAAAAAATAGATATGTCAATGTGGAAAAAAAGTGTAACATTATGTAACGAAAATGTGCTGCACTTTCATTGTCAGCTTGAGACAGGAGCTTCAGTAAGGGGCTGTCTAGACTGGTTGGCCTGTGGCTATGGCTGTGGGGACTAACTTGATGATGACAATTGAGATGGAAAGACTCACCTCCTGCGGTGACACCCCTCCCTTAGCAGGGGATCCTAGAATGCACAGGAGAAAGTGAGCTAAGCACTAAGATGTGTGCATTCACTCAACACCAGACACGATATCACAGCTCTTGCTGAGGATGGGAAATGACCAGGTGCTTCAAGTTCCTGCCACCTTGACTTCCCAGGAATGATGGGTTGTAATCAGGAATTGTGAGCCAAACAAACTCTTTCTTCTTAAGCAACCTTGTCAGAACATTTTATCCTAGTAACCAAAACCAAAATGAATGCAACAATCCTGTTACTTCGTATGTATAAATTAACACAGAAGGCATTCTGCTTAAAGAAAGAGAATAAAGTTAAGAGAATAAAGCTTTCGGACTACAATTTTTGTGGCCTTGGGATAAAAGAAGATGTCAAAGGACAGAGAGATAGCCCATAAGATAAACTAGGATAAAAATGAACCATGTTTGTTATATGAAAGATACTGTTACATTTTATTGATAATTTCTATGTGTATCTTTCTAAGTCTGCATGCATGGAGCTGAAGTTACTGGCAATTGTTTGCTGTCTGAGGAGGCTGCTGGGAACAGAATTTAAGTCTTTTTTTAAAGCAACAAGCTCTTTTAAACTCTGAGCCATCTCTTCAGCCCCAGAAAGACATTGTTAAGAATGTGAAAAGTCAGCCATGTTCTGAAAAAAAACTCTCTGTTCAGGCTGTATAAAAACAATATCTCATTAATACAATTAATAAGACGTAAGAGTTGAACAAACCCTTTACCAAACAAGGTGTTCATGTGTAACAAGCACAGGAAAGAGTGGTTGGCACCATTAATCATTTGGGGAATGGGAACCCACCTTGAAATACTGCAGCATTCCTACTACAGTGATTAAACTCAGTGACAATACTAACTGTTGTGGGGTGGGGTTTGGAGTTCAGAGAAATACAGAATGTTAGTGATAATCAAAATGGAATAGCCACATTAAAAAACAGTTCAACAGTTTCTTGTCAAGCTGTATGTTTATTGCATAGTAACTACAATGCTTAAATATTTACTCAGGAAGAAATGAGAACATATGTCCACATAAAGATTTGTACGCCAAATGCATAGGATAAAATTAACAGTAGAAAAAGATTGGAAGGAGTCCAAATGTCCAGCAGTTAGTGGATGAGTAGGCAGATTGTGGTATACCATAAAATGGAATATGCCTTGGCAATAAAAAGGAATAAATACTGGCACACACAGCAGCAAATGAAGCCAAGAGCATTATACCAAGTAAAATAAGCCAGTATCCCTTAGAAGAAGTGGTGTGCCTCATAGTTCTATTAATATGAAATGCAGGAAAAGAAAATCATGGTGACAGAAAAGAAATTTTGGCTTGCTTAATGCAGGAGGAGGAGTATTCTCTCTACAGAAGAACTACTTGGAAATGTTCTGGGTGGTGGAGTCAGGCTGTTGCAGCTATAATTTTCAAACAGATAAAATTATAACTTATTTTAAGATTTCCTTGTAAATATTAATTTCTGTTATTTGTTAATTTCAGTAATGCTGATGAAGAAAATATCGCAGTAAGTTAGGAGACCTGATGTATGCCTACAACCGAGCACTTGAGAGGTGGAGGCAGGCTACAAAATGAAGCCTTGTCTCAAAGAAGAAAGTGAAAATCTAGACTATTCACTCCTAAACAAAACAAAGAAGTTTCTGCTAAAGAGAACAAACTGTCCTTTATAGCTTCCTGGTGAATCAGGGAAAGGGAACTCATCCTTCTTGGGAGGACTCAGGGCAATTACTTAGGTCATATATGATTTGATACTACAATTTTCTGAAAAAAAATGGCACACAAATGTGTTATCTTTGTGTTGCTATATTAATAATGAGGCAGCTAGCTTAAATATAAAAGATTTAGTTCAAAATTTTAGTTGTTTAAGCTACAACCATGATGCCTCCACAATACAGCTGCTGAAACAAGCCCTGAAAATTGTCAATACCAATAAATATGCTAACTTGTAAGGAAGAACTGTCATAGAGTACCTCCCCTAGACAAAAAGCCATACCTAACGGCTGACGATGAGAAAGGAGGGATTCGTCTCTACCTGGAATGAGTTCCCCAATTGGTTATCCAACACCATTGCTCAGCCCTGAAATCAAATACAAACAAGCAAAACTAAACAGATTCAGTAGGATGTATTGATATATTTATGCATATGTAACCATAGTAATCAAAGAAAAAGAAGCCATTCATTTGAGAGACATAGGAGATGTTGAAGGGATAAAAAAGAAAGAATAAAGTGATGGAATTGGGTTTTAATTTTTGTATTCAATTTTACAAAAAAAGTAGAAGTTTAAAGTCCATCACTGAGTAGCCCCAATGGTTTGAACTCTGAACAGAAGTAGAGGGGACTAGTAATGACAATGCCAGATTGCTCAGTTTATAAACTTTCCTCTTCTACACGCTGCACACAAACTACCTCAGACCCTCAGTGACACAAGGATCTTCTAGGTAGTCCCACCTCCCAAAGGTTCCACAGCCAGGCAGGGGTCCAGATTGTGGTCCAAGCATTCAGTCACAGAGATGATGGCAGGACACCAGCTACCGCAATCATTACAGCTAAGAGGAAAGTTGCAGTCTGGAAAGCAAGGACATGGTGGTGCGGACTATGACTGTAGCTCACTGGTGGAGTACTTGAATGGAAAGCAATGATTAGAGGCTACAACTGAAGAAACACACTGCACAAATTTAGATTTAGCACAAATCTAAATCAGGAAGCAGAAGTTTAGAGTTGATGTAAAAAGAACGAGAAGTTTTAATGTATAGTGAATAGTGTATATGGGACTATAAACAGTAAGAAGCAATTTTTCAGAGATAGTCTGAGGACCATGTTAGGCTCTCTTGAGTATATTTAAAGCTGTTTAAACTTTAAAAAGAGATTAGATATTTGGGGGAAAGAGTAAAACATTTAGGAGAAACCTCAGGCTGTGTGTCAATGAGCCATGAAAGAACCAACAGTATAGCTTTGAATTTTAAATTATAAAGGTACTTCAATGTCTATTACTCATCAATGCTCCATTTATAGGGGACGTGAGGGAGGTAGGATGAGGCAAACTACTGAGTTGGAAATATTGGCATCTTTGGTGCGAGCCTTCCAGCTGCCAGGAGGTCGTGCCCTGTGGCTTGTTAAGATCTACATCGTGACCAAGGCTTCTGCATCACTAATAAGAGGACTCAAAGATCAACATAATTGTCTTCAGAGACATTAATGGGTTTTCAGTATCAGTACAACAAACAAATGTAAGAGTTTGGACCATTGCAAAATTTGACACCTTTTTTTGTTAAGGTTTACTTTAGCAGCT
Organism: Psammomys obesus; assembly: GCF_907164565.1. Classification (NCBI taxonomy): domain Eukaryota; kingdom Metazoa; phylum Chordata; class Mammalia; order Rodentia; family Muridae; genus Psammomys; species Psammomys obesus. The sequence continues at coordinate 19,900,281 of NW_026594428.1, forward strand.
ATAAAATGTTATATGTTACAATGTTTCTCCAAGTCTGTAGACTTTAAACCCTTCGGTGCTTCTAAAAGGTAACTAGAGCATTTTTCAATACTGCTGTGTATCCAGTAAGTTGATCCCACTTTATCTTCACAGATAAGGGGCTCCAACAGCACATAAGAAGATGTTGAACTTGCACTGGGCTTGATTTTGAAATAATCAAAAACTTTACTAGAAAATACATTATTTCTTGAAGACAAGTTTTCACATTGTCTTTTGAACATCTCAACTGCTAAAAACCCCTGGAAATTTATTGGGCTTGTAGTGTGAAGCAGCTGTGAATGCTGCTATTTGGATTCTTAGAGTTCATGCATAGAAGAGAAATCAACAAAAAGTCTCAACGTTTTCTAAGGTTGAAAATCAAGTCTCTCCTCAGAGAAAAACCTTGAAATACTAAAGATTCTAAAAACATTGCCAACACTTGGTGAGCTGTTCAGTCCACTCCATCCTCCACTCAAGGACAGCTGCGTAGTCTCTTCTCCTTTCTCCTAACTGTGACAAGATAAAATGATGTGTGATAGATTTTCAGTAGGTCCCATAAATGTTAAGAAAGTCAACTCATGACAGGCCCTCCAGTCTCATTGAAATAAAAATAAATAAATAAATCAATAAAGTCATTGTGGCCAGGGATACATTTCTGCCTTTGGAAGGTGGCTAGTCAAGGCAATTCTAGGCACATAGAAGGTGTCCTAAACATCTGATACTATGGTGCTTGGATGTATGTGTCAACTGACAGGACAGCCAGCCAATGAAATTTCTCCTTTTCTCTTTGTATTATTCTCTCTTCCTTTTTTTTAATCTAAGGGAAAAATGTTTTCCAATTTTTCAGCACAACTGTACAATACTTCCTGAAATAGCTCTATATTTCCAAAAAAAGCATACAAATTATTCAGCTTACATTGATGTCTCCCAAACATTACACCTAGACATAGTCAGGATGATTAATAAGCTCACAAAATGCTGCTTTTTATTTCCATCCCACTAGGCTGACAAGGAAAAATGATACGCTTAAAAGTACATCTAAAGAAACTAATCAAGAGAGAGGACCCTGACTAAAACGTTCAATTCCCATCCCGAAAGGCAAAGAGGATGGACATCAAAAGAAGAAGAAAACAGGAAACAACCTAGGAACCTCCCACAGAGGACCTCTGAAAGGCTCTGCCCTGCAGACTATCATAGCAGACACTGAGACTTATGGCCAACTGTTGGGCAGAGTGCATGGAATCTTATGTAAGAAGTGGGAAATAGTAAGATCTGGAGAGGACAGTAACCCCACAAGGAGAGCAACAGAACCAGAAAATTTGAACACAGGGGTCTTCCCAGAGACTCATACTCCAACCAAGTACCAGGCATGGAGATAACCTAGAACCCCTGCACAGATGTAATCCATGGCAGTTTAGTGTCCAAGGGGGTTACATAGTAATGGGAAGAGGGACTGTCTCTGACATATACTGATTGACCTGTTCTTTGATCACCTCCCCCTGAGGGGGGAACAGCCTTACCAGGCCACAGAAGATGACAATGCAGCCACTCCTGATGAGATCTGATAGATTAAGATCAGAAGGAAGAAGAGGAGGATCTCGCCTATCAGTGGGCATGGGGAGGGGCATGAGTGAAGAAGGAGGAGGGAGGGTGGGGTTGGGAGGGGAGGAGGGAGGGGCTTATGGGGGATACAAAGTGAATAAAATGTAATTAATAAAATGAAATAAAAATTTAAAAAAGTTAAACTTAGTAAAGGGATTTAGGTAATGTATAAATCCCTTTCAAAATTTGTTTTTTATTAAAGATATTTAAAAACTTTTGATGTCTGTATTTTGGGCACCGCTTGTAACAAATCCTTTGAAAATAAGGGCATGAACAGAGAGCATGAGAATGGTGAGGGAAGGGAATACTGTGATCAAACAGAGGGAGAGAAAAGAGATCAGTTGCACAGTGTACCAGCAACTTCGAGAACACTGATACAAGACTCTGGTGGAGATTGGAAAGGACCAGAGTAGGAGGAGTACTCCACAGGTTGATGTACGTAAGTTCACATCCAGAGATGGGCTATAAGAGGAAAGAAGGAGGTGCATTCCTGTGGCCCAGTGTGAGAAGTGCAGGTTGTGTTTTCACCAAGAAATTGGGTGTATGGGGAAACACAAATCGAAGAAGTTAAGAAGTCAAACCAAAGTGAGGGCTAATGGGAAAGGGATGTTTGGCTTACTTGTTTGCCTGGAAAGGGGAATGATGTGATTCAGAGGTTGGCATCCGAGAGGCCAGAGGCAGCCAACCAGCACTCATTAATCCCTTGGGGATTGTCTAGACACATCAGCCTGCTGCTTATGTGTTTTAAACAATTTTATTACTGGCATATGTCTTGGATGTATTTCTCAAGTGGATTTAATTTTGTTCCTCAGCATTTTGATATTAGCAAAAAATGTACCAGTTAGGAACGGCAAATAATCCCAGATTCCTGAAGAGAGGTTGCTTAAAGTCAAAAGATACTGCGTTTCTCCCAAAGGAAAATTGAAAACTGTCATTCCAGCACCAGTAGGAGGAGCACTAAGCTGCTCAGGGTAGACGCCTTCAATCCTTCTGCCCTGACTAGGAAGAGAGCTCTCTGCCCTACTTTCCAGACAATGGGGCCAGGGTGGTCATGCAACAGACAGGGTATTATTTTTTTCTGAACCCATGGTTGGAATTGCTCCAGAAATAGAGGCAGTGAGTTTTCAACAAAGAACGCCCCTGCATTGCCTGCCAAATTATGCATGAATGAAGATGTACAGTCAGTTTGAATGTCTGTGAGCTCAGTACCTGGAACTTGAACCACCCGTGGATATAATTACTGTAAGCAAGCCTGTACAGTATTTTCTTAATAAATGATTGATGTTAGGGGGGTGGGGCATCCCAGTGTGGTTGGACCCACCCTAGCCTGGGGGTTCTGGGTTCTATAAGAAAGCAGGCTGAGGAAGCCACAAAGAGTGAGCTGGTAAGCGGATATCCTCCACGAACCATGCATTGGCTGCTGCCTCCAGCTTGCTACACTGTTTGAGTTCCTGCCCTGACTGCCTTTAATAATAAAATTCAATATGAAAGTGAAACCAAACAAACCCTTTCCTTCACAAGATGCTTTGGTCATGCTCTTCCATCAGAGAAATGGAAACCCTAAGACATAAATTGCTATTAGGATTTGGTTGTAAAGATATTCCTTCAAAAGTGATGTTAGTACATCCGGCCCCTCCCTCCATCAAGGAAGAATTACAACAACTTAGTGGGCCCATCTGAATTCTAGAGACACGCATTCCTCATTTAGGTGTGTTACTCTGGCCCATACATCAAGAGACTCCAAAAGCTGCAAGCTTTTGTGGGGCCTGGAACAGGAGAAGGATTTCAACAGATCTAGGCTGCTGTGCAGACTGCTGGACCACTAGATTCAGCAGACCTGATGGCACTTGAGGTGTCACTGGCCGATAGGACTGCTGTTTGGAGTCTTTGGAAGGCTCCTATAAGTGAATCACATTAAAATGGCTTCTGTTCCTAAGAATGAGCCTGTTACTTCAGAGGGTGTACTCTATGGCTAACTAAATGAGGAAGAGACCACTAGGGCCTGGCTTACTGACAGTACTGCATGCTATTCAGGCACCCTATAGAAGTGGACAGCTGGAGCATTACATCCCCTTCTGGAACAACCCAGAAATCGTCACAGTAGGCCAAACTTCAGGCAGTACATACTGTCATACATCTTGGTGGAAACGAGAAATGGCATATGTTTGTTTGTTGATTCATAGGCTGTATACAATCTATTGGCTGGATTATTGAGGTCTTAGAAAGAGCATGTTTGGGAAATTGTTGAGAAAAACACTTGGAGAAGAAAGTATGTAAACAGATCTCTTCAAATATGTAAAGAACATGGGATATTGTGTGCCATGTAAATGTTCATTAAAAGATAATTTCAGCACAGAGGGAGTTCAATAATCAAGTAGAGAGGACGATTCATTCTTTGGACAATCAGCTTTCCCTCATCATTCCCTGTCACTGTCCAGAGGGTCCATGGACAAAGGAATCATGGTGGCAGAAATGATAGTTATTCATGGGGTCTACAACATGAACTTCTCCTCACCTGGCTATAGCTGCTGCTGTGTGATAGATCTGCCAGTGGCAGAGACCAACACTGAGACCCTTATGTGGCACCAATCTCCGTGATAACCAGCCAGTGATCTGGTGGCAGGCTGACTACATTGGACCACTTCCCCTGTAGAAATGGCAATATATTGTCTTCACTGATACTCCAAACAAGGACCATTCATGGATATAACCTAGAACCCCTGCTCAGTTGTAGCCCATGGCAGCTCAGTATCCAAGTATCCAGTTTCCCTAGTAAGGGGAACAGGGACTGTCTCTGTCCTGAACTCAGTGACTAGCCCTTTGACCACCTCCCCTAGATGGGGGAACAGCCTTGCCAAGCCACAAAAGAGGAAAATGCAGCCACTTCGGATGAGACCGGATAAGCTTGGGTCAGATGGAAGGGGAGGAGGACCTCCCCTATCAGTGGACTGGGAGAGAGGCATAGGAGGAGATGAGGGAGGGTGAGATTGGGAGGGGTGGAGGGAATGGGGCTACAGCTGGGATACAAAGTGAATAAACTGTAATTAATATAAAAAATAAAAAATTTAATTAAAAAATGACCCTATTCATTATATGCATGTAATCTAGGCATATACTCCCGTGTTTTAAATTATCTCTGAATGACTTTAATACCCAATGAAGTGTAAATGTTATTTCAATAGTACAATGGATTATTAAAAAAAAAATCCATGCACACTCAACATATGTATTTGCCAAGTTTTGCTTGGGGAATATAACTGATTGAATGAACCTGTATATTTTAAGTGGGAGTGGAGCTTATTAGAGTAGCTAACTGGCTACTTTTGGTCATGGTGTTTACCACAGCAATGGAAAGAAAACTGGGACATTGACAGGCAGTGTCATTTCTGAGTGTCCAGTCACTGGGATCCCCTCACAGGAAACTTGTGATATCCTGTGGTTAGCCACCTTCCATGACAGCTCTGATTAGATTAAAATTATGTTCAGTTGGACTAGTCACATGAGACACAAGAAGCAGCTCAACAGAACACATGACCTTACTTACAGGCCTTGGGCAGAGGAGGGCCTCTCAGGACTGCTGGGAAATGGGAAGCTATCCACAGAAATGCTTAGGCTACCAGAAAGGAACAAATGAGGAAGTGATAGATATGTTGGGTTACCAAGGCAGACCTCTGCAGGCAGTGTTAGCTGCTGGATTTAGAGCAGGCAGCCACATGCTCTTTGGGGACACATCGTGATCAAGGTATTGCCAGTATGGTGTGCGTGTGGAGAAAAAGGATGAGTCATGTCATTATCTTTAGCTGTTCTGTAGGCATGTGGTGACCAAGATGTGACTCTATGAAGCATAACTCTATTTCAACCTGCTGGATAGACTGCAAGGACAGAAAAATGGGAAACAAAGTCCACTTTGACTAATTCCGATTTCTGCTAACTGAAGTTCAACTCATGTTCAAGACATGTTGCCTATGTTCCTATAAGCAACAGGAGCCTATAGGAATCCACTGTGCTTCTCATTAAAACAGGAATAATTCCTGCTTCCTAGTTTGTAAGAAAACATAACAAGACCCTGGGTGCAAACAGAATCAACCACACAGCTCTAAGCTTGTGCTCAGCACTCGGTCTTGGTCTCTTTGTTGATAAATAGCCAGCTACCATCATTTTAAAGTTTGGGTCATTGGTAAACAAAATATGATTTGGCAAGTACTGTGTTCCAGGAGGTAAGCTGGTTATAAATATTAACTCCACTGAGCTATTTCAATCTTCACACCACAGCAACTGAAGCAGATTCCATTCTTATTATCCCTTTCTGCAAGATGCTAAAGTTCTATAGCTGTACACAACGGTATCGGGGCTCTGCATCCTGGTCGGCTTTTTCTACACAGTCACTGTTCACTGGCTGTGATACCCACAAGCACACACATCTGTCTTTACAATGCTCCCGCAGTATGTAGTCCATGACAGATTCCCATGATCATACAACAGCAACGGGCTTGTCTCACTGAGAGTTCATCATCGCCACCTTCTCAGCTGACTCAAGGCATGGGCACATGTGAGGTGAGAAAGCAAGAAGCTAAACACTGTTTCACTTCTCCCAGTGTCATGTCTATCTAGCCTGCAGAATGGGAACTGTGGACATTACAGTGTGCTTGTCTCTTTACCAAAATGATTTTGTTTGAAGGAGATACAGAAGCTATTCCAATTAGTGACGTTATGAAGAGGAGTGTGTAGACACAGCCAGGTGAGAGGTGCAGAGGGAGCAAGGAATGTGCCGTGCTCTGGAACAAGCATAGATGAGGATCTCCATGCAGCCAGGAAAACTGCTAGCACTGCAAATGAGGAAAATTGACTTTGCTTTACATCTTGCTTAATGAATGTAGTTTTAGTCTTCACAAATAATGAATCTTATTTTCATTTAGAGAGACTTTTTAAAAGTAGATTTCATGGCCAAGTAGACATCTCCATGTTTGAAAATGAGTCAGTGCTCTACAGCCAGTTCATAAGAGAAATCAGGATATGAATAGCTCTTTTATCACCAACCAATTTCTTTATAAGATGTCATTTTTTTATGGAGAACAAATCATATTTGCAAACAACAGGTAGATATTGTACTAAAAAACACAGCAAGGGTCTGTACTCTGAAAACTCTGTAGATGCTGTTTTACAGGTACAAAACGAGAATGAGATTGTCCCCGAAATAAGCCTGCAAGAACGCATTTATTCTTCACTTGATCGGAAAGCCTTTTATAACATGAACTCTTAACATTTTGGTTGAACATTAGATATGTATTCAGTTAACATGTGTGCACATACTGTGGATGCTCAGTATCTATTGGGTGATGGAGACACCAAGTAGTGAGACAGTGCCTCTGTTCCTGATGTGGTCATTCCAGGCAGATAAGGGACATAGCACACAAGGCAAGGAAGTGCTGAGGAGGCAGCTAATCCCTGGAAGCTGAAGCCTCAGTGGAAAGATCATGTCCTGGCTGTTTTGTGTAGATTCCTTCTGAGAAGAGTCCTGAAACCAGTGGGCTGGGAATCTGCTCCTTGGGCTTAGTGCTCCCACCCACATCACTGTGCCATTTTTTCCCAGTCAAGCTTTGCAGGAGGCTTCCCTCGCCTCTGTTGAGTGAAAGCTTGGCTAGTAAGAGGAAAATGGCACTTCACTATTCATTTCCAGGCTCCCTTGCCTTGTGGACATGGGTTGGTCATCGCTGTGCTCTCCTACTGAGGGTTACTTCTTGGTTAGAATGTGCCTTGTACTTGTCTGTTTGGAGTACAGAGGCAGCTCCCACCACTTGGTATGTATCTATGGTTGGAAACACACACTGTGCATATACCACACACACACACACACACACACACACACACACGGAATGGGCCAGGGAAGGTAGATAGAGAGAGAGAGACATTCCAAACTGAAAAACAAATAAGATGTAGGAAGGTATTGTGAAGGTGTGTGAAGGTATGTGAAGGCGTGTGAAGGCATGTGAAGGTGTGTGAAGGTGTGTGAAAGTGAGGTGTATGGGCACGTGGTATGTAAAACCATGCCACGTGGAAGCCAGAGAAGAACACCAGGCATCTTGCTCTGTCTCTCTCCACATTATTTTTTTAATTTTTATTAATTACACTTTATTCACTTTGTATCCCCCCATAAGCCCCTCCTTCCTTCCCTCCCAACCCCACCCTTCCATCCCCTTCTTCACGAATACCCCTCCCCAAGTCCACTGATAGGGGAGGTCCTCCTCTCCTTCCTTCTGATCTTAGTTTATCAGATCTCATCAAGAGTGGCTGCATTGTCATCTTCTGTAAGTGGGAAATAGTAAGGCCTGGAGTGGACAGGAACTCCACAAGGAGAGCAACAGAACCAGAAATTTGAACACAGGGGTCTTCCTAGAGATTCATGCTCCAACCAAGTACCATGCATGGAGATAACCTAGAACCCCTGCACAGATGTAGCCCATGGCAGTTCAGTGTCCAAGTGGGTTACATAGTAATGGGAAGAGGGACTGCCTCTGACATAATCTGATTGGCCTGCTCTTTGATCACCTCCACATTAGATTTTAAGAAAATGTCTCTCCCTGAACCTTGAGCTTGGCTAGGCTGGCTGGACAACAATTCTAAGGATCTGCCTTTCTCTGCTCCCAGATCTGGGGTTAGAGGCTCTGGCTAGCTCCTTTGTGCGTGCTAGGAATTTAACATGGGTATTTTTGATTGCAAACCAAGCACTTCAAGCCTCACTGAAACATTTTTCAGCATGCTTGACTCTAGCTCCTAAAGAAGACTTGTTGTGTAACCCAAGTATATGAAATATGACAGACATGAAAATAAGGTAAAGAGTTTTTATCCATAAAGAACACAATCTAAAAGAGAAAAATACACCCTAACTAGAGAGAAAATAATCTATTTGCTAAAACTTCTTGTGCCATCTCCTTTCTTCAGCACCTTCATTTTTCTGCATTCCATAATAACACTGGCTCTCAGATTTAGCATGGTAAGGATCCATAATGAAGAAAGAATAAAAGTTCTTACAGCATCATGGGGAAAAAAATTGCATGTTTGAAAATTCACTGAGCCAAATCAAGGCTATTGTTTCAAACTCAGCTTAAAATTTAAAAGCTTAAAAGCAAAGGCCTCTTTAAATCTGTTAAAACATTTTAAGAAATAAATTTTACTCATAATTCACTGAAATAATTTTCAGATAAGAGGGAGCAACCATACTGAAGTGAAATAATGACTTTTAGGGAACAGGATGGTTTCATGTTTGTGATGCAGTGTGAATGGGAAGGTCTCTTCCCTTTCATGTGTTTTTGAGCTTCAGGGAAGCAGAGCACAAGTGTGGAGCTGGCCCTCACTGGTAAGACACCAACATCACCGTGGAATTCAGAAGGTATGAATATGTCTCTCTCCTCCTGGCACTCCGACGATATCACATCAGCCACTCTTTGGAATTTATCATGTCTCCTCTTGCGTGTTAACTAACATGCAAACAAGTGGTGAAATCCTGGAGGACATAATTCCTAGCTGAGGTGATGGATTTTGCCCATGGGAAATCGTGGTAGCAGCTGCTGGATAGAAAAAGAAAAATAACTGCAGAAGCCTCAGAGACATATAATTGTTAACTCCATCCGAGGCATGATAATAGCAGCCCATGCCTGTTTCTGCTGTATTAATGAGACAGGATTTCCCAGGGTATGAAAAGGTGTTCTTATTTTATTTATCAAAATTCACAGTTGAGCCCTGGAGACCTACTTAGTCAGAATATCAGCTTCTGTTGAAGAATTCTCCTTTCTTTCTCTTAGCTCTCTTTTTTTCTTCTCCTCCATCCCTCTCTCCTTCTATTTTTCTCCACACATACATAAGTATCACATAAATTGCATACTATATATGACTAGATAAACAAACACATAGTGGATATTCACCTCAAACCAACATCACTTAATTGTTCAGCATGAGCTTGGGTGAGACATCAGGACACGGGAATGTTGACACTGCACCTTAGTCTTGGAAAAGGTAGGTTCTGTATGTTTGTAACAGATGTGCAGAGGAGGAGAGTATTGGTATTTGCAACTTTCCAAGACACAGTACTCTTCGTCCCCACTGCCAGGACAAACTGAGATGGGGAAGTGAGTGACCTAAGAAACACTCTTGGAAGGAGTCAGTCCTGGAAGGTCTCTGCACAGAGGAAAGATGTCTTTGTACATTTTAAGAATTTGAAGAGTCTGAATTCAAGAAGGGAATTTGTCTGAACACAGAGGAGGCACTTCACCCCTCTTGCTTCAGGAGGAGAGAAAGGCAGTACCAGCACCGAGTGTACTTCAGATTTGATTCTTTCTTCATTCCACATGTCAGAAACAGTCTGGGAAGATCGCTCTACTGGTAAACTGCTGTCTGTGGGCCCAAGTTTGGATTCCTGTATAACACATAAAAATCCAAGTGAGGCAGTGTGCATCTGTACCCAGCGATCATGGTGGGGACTGGAAGAGGTGCTTACTGGGAAGCCAGACTAGCAAAATTAGTGAGTACCAGGATCAGTAAGTCTGTCCTTAAAAACAATCAAGGTAGAAAAAAACTGAGGAAAATATCAGATGTCATCTTCTGGCACCTCCCCCCCCACACACACATATCCAGTTAGAAACAAACACCAGTTGTTTTGATATCTACCAGTTATTTGATATTTTATAGTTTTTAAGCAACCAGAGGATATTCCTGTGTCTAGTGAAAGGGTTAAAACACAGTGTTTCACAGTTGCCTTCAGTTTCTCATAATGGATGATAATAGTTCCTTACACAAATGTGGGCACATGGCACAGAATGTCCCCAAACTCCTAATTTTTGTAAAAAGGTTCACAAAATCTAGAGACCACAATTTTTTATTGTGGAAGTCATGGCAGGGAAGGTGTTCTCACACAAAGCACAAACTGGAGTCCCAAGTAGTTTATTGGCAAGGAGATGAGAGTAGAATTCTGTGGCTGTTTTAGTTGTTTCTGTGGGACAGGATTTTTTTCTTTCATCCATTTAAATTGTATTAGTCTATACTGAAACCCAGGAGAAAAAAACCATAAGGTCACAGAATTTAAAACATGTTATCCACATGTGCTTGCCACACATTTGTCCTTTGAACCATAGAAATGTCTTTCGTTGACTTTTTTTCCTTCCTAATGTTGTAAACACTGGTTTGGAATTAAGCTTTCTTAAAAGATACAAATGCCTGGCATGTAAATTAGTTATTATTACTCATCAAATATAGCAGGGTTTTATTTCTTTCAATATTCTTTTATAATTCCATCATGGCTATGGAAGATTGCAGTGAGGCACTTTTCTTTCTGTATCCTGCTCTGTGGGGTGCATGGCGTCTCTTTCTTTCCTTTGAGGAGCAGTAATCTGCCAGAGATGATGCACAGAGCAATATCCACAAAGCAGCGAGAGGTGGGTCTATTGAAGACGCGTCCCTGCCTCTGTGGTTCATTCTTTGATGTTTCCGTTGTAGAGCCTCTCCACAAATCTGTGCGGGGGAAATAGGTGGGTGATATTATACTGAATTTTCTAGCAAAGACATAAAATAAAATCACCCAAGGGCACAGTCAGGAAGTAAGAAATCTAAGTTTTCATTTTCTTTAAAGTAAACCACGTACGCTCATAATCCAGAAGTTTGAGTGGTGATCAGACACATCACAAGATCAATAATTAGAAAGCTGTATTTGAGTCAGAAACACAGGTAAGTCATCTTCACAGAGTTGAGGATGGCAGAAAAGTCTGAGAAATGGAGGGATAAGAAGAAGTGTAAGGGATACTCAGTTGCTTATGACACAGAACGCCATGAATGATACGGGGAGTTCCCAAAGAGAATCAGGGCAGGAACAGGTGAAAAGAAGAGAGTGAGCTATGGTTCCTCCTCACCTCAGCAGTTCCTTGGACCAAATTTGGGAACTACTGGCAACATTTAAGCCTAACAATGATAGCTGAACATGTAATCAGGGAAGAGCAACAGGAAAGAGTCTAGTAGAATTTTCTTGAAACAGTCAAGGTGAAGGTGGTAAAAAAGTGGTGAAGGTGGTAAAGGAGATAGCAGCGAGCGGATTGCTACAGAGAGATTATGGCCGGGGGTGTTCTACTGCTTGTGCAGTATGCACCGAGTCCTGGGATGCAACCTCAGGCCAGTTACATCAGGCATGGTGGCAGAAACCTGAACACCCAAACTGTGATAACCCAGTTCTGGGGATGCAGAGGCAGGGGGGTCAGAAGTGTACGGTCATTGTAACACAGTGAGTTCAAGGTAAGTAGTACTACTACAGGAAACCCTGTCCATAAATAAATAACTGCTTTTAAAGCAGAGGTTTAAATCTCACAAAACTTAAAAACTGAGCACACTGACTTCTAGTTTTGACACTTCCACTCGACCATTTCAAATGTAACCACTAGCTTAACCTCCTGGCTCCACTTTCCTCTCTGCAGACTTCTATCTTACACAGAATGTTTTTATCTTATACACAGTAAAGGCTATAAAGCTCAGAATACTGTGCATAGCTGAGCATCTCAAAAGGGAAAAGATAGTCTCTAGAATCAGTTCCTCTCTGGGAAGAAGCCTTTTCTGCTACCAGATCACCAAGTCCAGAGGGAGGAAATAACCTTGGTCTGAGTGGGACTTATATTTACTGCTTTAACTAGGGTATGTAAAAGCAGTAAACTAATCCTCCAAATTCTCAGTGAGAATATCAACATAACTTCCTTATTGCTCTCTCTGCATCTATGAAGATCAGCTTAGGCTGTTTTATCTTCACCATGAGACCCACTAGTTCTAGGAAAAACAAGCAACTGGCAGAGCTGATGTGAAAACCATCTAGGGCAGCACCTCTCAACCTGTGGGTCACGACTCCTTAAGGTTCTCATATCAGATACCCTGCATATCAGATATTTACACTATAACTCACAACAGGAGCAAAATTACAGTTATGAAGTAGCAGTGAAATGATTTCATGGTTGGGGGTTGCTACAACATGAGGAACTGTAGTAAAGGGCCACAGCATTAGGAAGGTTGAGAACCTCTGATGTAGTAGTATATTCCGTATTAACTCAATAGTGCTCAATTTTCACAGCTAGATACAAACCAATCCCCAATGGTGCTGCAACATTGGTAGGAAGAACATGGCAACATTGGTAGGAAGGAGTCCGTTAACATACTTGGCTTTCTTGCTTAAGTATGCAAACTAAGCATCTCATGACAGGTTCTTCCTCTAAAAAGGAGATCTACCATGGGAAGTAGCCCAGTCAATGTAGTGGATGTCACATTGGTGTGTGTCAGTCATCTGGAAGATATTGATGGGTGCTATGGTCTTGTGTGTGAAATCACTGCAAAGCCTTTGTAGGAGTTAGCTACTAGCAAGAAGTAAATATTTCTTCCCAACATAGGAGAAGCTCAAAGTCATCATAACATTATGAACATAAAGATGTTTAAAGTAAGGAGGGTATGGTTGCTTCACAACTTTGATCTCAACTCTGGGGAGACAAACACAGGTAGTACTACTATAGGAGACTCTGTCCATAAATAAATAACTGTTTTTAAAGCAGAGGTCAACATTGCACAAAACTTAAAAATTGAGCACACTGACTTCTTTGATTTTGAGGCTACCCTAGTCTACATAGCAAGTTGTAAGCACCCAGCGCTACATAACACAGTGAGACTGTTATGCCCAGTTCATGATACCCCAGAGACTCTCAGGAATCGACTCTGCTGTTAATACATAAGGGTTTATTGTATACATGTTTGAACACGGGACCCGAGTCTCCCTGATGCAGCAGTAGAGAAGGGGGACCCCGAGCCTTGGGTGAACAGGGTTTTTAAAGGGAAAAAAACCGCAACCTGGGCGGGTTCCATGCCTTGGCATTACATGATTCGGTAAAAGTCATAGGGGCAAGGTGACCTTTTAGCTGAAGCTTGACTTACAATGGCTATTTTTCTAAACTACAACTGGAACATTAGAAAAAAATTTTCCCGCCCAATTTTGATTGGTTGTTTCCAGGGGAATTATCTCTATTTTCTACCAAGCATTTATTCTATGATATTTCCTGGAAGCTGTTGTTAGGAGAGTTAACTTTGTTTTCTGCCAAGTGTACATTCTATTATATTTCCTGGTACTTGAGTTCAGTGCCCCTCCCCCATCACAGGTGTGTACAAGATGGCTTCTCATCTCAAAATGGAGTCACCCAAGCTAACTTAAGCTCTTCAAGACAAGATCTCAAAAAAATCATCACCAACAAAGAGAAATTTAAAATACAAATGAGATAATCATAACTTTGGAACTCTACAGTCACTCTGGTAGTAGATAATCCCGACAAACCAAAAACATTCTTTGTGACACAAATCAGAATGCTGTTTTGAGACCTTTGGAAATACAGGGATTTCTGAGGTTTTCAGCTTCCATGAAGTTGGCTGAGTAGAGGTCTCTCTGTCCAAGGGAGAGAGAGCAAGATGCACACTGGATCAAATCAGGGGAGATGTAGATGTTAGTGACAGCACGTGTAATTCAGACTAGAGCAGATATAGACATTAGTCATGGCTTGTGTGATTCACAATAAAAGTGAATATGTTTTGTTCTAAGAAATTCTGTCTTCAACAAGTCATTTCTCACAGGTGCAGGACTGTAGGAAGATTTGTTAAAACAGTCTGGTGTCCCAAGTCCATACCTATGCTCCCATAAGCAACATGGAATGTGGCTTTGCAGTGCATGAGACATAGCAGCGGAGCAGTGAGGGGAGGTGGTGATTCTGGTCACAGTTTGATATGTGAGATGTGTTTACTGTCATATTGATGTGTTACATATTTTCACACAAAAGAATAACCAAGTTATTTATGAATTTTATATTTAAAAAACACTAAAAAAAAAAGACGAATATCACGTTCATTTTATAACAACACACCAGGATCTTTTATAGAATCAATCCCTTACCAGATGAAAAAAAATCATTTCAAATAGCTGCATTTACAGACTTGGGGGACGTACAATTGTCATAAATGAAATGGCTTCAGAAAATGGTGGAAATGAATGGTGCTCTTGCTTAGGCAACCCTTTGCAAATAAAAACTATTCCATGAAAATAAAAACTATTAAGTGTTGTAAAAAAAAATTGTTATTACAAATTACTCTAAGGAAACAGGGCTGCGATTGGAAATATGAGGGAATCAATATGGCTGGCTTCCCTGCTAAGCACTTAGCTGTGAGGGGGTTTCTATGGACTACCAAGGAAAAGCCATGAAAAATATAAAGACGGGGTTGACCAGAACCAGAGCTTAGGCTATCGGTTTGTAAAAAAACCTCCCAAAGAATTTTAATATGATTACCTCCTTTTACAGATTAAAATAAAGAAGTCAAAAACATCCGTGCTTTTAAAACAATTACTGTTTTTCTATTTTTACTTTATAATACAATATCATTTCCCTATTTCCTATCTTCCCTCTAAACACTCCACCTTTTTTTGTTGCCCTCACTCACACTCATGGACTCCTTTTCTCTAATTGTTCATCCCACATAATAATACCTATATGTGGATGACCTGACAACTTTCAATTGAACAACCATTGGAGGGCTCCTCCCTGGGGAAGGGCATTTCTCCTCTCTCAGCGCTCCTTAGTGTCCTATATGTTTGCCCATGTTTGAAGCTCCACGGTCTCAGTCCTTAAATAAAAACATGTCTATTGGTGTCATCTTTGGTCAAGTCTTCTTTAAGCAGCCATGTTGATGAGAGTTCACGAGCGTAGCTCTCTGACATTTGTAGGAGATACCAACATACAGAGAATGAAAGGTAGACAAGGCTGTGTCCAGTCCTTCACAATTCCTACACCTAAGGCTCATGTATCTTTGTAGAAGAGCAGCAGAAAGACTGTTAGGGCCTGAAGAAAAGGAGATCATATCTCCTAGAATTAAATACTTAGAATACAGAGAACTTTTTAAATATTTACTATTTTTGAATTACTAGTTAGAAATTTTAAATTTGTCCCAGAGTAATAGATAAAATTGTATTACTGGGTAATGTATTCACAATTTACTCAAATCTTTCTCTCTTAATTAGAAAAATCCCTGAGAGCAAATAGAGAGGAGACAGAAGGGGAGAGGTAAAATATGGATGCTATATACAGAAATAAGAAAATATAAAAACATTACATACAGGTATTCAGACTTTGTAGCTTTTACATATTTCTGCAGAGTTTCAGAAAGAGAGAGGGAGAGAGATGCCTTAGTCTCTGTATGTACCCCCTGTACAGTTACTACCCTAGCGAAATATTATAAAATAACTCAGTAATCTCAGACTTACACGAATATGTGTGGGGTGTTTTTTGGCCAGTCCACCTAAGCTGTCTCCTTTGTAGATCCCTGTGTAAAAGGCTCTACAGAGAGATTATCTCTGTTCACTAGTGAAAGCTTGCCCCGTATCCACAGATTCTGTAAGTATTCAAATGTTTTAAATTGACCTTTATGTGTTTTTCATTTAAAATAACATCACAAGTGCCAATGGGACTGTACAGTAAATAAACATTACTATCTTTTAATTAGGAAATAATTATCACATATGGACATAATGAATTTTAGTCATTTTAACCCCCTTCCCATTGCCCTGTGTCATCCTCCCCAACCCTGCTGAAACTTTTTTCTTCCCAGCAAGCCCCCTCTTCCTTCTGAATCTTTTGAATATGTCTATGTGACCCACCAAGTTTGTTCAGGGTTCTTGCATAACATGGTGGGAGGCATGTAGGAGACTATGGGCAATCTGCAAGTGGTTACACCACGTAAGAGCATCTCTCCCTTCCTCTAGCAATCATTAACTGTCAATAGCATCTCAGGGAGGGACAGGGCATCATGAGCTCCTCCACCATCCCTGATGAATTATTCAAGGGCCTGATCTTGTGTGAATCGTGTGCAGGTAGCTACCACTGCTGAGAGGCCAGGAGGACAAAAGCCAGTTGTATGGAAAAGACAATGTGTTGCAGCATTCTTCCCATCTCCCAGCTTCCATTTAGAGGCAAACGCTTCACTGATGTCACCCTTTACTTGGTCCTTTAATAGCTATGCATCTCTGTATTAGACACTGCCCACTACAGAAGGAAGCTGCTCTAACCATCGACGGGTGTCACCAAGTACAGCTTGACCACATGTCCACTAAACTGAGATCTCAACCAAGGTTCTCTGGGAAATCATGGAAGTAAATGGTGGTTGGAAATTGGATAACAGTCATTGAAGACCTGAAAATAACATGTGCCTGAGACTCTCAGAAACAGCTTCTCTTACATGCCTGGAACATGTAAGACTACAGGACTGTTTTGGTACAACTTTTAGCAGTTGGATATTTTATATTTTTCTCCTAATCCCTTCTCTAGGCAATATTAATAATTCACCAAACTCAGTGGTTTTCCTAGAGGTCACAAAAGTTCAACTTTAGACTTTCACAAGTTATGAAGTTTTAAAAACTGTCACTCACATTGCCTCTAGCCAGTTAGAAAATATTAGGTAATGGTTATAAAATCAAGTAATACTATTAAAGTACAGCTTAATCAAGGTAATTCTGAGCACTGCTTGTATTTAACACATGGTGGACAATAGGATTAGGGAAAGAAAGCCTTTGATTTTATTACACAACAAACAAAAGCAGTCAAGGGTTTTGTTTTGTTTTGTTTTTTTTCCAACTATAATAGGAGACCTTGACAAAAGCAACTTAAGGTTTTATTCAAACTTACGGCTCCAGAGGGACAGAGCCCATCATGGTGGGAAAGGAATGACAACAGGTAGGGTGAGCATAATGGATAATCAGTATCTGCAGAGGTAACTTTGGATAGGTAATGATCTGAATACGAATGCCTAACTCTCCAGGAAGTAAAAATGCTCCTGTGATCATAAGAACCGCCATAATTAATTTCAATTATGAATGACAGCTCAGCTCTGTGACATCACTTGTTAAACTGACCATCCTGTGAGAAGCCACCATGGCAAAAGCCCAGGTATTCACAGTATCAGTGCAGGGACATCAGGCTCAGCACACTCAGTGGTGACTGAGATAGTCACTAGTCCTCAGCTCCTCACCTCACAGAGCCTGACTGTGCCTTCAATTCCTAGTCCTGACATTTTTCTGTAAGCCTTGGCTTCACTGGGAGAGCTCATCCCTTCAAGCATGGTTTCCTGAGTTACATAAAGTATGTGCAACACTTTAAAAACTGTGTTCATTTGCCATTTCCTTCCTTTACAATCTGATTAAATTCCTTTGTTGAATATTGCATAGTGATAAAATCCTTTTTTACCTTCAAATACATAGGAAATGATGTAAAATAGTACAGAGAGTGAATTGTCAAGCTAAATGCATAGATAACATTTAGCCAGTCTTATAAATTTTACCAATGGGAAAACAATAGAAAAAACATTTAAGTGTTTGTGTGTGTATGTGTATGTATGTGTGTATGTATTTCTGCGTGTCTGTGTATGCATGTGTACACTATGTATGTGTGTATATTTGTGTGTGCGTGCATGTGTGTGTGTATGTATGTGTGTGTGTGTGTGTGTTTCTGCATGTCTGTGTATGCATGTATATAC